>NC_139992.1:27487060-27910831 GCF_964263955.1 Coregonus lavaretus | reverse complement strand
TCTCTCTCTCTCTCTCTCTCTCTCATGTTTTGTCTTAATACTGAGAGCTACAGGCCCATAGTGTGTGCGTTAATGAGAGAGTCTGTATATACACTAAATGGGCAACAGTATGTGGACACCTGCTCGTCGACATCTCATTCCAAAATCATGCCTATTAATATGTTGGAACATTGCTGCAGGGTCTTGCTTCCATTCAGCCACAAGAGTATTAGTGAGGTCGGGCACTGATGTTGGGCGATTAGGCCTGGCTCGCAGTCGGCGTTCCAATTCATCCCAAAGTTGTTCGATGGGGTTGAAGTCAGGGCTCTGTCCAGGCCAGTCAAGTTCTTCCACACCAATCTCAACAAACCATTTCTATATGGACCTCACTTTGTGCATGGGGGCATTGTCATGCTGAAACAGGAAAGGGCCTTCCCCAAACTGTTGCCACAAAGTTGGAAGCACAGAATAGTCTAGAATGTCATTGTATGGTGTACCGTTATGATTTCCCTTCACTGGAACTAAGGGGCCAAGCCTGAACCATGAAAAACAGCCCAGAACATTATTCCTCCTCCACCAAACTTTACAGTTGGCACTACACATTCAGGCAGGTAGCAGTCTCCTGGCATCCGCCAAACCCAGATTTGTCCGTCGGACTGCCAGATGGTGAAGCGTCATTCATCACTCCAGAGAACGCGTTTCCACTGCTCCAGAGTCCAATGGCAGCGAGCTTTCCACCACTTCAGTTGATGCTTGGCATTGCGCATGGTAATCTTAGGCTTGTGTGCGGCTGCTCGGCCATGAAAACTCATTTCATGAAGCTCCCGACGAGCAGTTATTGTGCTGACGTTGCTTCCATAGGCAGTTTGGAACTCGGTAGTGATTGCTGCAACCAAGGACAGACCATTTTCACACGCTACGCTACCACTCAGTGGTCCCGTTCTGTGAACTTGTGTGGCCTACCACTTCCCGTTGTTGCATCTAGACATTTCCACTTCACAATGACAACACTTACAGTTGACCGGGACAGCTCTAGCAGGGCAGAAATTTGACGAATTGACTTGTTGGAAAGGTGGCATCCTATGACGGTGCCACGTTGAAAGTCACTGAGCTCTTCAGTACGGGCTTCTCTACTGTCAATGTTTGTCTATGGAGATTGCATGGCTGTGTGCTCGATTTTAAACACTTGTCAGAAACAGGTGTGGCTGAAATAGCCGAATCCAGTAATTTGAAGGTACAAATCAACAATGTATTTTATATTTGAGATTCTTCAAAGTAGCCACCCTTTGCCTTGATGACAGCTTTGCACACTCTTGGCATTCTCTCAACCAGCTTCACCTGGAATGCTTTTCCAACAGTCTTGAAGGAGTTCCCACATATGCTGAGCACTTTTTGGCTGCTTTTCCTTCACTCTGCGGTCCAACTCATCCCAAACCATCTCAAAATGCTTCAGCAAATGTACATTACACCAGGGGCGTCGATTGCAATAAAAAAAAGTAAGCATCCCAGAAAAAAAGTGCTCAAAATAGCCCAAGTTAACATATGTAGCTTAAGAAACAAGCTTCATGAAATCAATAATTTGCTAGTAACAGATGACATTCATATTCTGACTATCTCTGAAACTCACTTAGATAATACCTTTGATGATACAGATGTAGCAATACAAGGTTATAACATTTACAGAAAATATAGAAATGCCAATGGTGGAGGTGTTGCTGTTTATATTCAGAACCACATTCCTGTAAAGATTAGAGAGGATCTCATGTTAAATACAGTTGAAGTAATATGGCTACAGGTTCATCTGCCTCACCTAAAGCCCCTTCTGCTGGGAAGCTGCTATAGACATGTAACATCTGAGAAATGCTTGATAATGTATGTGATATCAATAGAGAGGTATACTTTCTGGGTGATTTAAATATTGACTGGCTTTCATCAGGCTGCCCACTCAAGAGAAAGCTTCTAAATGTAACCAGTGCCTGCAACCTGGTTCAGGTTATCAGTCAACCTACCAGGGTATTTACAAACAGTACAGGAATGAAATCATCAACATGTATTGATCATATCTTTACTAACGCTGCAGAGATTTGTTTGAAAGTAGTATCCAAATCCATTGAATGTAGTGATCACAATATAGTAGCCAAACCTAGGAAAACCAAAGTTCCAAAGGCTAGGCCTAATATTGTGTATAAGAGGTCATACAATACGTTTTGTAGTGATTCCTATGTTGTTGATGTAAAGAATATATGTTGGTCCGTGGTGTGTAATGAGGAGCAAACAGACACTGCACTTGACACATTTATGAAATTGCTTATTCCAGTTACTAATAAGCATGCACCCATTAAGAAAATGACTGTAAAAACTGTGAAATCCCCATGGATTGATGAGGAATTTAAAAGTTGTATGGTTGAGAGGGATGAGGCAAAAGGAATGGCAAATAAGTCTGGCTGCACAACCGATTGGCAAACGTATTGCAAATTGAGAAATCATGTGACTAAACTGAATAAAAAGAAGAAGAAACTACACTATGAAACAAAGATAAATTACATAAAGAATGATAGTAAAAAGCTTTGGAGCACCTTAAATTACATTTTGGGGGAAAAGGCAAACCATCATTCATTGAATCAGATGGCTCATTCATCACAAAAACAACTGATATTGCCAACTACTTTAATTATTTTTTCATTGGCAAGATTAGTAAACTTAGGCATGACATGCCAGCAACAATTGCTGACACTACACATCCAAGTATATCTGACCAAATTATGAAAGACAAGCATTGTAATTTTGAATTCCATAAAGTGAGTGTGGAAGAGGTGAAAAAAGTATTATTTTCTATCAACAATGACAAGTCACTGGGGTCTGACAACTTGGATGGAAAATTACTGAGGATAATAGCGGACGATATTGCCACTCCTATTTGCTATATTTTCAATTTAAGCCTACTAGAATGTGTGTGCCCCCAGGCTTGGAGGGAACCAAAAGTCATTCCGCTACCTAAAAATAGTAAAGCCTCCTTCACTGGCTCAAATAGCCAACCAATTAGCCTGTTACCAACCCTTAGTAAACTATTGGGAAAAATTGTGTTTGACCAGATACAATGCTATTTTACAGTAAACAAATTGACAACAAACTTTCAGCATGCTTATAGAGAAGGACATTCAACAAGCACAGCACTTACACAAATGACTGATGATTGGTTGAGAGAAATTAATGATAAAAAGATTGTGGGGCTGTTTTGTAGACTTTAGTGCGGCTTTTGACATTATCGATCATAGTCTGCTGCTGGAAAAACGTATGTGTTATGGCTTTACTCCACCTGCTATATTGTGGATACAGAGTTACCTGTCTAACAGAACACAGAAGGTGTTCTTTAATGGAAGCCTCTCCAACATAATCCAGGTAGAATTAGGAATTCCCCAGGGCAGCTATCTAGGCCCATTACTTTTTTCAATCTTTACTAATGACATGCCACTGGCTTTGAGTAAAGCCAGAGTGTCTATGTATGCGGATGACTCAACACTATACATGTCAGCTACTACAGCGACTGAAATGACTGCAACACTTAACAAAGAGTTGCAGTTAGTTTCAGAGTGGGTGGCAAGGAATAAGTTAGCCCTGAATATTTGTAAAACTAAAAGTATTGTATTTGGGACAAATCATTCACTAAACCCTAAACCTCAACTAAATCTTGTAATAAATAATGTGGAAATTTAGCAAGTTGAAGTGACTAAACTGCTTGGAGTAACCCTGGATTGTAAACTGTCACGGTCAAAACATATTGATACAACAGTAACTAAGATGGGGAGAAGTATGTCCATAATAAAGTGCTATTCTACCTTCTTCACAGCACTATCAACAAGGCAGGTCCTACAGGCCCTAGTTTTGTCACACCTGGACTACTGTTCAGTCGTGTGGTCAGGTGCCACAAAAAAGGACTTAGGAAAATTGCAATTGGCTCAGAACAGGGCAGCACGGCTGGCCCTTGGATGTACACAGAGAGCTAATATTAATAATATGTATGTCAATCTCTCCTGGCTCAAAGTGGAGGAGAGATTGACTTCATCACTACTTGTGTTTATGAGAGGTGTTGACATGTTGGGTGCACCGAGCTGTCTGTTTGAGCTACTGGCGCACAGCTCGGTCACCCATGCATACCCCACAAGACATGCCACCAGAGGTCTCTTCACAGTCCCCAAGTCCAGAACAGACTATGGGAGGCACACAGTACTACATAGAGCCATGACTACATGTAACTCTATTCCACATCAAGTAACTGATACAAGTAGTAAAATTAATTTTAAAAAACAGATAAAAAACACCTTATGGAACAGCGGGGACTATGAAGCAACACAAACATAGGCGCAGACACATGCAAACACACACACGATAACATACAAACTACACACACACGTACACATGGATTTTTGTACTGTAGATATGTGGTAGTGGTGGAGTAGGGGCCTGAGGGCACACAGTGTGTTGTGAAACCTGTGAATGTATTGTAATGTTTTTAAAATTGTATGAACTGCCTTGATTTTGCTGGACCCCAGGAAGAGTAGCTGCTGCCTTGGCAGCAGCTAATGGGGATCCATAATAAATACAAATACAAATACAAATTGGGTTGAGGTCAGGGGATTGTGGAGGCCAGGTCATTTGAATGCTCGACTCCATCACTTTCTTCTTGGTAAAATAGCCCTTACACAGCCTGTAGGTGTGTTGGGTCATTGTTCTGTTGAAAAACAAATGATAGTCCCACTAAGCCCGGATGGGATGGCGTATCACTGCAGAATGCTGTGGTAGCCATGTTGGTTAAGTGTGCCTTGAATTCTAAATAAATCACAGACAGTGTCACCAGCAAAGCACCCCCACACCATCACACCTCCTCCTCCATGCTTTACGGTGGGAAATACACATGCAGAGATCCTCCGTCACCCACACTGCGTCTCACAAAGACACGGTGGTTGGAACCAAAAATCTTCAATTTGGACTACAGACCAAAGGACAAATTTCGACCGGTCTAATGTCCATTGCTCGTGTTTCTTGGCCCAGGCAGTGTTGAAGGAGTCAGGCGCAGGAGGGTAAATCACAGGATAACAGGCTTTAATCCTCAAAATACAGGTTTACGCAGAAATGCGTCAAACACACTCCAGGGCACAAAACAGGCGCACTGGAAAATACAAGGCACACGGGAAAATACTCCCGTCTATACATAACTACATGCGCTCCACCGAGCTTCACTAACCTCCACAGTAAACAATCACCCACACAGACAAGGAAGCAGAGGGAACACTTATACCATGACTAATGATGGAAATAAGGACCAGGTGTGTGTGATTGAAGACAAGAGAAATGGAGTGATGATAAATGGATCGGCAGTAACTAGTAAGCCGGTGACGCCGAATGCCGAAACCTGCCCGAACAAGGAGGGGAGGCAGCCTCAGCAGAAATCGTGACAATGAAGGCCTGATTCACACAGTCTCATCTGAACAGTTGATGTTGAGATGTGTCTGTGACTTGAACTCTGTGAAGCATTTATTTGGGCTGCAATTTCTGAGGCTGGTAACTCTAATGAACTTATCCTCTGCAGCAGAGGTAACTCTGGGTCTTCCTTTCCTGTGACGGTCTTCATGAGAGCCAGTTTCATCATAGCGCTTGATGGTTTTTGCGACTGCACTTGAAGAAACGTTCAAAGTTCTTGAAATGTTCCGTATTGACTGACTTTCATGTCTTAAAGTAATGATGGACTGTCGTTTCTCATTGCTTATTTGAGCTGTTCATGCCATAATATGAACTTGGTATTTGACCAAATACGGCTATCTGCTGTATACCACCCCTACCTTGTCACAACACAACTGATTGGCTCAAACGCAATAAGAAGGAAAGAAATTCCACAAATTAACTTTTAAAAGGCACACCTGTTAATTTAAATGCATTCCAGGTGACTACCTCATGAAGCTGGTTGAGAGAATGCCAAGAGTGTGCAAAGCTGTCATCAAGGCAAGGCAAAGGGTGGCTATTTGAAGGATCTCAAATATAAAGTATATTTTTGATTTGTTTAACACTTTTTTTTGTTACTACATGATTCCATATGTGTTATTTCATAGTTTTGATGTCTTCACTATTATTCTACAATGTAAAAATAGTAAAAATAAAGAAAAACCATTGAATTAGTAGGTGTGTCCAAACTTTTGACTGGTAGTGTTGTCCATATACTACGTTAGGGTCATGTCTGTCTGTATTAACAAGGTTGTGTCTGTGTATGTAGGTCATGTTTGTATAAGAGATGTTGTATGTAATTATTTGGCCCAGTGTAATTATGGTGTTAGGGGTCGAGCCTTGGCGAAGACAGTGGGGTGGGTTCCGATCGCGTGCAGAGCGAGCTGAGATCAGGAACAACGGGAGGAAGAGGGGGAGGCACTCAGACAGAGAACAGGAAGATGGAGAGGAAGAGTTGCTGACATGAATGAAGGTGGAGGAGAAGAATGGGAGTTTTCCACAACAAGTCATTAAAGTGAGAGGCAGGGAGGAGGATAGAGGGATTAGAGTAAAGTTTAGGGTCAGACTTTACATTCAGTTGTTCAGACACCAAGTGGTTAGTGGTTAGTCTCATTCCATTCATCACAATTCAGTCATTGTTTTATGTACCTAGTTGTTCTCTGTGTAGTTACACTTTGCAGCTGAGTAATTGCATTCTGGCTACAGCTAAGTTCTTACTAAGTAAACCCTAACTACATATCATAGGGGCAAATTAACTACATGTCATAGGAGCAACTTAACTACATATCATAGGGGCAAATTAACTACATGTCATAGGGGCAACTTAACTACATGTCATAGGGGCAACCTAACTACATGTCATTGGGGCAACTTAACTACATGTCATAGGGGCAACTTAACTACATGTCATAGGGGCAACCTAATTACATGTCATAAGGGCAACCTAACTACATGTCATAGGGGCAACTTAACTACATGTCATATGGGCAACCTATCTACATGTCATAGGGGCAACTTAACTACATGTCATAGGGGAAACTTAACTACATGCCATAGGGGCAACCTAACTACATGTCATAGGGGAAACTTAACTACATGTCATAGGGAAACCTTAACTACATGTCTTAGGGGAAACTTAACTACATGTCATAGGGCAACCGAACTACATGTCATAGGGGAAACTTAGTGGGTCAGTGATCCAGACAAGGTGATCTGTATACAGTATGTGGGGTAAGTAAGAGGACATGTCACTGTGTGTCTGGAGCTTAGTGTGCTCCCTCTAGAGGTGGAATTGAGTCATGCTTGAGTAGCATATATATATATATATATATATTTTTTTTTTTCACCTTTATTTAACCAGGTAAGCCAGTTGAGAACAGGTTCTCATTTACAACTGCGACCTGGCCAAGATAAAGCAAAGTAGTGCAATAAAAACAACACAGAGTTACATATGGGGTAAAAAAACATAAAGTCAGAAATACAACAGAAAATATATATACAGTGTGTGCAAATGTAGCAAGTTATGGAGGTAAGGCAATAAATAGGCTATAGTGCAGAATAATTACAATAGTATTAACACTGGAATGCTAGATGTGCAAGAGATTATGTGCAAATAGAGATACTGGGGTGCAAAAGAGCAAAATAAATAACAATATAGGGATGAGGTAGTTGGGTGGGCTAATTTCAGATGGGCTGTGTACAGGTGCAGTGATCGGTAAGGTGCTCTGACAACTGATGCTTAAAGTTATTGAGGGAGATAAGAGTCTCCAGCTTCAGAGATTTTTGCAATTCGTTCCAGTCATTGGCAGCAGAGAACTGGAAGGAATGGCGGCCAAAGGAGGTGTTGGCTTTGGGAATGACCAGTGAGATATACCTGCTGGAGCGCAGACTACGGGTGGGTGCTGCTATGGTGACCAATGAGCTAAGATAAGGCGGGGATTTGCCTAGCAGTGATTTATAGATGGCCTGGAGCCAGTGGGTTTGACGACGGACATGTAGTGAGGACCAGCCAACAAGAGCGTACAGGTCACAGTGGTGGGTAGTGTATGGGGCTTTGGAGACAAAACGGATGGCACTGTGATAGACTACATCCAATTTGCTGAGTAGAGTGTTGGAGGCTATTTTGTAAATGACATCGCCGAAGTCAAGGATCGGTAGGATAGTCAGTTTTACGAGGGCATGTTTGGCAGCATGAGTGAAGGAGGCTTTGTTGCGAAATAGGAAGCCGATTCTAGATTTAACTTTGGATTGGAGATTCTTTATGTGAGTCTGGAAGTTGAGTTTACAGTCTAACCAGACACCTAGATATTTGTAGTTGTCCACATACTCTAGGTCAGACCCGTCGAGAGTGGTGATTCTAGTCGGGTGGGCGGGTGCTAGCAGCGTTCGATTGAAAAGCATGCATTTAGTTTTACTAGTGTTTAAGAGCAGTTGAAGGCTACTGAAGGATTGTTGTATGGCATTGAAGCTCGTTTGGAGGTTTGTTAACACAGTGTCCAATGAAGGGCCAGATGTATACAAAATGGTGTCGTCTGCGTAGAGGTGGATCTGAGAGTCACCAGCAGCAAGAGCGACATCATTGATGTACACAGAGAAAAGTGTCGGCCCAAGAATTGAACCCTGTGGCACCCCCATAGAGACTGCCATAGGTCCAGACAACAGGCCCTCCGATTTGACACACTGAACTCTATCTGAGAAGTAGTTGGTGAACCAGGCGAGGCAGTCATTTGAGAAACCAAGGCTATTTAGTCTGCCAATAAGAATGCGGTGGTTGACAGAGTCGAAAGCCTTGGCCAGGTCGATGAAGACGGCTGCACAGTACTGTCTATTATCAATCGCGGTTATAATATCGTTTAGGACCTTGAGCGTGGCTGAAGTGCACCCGTGACCAGCTCGGAAACCGGATTGCATAGCGGAGAAGGTACGGTGGTATTCGAAATGGTCGATGATCTGTTTGTTAACTTGGCTTTCGAATACTTTCGAAAGGCAGGGCAGGATGGATATAGGTCTGTAGCAGTTTGGATCTAGAGTGTCACCCCCTTTGAAGAGGGGGATGACCGCGGCAGCTTTCCAATCTCTGGGGATCTCAGACGTTATGAAAGAGAGGTTGAACAGACTAGTAATAGGGGTTGCGACAATTTCGGCGGCTAGTTTTAGAAAGAAAGGGTCCAGATTGTCTAGCCCAGCTGATTTGTAGGGGTCCAGATTTTGCAGCGCTTTCAAAACATCAGCTGTCTGAATTTGTGTGAAGGAGAAGCGGGGGGGGCATGGGCAAGTTGCAGCAGAGGGTGCAGAGTTGGTGGCCGGGTTAGTGGTAGCCAGATGGAAAGCATGGCCAGCTGTAGCAAAATGCTTGTTGAAATTCTCGATTATTGTAGATTTATCGGTGGTGATAGTGTTTCCTAGCCTCAGTGCAGTGGGCAGCTGGGAGGAAGTGCTCTTATTCTCCATGGACTTTACAGTGTCCCAAAACTTTTTGGAGTTAGTGCTACAGGAAGCAAATTTCTGTTTGAAAAAGTTAGCCTTTGCTTTCCTGACTGCTTGTGTATATTGGTTCCTAACTTCCCTGAAAAGTTGCATATCGCGGGGGCTATTTGATGCTAATGCTGTACGCCACAGGATGTTTTTGTGCTGGTCAAGGGCAGTCAAGTCTGAGGAGAACCAGGGGCTATATCGGTTCTTAGTTCTGTATTTTTTGAATGGGGCATGTTTATTTAAGATTGAGAGGAAATTACTTTTAAGGAACAACCAGGCATCCTCTACTGACGGAATGAGATCTATATCCATCCAGGATACCTGGGCCAGGTCAATTAGGAAGGCCTCCTCGCTAAAGTGTTTTAGGGAGCGTTTGACAGTGATGAGGGGTGGTCGTTTGACCGCGGACCCGTTACGGACGCAGGCAATAAGGCAGTGATCGCTGAGATCCTGGTTGAAGACAGCTGAGGTGTATTTAGAGGGTGTGTTAGTCAGGATGATATCTATGAGGGTACCCATGTTTACGGATTTAGGGTTGTACCTGGTAGGTTCGTTGATAATTTGCGTGAGGTTGAGGGCATCTAGCTTGGATTGTAGGATGGCTGGGGTATTAAGCATATCCCAATTTAGGTCACCAAGCAGTACAAACTCTGAGGATAAATGGGGGGCAATCAATTCACATATGGTGTCCAGGGCACAGCTGGGGGCTGAGGGGGGTCTGTAGCAAGCGGCAACAGTGAGAGACTTATTTCTGGAAAGGTGGATTTTTAGAAGTAGAAGCTCAAACTGTTTGGGCACAGACCTGGATAGTATGATAGAGCTCTGCAGGCTATCTCTACAGTAGATTGCAACTCCACCCCCTTTGGCAGTTCTATCTAGACGGAAAATGTTATAGTTGGGGATGGAAATTTCAGAATTTTTGGTGGCCTTCCTGAGCCAGGATTCAGACACTGCTAGTACATCAGGGTTGGCAGAGTGTGCTAACGCAGTGAATAACTTAAACTTAGGAAGTAGACTTCTGATATTTATGTGCAAGAAACCAAGACTTTTGCGATTACAGAAGTCATCAAATGATAGCGCCTGGGGAGTAAGAGTGATACTGAGGGCTGCAGGGCCTGGGTTAGCCTCTACATCACCAGAGGAACAGAGGAGGACTAGAATAAGGATACGGCTAAAGGCTTTAAGAACTGGTCTTCTAGTGCGTTGGGTACATAGAATAAAGGGGGCAGATTTCCGGGTGTTATAGAAAAGATTCAGGGCATTATGTACAGACAAGGATATGGAAGGATATGAGTAAAGTGGAGGTAAACCTAAGCGTTGGGTAACAATGAAAGAGATAGTATCTCTAGAGGCATCAATTGAGTCGGTCTCTGAGTGTATGGGGGGAGGGACAAAATAGCTATCTAAGGCAGGTTTAGCTAGGCTGGGGGGTCTACAGTGATATAGTACAATTAGAAATAACCGAAACAACAATAAACTAACCATGTTTGGGCTGAGGCTAAACATAAACAGGATGTAGTACCGTAAAAAGGAACAGTCCAGCAGATATCAGCTGTATAGCTGAGTTATCATAAGGTCCGGTGGTGAAGCGCTAGTGAGTAAGAGGGTTAGCAGGGGCTAGTAAGGGCTAGCAGATGGATGGAATCTTCGTGGTTAACGTCGTAACCACATCAGATGATTTCGTCGGCAGACCAGTCGTGTAGGATCGGCGGGGCTTCGTGTCAACACTAGGTGGTCCCGTCCGGTTGACAGAGAGGTAGATAGCCGGGAGATGGGCCTAGCTCAGGATGATTAGCCAGACCACAGCGTCCGTTTTGTTGTAGCCAGCTGGTAGCGATGAATCCGGAGTTAAAGGTCCAGTGATTCAGTGATTCCGGCGGAAAAACTGATATGTTCTGGGTCGATAACGCGCTGTGCAGACTGGCCGAATATCCGGTGATCAATGTCCAGTGATTAAAATTAATCCCGCGGAAAAAATCCAATGTTCTGAGTGAAACACCGCTAGCTGTGGCTAATAGCAAGTAGCTAGTTAGCTGAAACTGGCTAGCTAGTTTCAACTGGAGATTCTAGATTCTAGACAAAGGTAAGTCAACAATAGAATCCGTTCCACATTGAGTGAGGCGGGTTGCAGGAAAGTATATTTTGTAGAAGGATGAAAAGTCTGATAGGGAAACATGTACGAAAAATACAAAAAAACAGGGTATTTACAGGCTATTTACAGACACACGACAGAAACAGGACTGCACTACTTCGCCATCTAGTATACAGTGGCTTGCTAAAGTATTCAACCCCCATTTGATTTACACAACATGCCTACCACTTTGAAGATGCAAAATATTTTTGATTGTGAAACAAACAAGAAATAAGACAAAAAAACTGAAAACTTGAGCGTGCATAACTATTCACCCCGCCAAAGTCAATACTTTATAGAGCCAACTTTTGAAGCAATTACAGCTGCAAGTCTCTTGGGGTATGTCTCTATAAGCTTGGCACATCTAGCCACTGGGATTTCTGCCCATTCTTCAAGGCAAAACTGCTCCAGCTCCTTCAAGTTGGATGGGTTCCGCTGGTGTACAGCAATCTTTAAGTCATACTACAGATTCCCAATTGGATTGAGGTCTGGGCTTTGACTAGGCCATTCTAAGACATTTAAATGTTTCCCCTTAAACCACTCAAGTGTTGCTTTAGCAGTATGCTTTGGGTTATTTTCCTGCTGGAAGGTGAACCTCCGTCCCAGTCTCAAATCTATGGAAGACTGAAACAGGTTTCCCTCAAGAATTTCCCTGTATTTAGCGCCATCCATCATTCCTTCAATTCTGACCAGTTTCCCAGTCCCATGCTTCACTGTGGGGATGGTATTCTCGGGGTGATGAGACATGTTGGGTTTGCGCCAGACATAGCGTTTTCCTTGATGGCCAAAAAGCTCAATTTTAGTCTCATCTGACCAGAGTACCTTCTTCCATATGTTTGGCGAGTCTCCCACATGCCTTTTGGTGGTGGCCCTTGCTTAGTGGTGTTGCAGACTCTGGGGCCTTTCAGAACAGGTGTATACAGTGGGGGAAAAAAGTATTTAGTCAGCCACCAATTGTGCAAGTTCTCCCACTTAAAAAGATGAGAGAGGCCTGTAATTTTCATCATAGGTACACGTCAACTATTTTTATGAATTTATTTGCAAATTATGGTGGAAAATAAGTATTTGGTCAATAACAAAAGTTTCTCAACACCTTGTTATATACCCTTTGTTGGCAATGACACAGGTCAAACGTTTTCTGTAAGTCTTCACAAGGTTTTCACACACTGTTGCTGGTATTTTGGCCCATTCCTCCATGCAGATCTCCTCTAGAGCAGTGATGTTTTGGGGCTGTTGCTGGGCAACACGGACTTTCAACTCCCTCCAAAGATTTTCTATGGGGTTGAGATCTGGAGACTGGCTAGGCCACTCCAGGACCTTGAAATGCTTCTTACGAAGCCACTCCTTCATTGCCCGGGCGGTGTGTTTGGGATCATTGTCATGCTGAAAGACCCAGCCACGTTTCATCTTCAATGCCCTTGCTGATGGAAGGAGGTTTTCACTCAAAATCTCACGATACATGGCCCCATTCATTCTTTCCTTTACACGGATCAGTCGTCCTTGTCCCTTTGCAGAAAAACAGCCCCAAAGCATGATGTTTCACCCCCATGCTTCACAGTAGGTATGGTGTTCTTTGGATGCAACTCAGCATTCTTTGTCCTCCAAACACGACGAGTTGAGTTTTTACCAAAATGTTCTATTTTGGTTTCATCTGACCATATGACATTCTCCCAATCCTCTTCTGGATCATCCAAATGCACTCTAGCAAACTTCAGACGGGCCTGGACATGTACTGGCTTAAGCAGGGGGACACGTCTGGCACTGCAGGATTTGAGTCCCTGGCGGTGTAGTGTGTTACTGATGGTAGGCTTTGTAACTTTGGTCCCAGCTCTCTGCAGGTCATTCACTAGGTCCCCCCGTGTGGTTCTGGGATTTTTGCTCACCGTTCTTGTGATCATTTTGACCCCACGGGGTGAGATCTTGCGTGGAGCCCCAGATCGAGGGAGATTATCAGTGGTCTTGTATGTCTTCCATTTCCTAATAATTGCTCCCACGGTTGATTTCTTCAAACCAACCTGCTTACCTATTGCAGATTCAGTCTTCCAAGCCTGGTGCAGGTCTACAATTGTGTTTCTGGTGTCCTTTGACAGCTCTTTGGTCTTGGCCATAGTGGAGTTTGGAGTGTGACTGTTTGAGGTTGTGGACAGGTGTCTTTTATACTGATAACAAGTTCAAACAGGTGCCATTAATACAGGTAACGAGGGAAGACAGAGGAGCCTCTTAAAGAAGTTGTTACAGGTCTGTGAGAGCCAGAAATCTTGCTTGTTTGTAGGTGACCAAATACTTATTTTCCACCATAATTTGCAAATAAATTCATAAGAAATCCTACAATGTGATTTTCTGGATGTTTTTTTCTCAATTTGTCTGTCATAGTTGATGTGTACCTATGATGAAAATTACAGGCCTCTCTCATCTTTTTAAGTGGGAGAACATGCACAATTGGTGGCTGACTAAATACTTTTTTCCCCCACTGTATATATATACTGAGATCATGTGACAGATCATGTGACACTTAAATAAAGTCCACCTGTGTGCAATCTAACTAATTATGTGACTTCTGAAGGTAATTGGTTGCACCAGATCTTATTTAGGGGCTTCATAGCAAAGGGGGTGAATTCATATGCACACACCACTTTATTTATTTTTTTGAATTTTTTGAAACAAGTAATTTTTTGAAACAAGTAATTTTTTTCATTTCACTTCATCAATTTGGACTATTTTGTGTATGTCCATTACATGAAATCCAAATGAAAATCCATTTAAATAACATGTTGTACTGCAACAAAATAGGAAATGCGCAAAGGGGGTTGAATACTTTTGCAAGGCACTATAGGCTCTTAGCAGGAGGAACACTGCAGAGCAAATCTGAGTGAGTGTGAGAAGGGGAACATAGCTACATGCAGATTAGACATTATGAGACAGATATTAAAGTGGCTTAAACACTGAATCACTCCAAGTACAAGCCAATGTCACCCTCCTCCTCTCAATGGATCCTGGATAATATCCAATTACCCAAAGGACTAAAGAGGTGGAGGATGAAAGGAGGAGAGAAGAGCAGAAAAGGGGGCGAGAAGAGGAGGAGAGAGGGGTTTGCTATCATTTGGCTGTTCTGAGCATGCTCAAGACAAAACAATTATGCCCAAATAACACAAATGCACTCTGCTCTGTACACGTTGAACATGCAGTAATTAATTGTGACTTGCACAGAACTCCCTGACCATCCATCCTCTTTGAGATACTTTTGGATTACTTTCCCCTTAAGAAGCATTAGAAGATGACAAAAAAGATTCAGCAAATGCATTTGGTGTCATTCATCATAGTGGTCTCTGACTTGTGGTGACTCACTCAGTTGGAACAAACTTAAACTTGTGCCTTTTTTCAATGCTGAATTGAATGTCATTCAGAAAACAGAAAGATATCATACAAGGGGCCCAGGCCCAACAACTCAGGAGCCAGGCCCATCCAATCAGAATGACCAAACTGGACATTATTTGTATTTTTACCTTAACATGCAAACCCCATCAGATAGAATCCATGGCAAGCAGTACACTGGGTTTGTCAGATTTTATATAAAAACAAAGAAAGAGAGTCGCACACGCTATGTATATACTCCCAGTAATTTCTTGGGTAAGAAACCACCAACGTTTCGGCACCACTGTGCCTTCTTCAGGGTAATGTTATGATTGCTTGAACCTGGTTATGTAGACAGACAGTGCAATTAGTGCAACCAATGACAATAGTGAGGGGTGTGTCGTAATTGTTAGGTTAATCAGAATGAATTGAGCGAAACTGTTAAAAGACAATAGCCCACAGCATATTGAATATATTATGCCATTGTTATCATTAGCATTAGCATAACATTAGCATCAACATACATTGTTTCATTTAATTTCATATATTTAAATATTTCAAATTTCATTAAATGTTTTTGTTACATGTAATCTTTTGGTTCAACCATAATGCATAATAAGCATAATCAACAGGGGGAACATATTGGGTGTACGCTGATAAGCTGTAATAAGAATACATTAATTTTCAAGACCTGTTCACAGAAAATATAATTAGTCATAAGAAGGGCCTGAGATCAAAGTCAATATTCAGACCACTAGGGGTCAATGTTTTTAAGTAGGATATCCAGTAGGCCTCCCTCTGTAGTAGTAGGTTCTCAATGTTACCTCCTCTCCTTGGTAGAGCAACATGCTCAGTGCCTGTGTATTTGAGGGAGGAGATTGGATGGTTAGCTTCAACAAAGTGAGCTGCTACAGGATAGTCAGTGTTCTTACACCTGATTGAGCTGCGGTGTTCAGCTATGTGTTGTTTTAATTGTCTTTTCTTTTGTCGTATGTAGGCTTTCCCACATGTACAGGTAATGAGATAGATTACTCCCTTTGTCTTGCATGAGATGATACCCCTAACAGGGATTTTTCGACCTGTATGTCTGAAGAAGGATGTTTTTGTAGTGCTTCTGAACTATGCGCATGAGCCACATTTGTAGTTCCCATTTGGAATAGGTGTCAAGAGTGTCTGAGTGGGCTCAGGGGAAAGTCAGATCTCACTAAGCTATACCCAATATTGTAACCACGCTTATATACCACCAGTGGGAGTTCTTTGAAGAGGTGTGCAATTTTTTTGTCTGATTGCATAATATGCCAGTGCTTTTTCAGGATTGCTTTCATTTTCTCCGAACACTTGGTGTACTTAGTGCAAAACACTGTTGCGTTGTTTTTCTTCTTTGCTTTAGTTTTTAGCAATTCCTCTCTTGGTTTTTGAGATATTTTCATCATTGCAGCATTGAGAATTATTTCCTTGTAGCCTCTCATTTTGAATTGAACTGTCATTTTCTTAGCATTGCTGTCAAAATCTGACTGGTGGCCACAGATTTGTTTTAACCCTGCATAACTGGCTACATGGTAGACCATTCTTGAGGGGAAGGGGATGCATACTATCCGCACGTAGCAGGGTATTGCGGTCTGTGGGCTTTGTGTATAAGGCTGTATGTAATGCATCATTCTCTTTGATGATCCATAAGTCCAGGTAATTAATTTTTTTCTCATCAGTCTGCATGGTGAATTTGAGATATTCAGAGCTCTCATTTAATAGAGTTTGGAATTAATTTAGTTCCTGCTGACTTCCTTCCCAGAGCACAAAGACATCATCTACAGTTGAAGTCGAATGTTTACATACACCTTAGCCAAATACATTTAAACTCAGTTTTTCACAATTCATGACATTTAATCCTAGTAGAAATTCCCTGTCTTAGGTCAGTTAGGATCACCACTTTATTTTATGAATGTGAAATGTCAGAATAATAGTAGAGAGAATTATTTATTTCAGCTTTTATTTCTTTCATCACATTCCCAGTGGGTCAGAAGTTTACATACACTCAATTAGTATTTGGTAGCATTGCCTTTAAATTGTTTAACTTGGGTCAAATGTTTCGGGTAGCCTTCCACAAGCTTCCTACAATAAGATGGGTGAACTTTGGCCCATTCCTCCTGAAAGAGCTGGTGTAACTGAGTCAGGTTTGTAGGCCTCCTTGTTCGTACACGCTTTTTCAGTTCTGCCCACAAATTTTCAATAGGATTGAGGTCAGGGCTTTGTGATGGCCACTCCAATACCTTGACTTTGTTGTCCTTAAGCCATTTTGCCACAACTTTGGAAGTATGCTTGGGGTCATTGTCCATTTGGAAGACCCATTTGCAACCAAGCTTTAACTTCCTGACTGATGTCTTGAGATGTTGCTTCAATTTATCCACATAATTTTCCTTCCTCATAATGCCATCTATTTTGTGAAGTGCACCAGTCCCTCCTGCAGCAAAGCACCCCCACAGCATGATGCTGCCACCCCGTGCTTCACGGTTGGGATGGTGTTCTTCGGCTGGCAAGCACCCCCTTTTTCCTCCAAACAAAACGATGGTCATTATGGCCAAACAGTTATATTTTTGTTTCATCAGACCAGAGAACATTTCTCCAAAAAGTACGATCTTTGTCCCCATGTGCAGTTGCAAACCGTAGTCTGGCTTTTTTTATGGCGGTTTTGGAGCAGTGGCTTCTTCCTTACTGAGCAGCCTTTCAGGTTATGTCGATATAGGACTTGTTTTACTGTGGATATAGATAATTTTGTACCTGTTTCCTCCAGCATCTTCACAAGGTCCTTTACTGTTGTTCTGGGATTGATTTGCACTTCTCGCACCAAAGTACGTTCATCTCTAGGAGACAGAACGCGTCTCCTTCCTGAGCGGTATGACGGCTGCGTGGTCCCATGGTGTTTATACTTGCGTACTATTGTTTGTACAGATGAACGTGGTACCTTCAGGCGTTTGGAAATTGCTCCCAAGGATGAACCAGACTTGTGGAGGTCTACAAAAAAAATTCTGAGGTCTTGGCTGATTTCTTTTGATTTTACCATGATGTCAAGCAAAGAGGCAGAATTTGAAGGTAGGCTTTGAAATACATCCACAGGTACACCTCCAATTGACTCAAATTATGTCAATTAGCCTATCAGAAGCTTCTAAATCCATGACATCATGTTCTGTTTTTTCCAAGCTGTTTAAAGGCACAGTCAAATTAGTGTATGTAAACTTCTGACCCACTGGAATTGTGATACAGTGAACTATAAGAGAAATAATCTGTCTGTAAACAATTGTTGGAAATATTACTTGTGTCATGCACAAAGTAGATGTCCTAACTGACTTGCCAAAACTATAGTTTGTTAACAAGAAATTTGTGGAGTGGTTGAAAAACAAGTTTTAATGACTCCAACCTAAGTGTATGTAAGCTTCCGACTTCAACTGTATGTATCTCTTCCATAGGAGGATTTTAGAAAGTAGGGGGTGTGTCTCTGTTTTCTAAATGAGTGCTTCCTCAAATTGTCCAACATACAGGTTTGCATAGTTGGAGGCAAAAGGGGAGGCCATGGCTACACCCCGAATTTGAAGGAAAAAGTCTGACTCAAAGATTAAGTAGTTATAGGATAATACCAGTTCAGCGAGTTGCAAGATGCAATCATTGGAATGGTGCAAGGGTAGGGTCTCTCTGCTGAAGGAAGCGTTGCAGCGCCTGCAAGCGTCCAGTGTGTGGGATGTTAGTGTACAACAGGGTTCTTCAATTCCGGTCCTGGAGGGCCGAAACACTGTTTTTTATTTCTACCTGGTAGTTAATTGCACTCACCTGGTGTCCCAGGTCTGAATTAGCCCCTGATTAGAAGGAGAGGATGAAAAACAGACGTGTTTCAGCCCTCCAGGACCGGAATTGAAGAACCCTGGTGTACAAGCTCTCCACATCAAAAGTGGCCAGCAGGGTGCCCTCTGGTGTCCTTCCTAAGCCCTCTATCAATGAGATCATGTGACTAGTGTCTTTGACATAAGATGGGAGATTCTCAACCATCAGTTTAATGTGGTGGTCCACGAACTTAGAAATGTTGGACGTCACAGAGTCAATTGCTGCTACAATGGGTCTACCTGGGGGAGGAGACACTTGTTTGTGTAATTTTGCGACTGTACAAAAAGTTGGTATCTTAAGAAATTTCACACATAGAAATAAACATTATTATTTGGTGATTTGTCCTGATTCCAAATCGCTATTATGCTGGAATTCTAGGATAGGGTCATGATTCAGTTTGTGATAGAAGTCACCTTTAGATAGTTGTCGGTGACATTCATTCACATAGTCACATTTGTTTTGTATACAAATTCCTCCTCCTTTGTCACATTTTTTTATGATAATGGAAGGATCTGATTGTAAGTCCTTAAGAGCCATTCTCTTGTCTCTACTCAGGTTATCATAGGATTTGTGTTTCTGTTTGTCTTTCAGTAGGTCACCTACATCATTTTCAACAATCCTGCAGAAGGTTTCTATGGATGCATTGCATTTTGGGGGAGGTACAAATTCTCAGGTACCTCAGCTTGCTTAGTCAGATTTGATGAAATATAACAGAACAGATTAACTGGAATGCCATTCACTCTCACGGGATGACTAACTGAAAGCCACACCCCTAATAAACCACGAATATGACTTGACTGCATTGAGGCATATGTCACTGTGCTTCTATGGCTATATGCACCATGCCACTGCCTATTTTATTTGTTCATTCAGCAAACAAGGCAGCTCATAATCCTGTGCCTTTATCGCAGTCAACACACCTATATTTGTGCTTTAATTAGCTTTAAAAATGTAACATTTTCTCTCAGCCTCATGGCAAAATTTGTAGAATAGCATGAGAAGAGGTACAGTGCATTCAGAAAGTATTCAGACACCTTGACTTTTTCCACATTTTGTTGTTCTAAAATTGATTAAATAAATGTTTTTCCAAATCAATCTACACACAATACTCCATAATGACAAAGACAAAACAGGTTTTTAGAAATGTTTGCAAAATAAAATAAAATAAATACCTTATTTACATAAGTATTCAGACCCTTTGCTATGAGATTTGAAATTGAGCTCCGGTGCATCCTGTTTCCATTGATCATGATTGAGATGTTTATACCACTTGATTGGAGTCCACCTGTGGTAAATTCAATTGATTGGACATGATTTGGAAAGGCACACACTGGCCTATATAAGGTCCCACATTTGACAGTGCATGTCAGAGCAAAAAAAAAAAATGAGGTCGAAGGAATTGTCCGTAGAGCCCCAAGACAGGTTTGTGTCGAAGCACAATTGAAGGTCCCCAAGAACACAGTGACCTCTATCATTCTTAAATGGAAGAAGTTTGGAACCACCAAGACTCTTCCTAGAGCTGGCCGCCCGGCCAAACTGAGCAATCGGGGGAGAAGGGCCTTGGTCAGGGAGGTGACCAAGAACCCAATGGTCACTCTGACAGAGCTCCAGAGTTCCTTGTGGAGATGGGAGAACCTTCCAGAAGGACAACCATCTCTGCAGCACTCTACCAATCAGGCCTTTATGGTAGAGTGGTCAGACGGAAGCCACTCCTCAGTAAAAGGCACGTCAGCCACTTGGAGTTTGCCACAAGGCCCCTAAAGGACTCTCAGACCATGAGGGAACAAGATTCTCTGGTCTGATGAAACAAAGATTGAAATCTTTGACCTGAATGCCAAGTGTCACGTCAGGAGAAAATCTGGCACCATCCCTACGGTGAAGGATGGTGGTGGCAGCATCATGCTGTGGGGATGTTTTTCAGCGGCAGGGACTGGGAGACTAGTCAGGATCGAGGGAAAGATGAACGGAGCAAAGTACAGAGAGATCCTTGATGAAAACCTGCTCCAGAGCGCTCAGGACCTCAGGCTGGGGTGAAGGTTCGCCTTCCAACAGGACAACGACCCTAAGCACACAGCCAAGACAACGCAGGAGTGGCTTCGGGACAAGTCTCTGAATGTCCTTGAGTGGCCCAGCCGGAGCCTGGATCTGCAGAGAAGAATGGGAAACTTCCCTAATACAGGTGTGCCATGCTTGCAGCGTCATACCCAAGAAGACTTGAGGCTGTAATCGCTGCCAAAGGTGCTTCAACAAAGTACTGAGTAAAGGGTCTGAATACTGTTATATTTCAGTTTTGTATTTTTTTTAAAATTAACAACAATGTCTAAAAACCTGTTTCTGCTTTGTCATTATGGGGTATTTGCCTCATGGCAAAATGTGTAGAATAGCATGAGATAAGCTATAAAACTGAACATTATTCTCTTTGCCCCATGACAAAATGTGTAAAATTGCAGTATGTTTCTGGAGTGCAGCAGGTACTGTATGATTTTGTTCCAACTAGGCACCATAGGCTAGCACTTCCCCCTTGTGGGAATAATGTATACTGACTGTGCACAATCTTCCACTGTAATTCTCTTTAACTAAAGCATTAATTATCAAGACCATAACACACGCATCCACACCTCCTACCCACATGTAAAACTGTGATAAACAGGAAAACATGGACACCCATGTGTGCACACACACCACCCCCATGTTCAAGAGAAAAATAACAAGCCTTTATTGGAAACTAGTGAGAATATAATTACATCACAAAAGAACCTGAATAAAAAAATCAAGATAAATATTAAATGAACAGCTGGACCCAGAGCCAGGGTGGAAATACAGAGACAGGAATGTAGTTCAAATATCACCTCCATAACCATAGCCACATCACCTCACGCAAATACTGAAGCATCTGTCTTAACGTTTACATTTACATTTTAGTCATTTAGCAGATGCTCTTATCCAGAGCGACTTACAGTTAGTGAGTGCATACATTTTTCATACTTAAAAACACTAAAGACATATTTACATACAAATACATCCCTGCTAAAGTGAATAGATCATAACAGCTCTGGGTCCATGGTCATACATAACATTACACATTAATGATTGTACATAAAGTCAAAAAGTACAGAAAATTTGTAAAAAGTTCAAACAACCCAACCCTTGGCTTAAACAAACTGTCCCAGACAGACATGCCTGTATAAAACACCTGCACTGTGATGGGCCGCTCTGCTTTAAATACTCTCAACCAACAAACTATTCAATACAGCCTTATTCAATACAATAAAAAAATTACCCAACACAAGGCATACTGTTTGGGTTGCAGTTTGATTGTGTGCCAAACTCGCCTATCCTTAACCTGACCTACCCTGTGACCTTGCTTACTTTCCAACCCCTTCAAACAAAAGACAGGTACCCTTCACTGACATCCTATCTCTTTGAATGTTGTCAATGAATGTTGTCTTGGTATCCATTTCAGATTGAACAACACAAATAACCATTTTTTGGTACATGCCATGTCTTTAGCTGCCACTACATGGCGATGTAACTTCGTTGGTATCAAATAAGTAATTAAGAATCTATGATGTGCTTTAAAGTCTTAAAGATGTATGTCACATTTGCATATCAGTTACATACAAATCTTAATGCAATACAAAATGGTAGCTATATGATGACTATTTAGCTGAAAGATTCAAATTTACTGAGTTGTTAGTCTAGCGATGATATTGATATCGGCAATAAAATAAAGTCAGAGGAACACTATTTATATGTAGATCTTAAAGTAAAAGTTACTTTCAATAATGAAGAGGCAAGACAGATGGAAGTGTCTCGAGTTGCACACTGTTTGTTACATGTAATTTCTATACCTTAAAGTTAGCGGAAAACTATGTATCTGAAACCAGCTAAGTTGCTTCAATCGCAGTATAGGCTACAATGAATAATTATTGTCATCACAGACAAATAACAAAACCGATGTAGCCAAAAAGGGAGGAAATGACTATACACTTCTTTTAAGACTAAACCACAACCCCCGCCACTCCTAAAAGTCTACATCTTCATAATCTTCTTCATTGTCATTGTCGTTACTCAGAGGGTGTCAAGCGGGCGGTCACTTCCTACTCTCCACAGGAAACAGGAAGTGGTGACAGCTAGTCGGTCAGTGAGCACTCTGACGTCATTGAGCACTCTGACAGCGTGCGCTCTCGTGCGCTTCCCCGCCTCTCGCGCGTGGTGATGTAATTAAGCATGTCAATGGCCGTTACCACCCCGAAAACCATCTGTCTAAGACAGGGCGAGCCATCCTCCATGTCTAAACAGAGAGAGAGAAGAGAGATGGTTATTATTACTATTGAGATAACAGACTGTGAGAAAGTTTGTGACGAAACCACTGAAATGTGTCCTGCAAGCAAGAGATTACATCAATTATGTAAAATTACTACTCCAATTAAACATATTCTCAATATCATACAGTGCCTTGCAAAAGTTTTCATCCCCCTTGGCATTTTTCCTATTTTGTTGCATTACAACCTGTAATTTAAATGGATTTTTATTTGGATTTCATGTAATGGACATACACAAAATAGTCCAAATTGGTGAAGTGAAAAAAATAACTTGTTTCAAGAATTTCTAAAAAATAAATAACGGAAAAGTGGTGCGTGCATACAGTGGGGAAAAAAAGTATTTAGTCAGCCACCAATTGTGCAAGTTCTCCCACTTAAAAAGATGAGAGAGGACTGTAATTTTCATCATAGGTACACGTCAACTATGACAGACAAAATGAGGAAAAAAAATCCAGAAAATCACATTGTAGGATTTTTAATGAATTTATTTGCAAATTATGGTGGAAAATAAGTATTTGGTCAATAACAAAAGTTTCTCAATACTTTGTTATATACCCTTTGTTGGCAATGACACAGGTCAAACGTTTTCTGTAAGTCTTCACAAGGTTTTCACACACTGTTGCTGGTATTTTGGCCCATTCCTCCATGCAGATTTCCTCTAGAGCAGTGATGTTTTGGGGCTGTCGCTGGGCAACACGGACTTTCAACTCCCTCCAAAGATTTTCTATGGGGTTGAGATCTGGAGACTGGCTAGGCCACTCCAGGACCTTGAAATTCTTCTTACGAAGCCACTCCTTCGTTGTCCGGGCGGTGTGTTTGGGATCATTGTCATGCTGAAAGACCCAGCCACGTTTCATCTTCAATGCCCTTGCTGATGGAAGGAGGCTTTCACTCAAAATCTCACGATACATGGCCCCATTCATTCTTTCCTTTACACAGATCAGTCGTCCTGGTCCCTTTGCAGAAAATATGCCCCAAAGCATGATGTTTCCACCCCCATGCTTCACAGTAGGTATGGTGTTCTTTGGATTCAACTCAGCATTCTTTGTCCTCCAAACACGACGAGTTGAGTTTTTACCAAAAAGTTATATTTTGGTTTCATCTGAACATATGACATTCTCCCAATCCTCTTTTGGATCATCCAAATGCACTCTAGCAAACTTCAGACGGGCCTGACATGTACTGGCTTAAGCAGGGGGACACGTCTGGCACTGCAGGATTTGAGTCCCTGGCGGCGTAGTGTGTTACTGATGGTAGGCTTTGTTACTTTGGTCCCAGCTCTCTGCAGGTCATTCACTAGGTCCCCCCGTGTGGTTCTGGAATTTCTGCTCACCGTTCTTGTGATCATTTTGACCCCACGGGGTGAGATCTTGCGTGGAGCCCCAGATCGAGGGAGATTATCAGTGGTCTTGTATGTCTTCCATTTCCTAATAATTGCTCCCACAGTTGATTTCTTCAAACCAAGCTGCTTACCTATTGCAGATTCAGTCTTCCCAGCCTGGTGCAGGTCTACAATTGTGTTTCTGGTGTCCTTTGACAGCTCTTTGGTCTTGGCCATAGTGGAGTTTGGAGTGTGACTGTTTGAGGTTGTGGACAGTTGTCTTTTATACTGATAACAAGTTCAAACAGGTGCCTATAATACAGGTAACGAGTGGAGGACAGAGGAGCCTCTTAAAGAAGAAGTTACAGGTCTGTGAGAGCCAGAAATCTTGCTTGTTTGTAGGTGACCAAATACTTATTTTCCACCATAATTTGCAAATAAATTCATAAAAAATCCTACAATGTGATTTTCTGGATTTTTTTTCCTCAAATTGTCTGTCATAGTTGACGTGTACCTATGATGAAAATTACAGGCCTCTCTCATATTTTTAAGTGGGAGAACTTGCACAATTGGTGGCTGACTAAATACTTTTTTCCCCCACTGTATGTATTCACCCCATTTGCTATGAAGCCGCTAAATAAGATCTGGTGCAACCAATTACCTTCAGAAGTCACATATTAGTTAAATAAAGTCCACCTGTGTGCAATCTAAGTGTCACATGATCTGTTACATGATCTCAGTATATATACACCTGTTCTGAAAGGTCCCAGAGTCTGCAACACCACTAAGCAAGGGGCACCATCAAGCAAGCGGCACCATGAAGACCAAGGAGGGCATTAATCAGAGAGGAAACAAAGAGACCAAAGATAACCCTGAAGCAGCTGCAAAGCTCCACAGCGGAGATTGGAGTATCTGTCCATAGGACCACTTTAAGCCGTACACTCCACAGTGCTGGGCTTTACGGAAGATTGGTCAGAAAAAAGCCATTGCTTAAAGAAAAAATAAGCAAACACATTTGGTGTTCCCCAAAAGTAATGTGGGAGACTCCCCAAACATTTGGAAGAAGGTACTCTGGTCAGATGAGACTAAAATTGAGCTTTTTGGCCATCAAGGAAAATGCTATGTCTGGCGCAAACCCAACACCTCTTAACACCCCGAGAATAACATCCCCACAGTGAAGCATGGTGGTGGCAGCATCATGCTGTGAGGATGATTTTCATCGGCAGGGACTGGGAAACTGGTCAGAATTGAAGGAATGATGGATGGCGCTAAATACAGGGAAATTCTTGAGGGAAACCTGTTTCAGTCTTCCAGAGATTGGTGACTGGGACGGAGGTTCACCTTCCAGTAGGACAATGACCCTAAGCATACTGCTAAAGCAACACTCAAGTGGTTTAAGGGGAAACATTTAAATGTATTGGAATGGCCTAGTCAAAGCCCAGACCTCAATCCAATTGAGAATCTGTGGTATGACTTAAAGATTGCTGTACAGCAGCTGAACCCATCCAACTTGAAGGAGCTGGAGCAGTTTTGCCTTGAAGAATGGGCAAAAATCCCAGTGGCTAGATGTGTCAAGCTTATAGAGACATACCCCAAGAGACTTGCAGCTGTAATTGCTGCAAAAGGTGGCTCTACAAAGTATTGACTTTGGGGGGGTGAATAGTTATGCACGCTCAAGTTTTTTGTTTTTTTGTCTTACTTCTTGTTTGTTTCGCAAAATAAATATTTTGCATCTTCAAAGTGATTGGCATTTTGTGTAAATCAAATGATTTAAAAAAAGATTGGAATCAGGTTCCAGGTTGTAAGGCAACAAAATAGGAAAAATGCCAAGGGGGGTGAATACTTTCTCAAGCCACTGTAAGTCCAAGATTTGGTAGATGGGAATGTTCTCCACAAAGGAAGTTGGAAACTAACTTCCCAGGCTCTTCATCCAAGGATGCAATAGCTGGCAATTACACCAAATCAAACCTTATCATTTTACAATAAGTTATGTAACTAGCTTCCTGTTTGAGAGACAGGGTTAGGGTTAGGTCCCAACGAGAGTCTGGTTCCAAAGAGGTCCTGTTGTTAGACAGGGGACACTGGATATAGGATGAACATAGCAAACTATGATAGGGAGCATAGGGGTGCCTAGTCATAGCTGGGGCCCAGTCTTTCCTGCTCAGGGCACATGGTCAGAAAAACTCCTTGCCATAGGTATGTCTCAGTAAATTATAGTAGATGAAAAGAATATACACAGCAAATTGGCTAGTGTTACTTAGTGTTTTCAGTGTAACATTTCTAGTGTTGATTCAGGAGTAATAATAACCCCACTGTTGGTGTTAATAACCAGTGTTGAGTGAGAGTGTGTGTTTGTGTCAGTTTTACTGTGTTGAGAGTAAAACATTCTAATCAAAACCATGCCCATCATTTCCCAGCATGCGCTACTGCAGCTAGATTTTTTAAAATATTGTTTTTAATATCTGTGTTTTTGCATGTACAGTACATTTATTGATTAATCTTATGCTACACAAAGATAAATAACATACATTTTTCTAAACTAATCCAATCAGTTAGTTAGATGTATTGCACCCGTTACTTAAATGGTTGTTCCAGTTTAAATGGTTTAGGTAGTCTCCTTTATCAATGTTCCTAACTCTGACAGTCATTCTGAATGCAGGTTGCGGGTGAATAGAAATTCTAACTGTTAGATGTCCGAACTCTGGCTGGATTCCAATAAGAATTACATATAATTTTGCAAGCCAGCATAACGTGACTTGCAGGCCTGATGTGGCCTGTAAACCAAACATGGCCATCAAAGTAAGGCCTTATGATATATGTAACGTATTGTCATAAACAGTTAAATTTTAATGATTACATTAGCCTACAGTAGGAACTCACTTGGTGAAGTCCACAGGACTGAAAATGAATGAATTCAACAACCATGTCTCTGTCACTAACAAATACAGTCATGGGTGGTAACTCTACAATTTAACTCGAAAAGGCAAAGCACACTGGGAAATTATGTTGGGTACGTGGCTTAGTGGGGCCGTGGCTTTCAATTAGTTATTTTTAGCCACCCAAGAGTGGAAGTGTTTTACCAGTTTAAGTGGTCTATGGTTAAGTTAATTAAAGTTTGAGCACATCCGTTGCCAGTTCTGAAGTTTTTATACAGTAAATGCTTACATAAGAGCATGTGGCAATAATTACTTGTAAATATTATTGTAATATCCTTAACCCAACACTGAGTGACCTTGTCAAGATATACGGGCCTCTTGGTGTAATGGTAAAAAATACTATATGATGTGTTATTGCATAACACCATTGGTGCAAACTATATACACTTACTAGTGTTTAATGTGGTCCTCTGTATCTCAGCTGGTAGAGCACGGCGCTTGTAACGCCAAGGTAGTGGGTTCGATCCCCGGGACCACCCATACACAAAAATGTATGCACGCACGACTGTAAGTCGCTTTGGATAAAAGCGTCTGCTAAATGGCATATTATTATTATTATTATTAAAAATACTTTATAAGGTGTTATTGCATAACACTGAAAGTGTTAATTCCCTAACACTGACAAAGTGTAACAGCGTCAGCACTAAGCACAGTGTTAATTTAACACTCAAACGTGTGGACCCGTATAGACACTGGCCCAGTGTTACATTTAATACCGTCAATGTTGATTTAACACTGGAGAATTTGCGGTGTACCAATGAGTATAAACAAAATAAATGTTGAAAGTACTTTTTCCTCTGATGAAGGTGTGGTGGTGGGTTGACAAAAACAGTATGACCTATTAAGCAAAGTCCCACACCAGCGAGAAAGAGAGGGAAAACAACCGCCACGTTGCCTCTGGCTGGGCTGTTGTTTGTTTTGGTAGCAGACAGGTGCTACGGTTGCTGTCGGTTACCTGGAGAGGAACCAAGGGGCACCTTATCAGCAACCCCTGACCCTGTAGGATGGACAGCTCAGAGTTTTCATTGGCTGACAGGGAGAGGGGCTGGTCATCTTCAACAGAAGAGAGCAGGGCTGCGTTCAGTGCGTTTTTACGTTCTGGAACGTTCAATTGAATGGAAACGGTGCTGTACTTAACGACCAATTGAAAAGGGGGGAGGGGTTGTGGGTTGGGGAACGCTGTCAGCATGGCCACTGCACTTTAAATCGTCACTTATTGCTTCAAGCCACACCTCGCCACACCCACCAAACGGGAGCAAACGTACCTCAAAGTCTGTTCAAGAACGTAAAATAACGTTTTGGGGAAACTTGTCGTTCAGTACAAACCGTTCCGCAACGTAGCAAATGTTCAGGCGAACTGAACGCACCTCAGGTGTTTCTAGGAATATTCTTCTCTACTGTCTGACAGAGGTAACTAGCGGTGGTGGAAAAGGGACAGAAGGAGCAAAGTGGGGGCTATAAAAGGTGGGAAGAATAAGATGGCATTGATGAGAAGATTTTTAAAAAATAAGAAAAGGAGCGAGAGGAAAAATAGGATGAAGCAATACAAGAAGAGTAGGGGTGTGATAAGAGGAAGTGAGAGTGAGAAACAGGAAGACAGAAAGATGGGAAGATAAAGGTCGATAAAAGAGAGGAGAAGAGGAAGAAGGGGTAAACTTACATTGGATCTGCTCATGCACCACCAGGGCAAAGTGATCTGTGTCCAGGATACGGGATAGCTTTCCCAGGTTATCTGTTAGTCGCACCTGAGGCGGACAAATGAGAATTAGGAAACCCTACTCAAAGATATTTGTTTAAGAGCTTATGGTTGAGTCAAAGTGTGAGGGCATCTAGGTGAGGTGACTGACCTGTTTGAATTGTTTGTAAAGCACCTTGGCGACAGGGTCAGAGGCCTTAACCTTCCCAGCTAGTACTGAAGACAACATATTGCCCAGGGTAACCATACCTAGGATCATGCTACACAGACAGAGAGAGAGGATATGGCAATTATTATTATGACAACTGAATACAGGCAATGTTTTGTCAATACTAATCAATGTTTTGTCAATAACAATACTAATGTTTTGTCAACATTTACACAATAAGGTACATTGGCACATGGCCTCTATGACAACCAGGTAACTATGGTAAGCAGGTAAAGGCGTACCCGGACTCGTCAACGACGGGTGCCTGGTCGAAGGCCTTCTCCTTGAGGATCTTGATGGTCCTCTTGATGTTGATTGAGGGCAGCACAGTGAGGGGGGCACATAGGTTCAGAGCCTGCAGACTCAGGTTCCACCACCAGGGTTTGGACATCATCAGGTCTTCTGGGGTTAGGAAGCCCTTATCACACATCCAGTTGTCACTCAGGAACTTAGACCTGGGGTGTAGGGGTTAGAATTGGTCATAATCAAGGCTCACATCTCTGTTAAATCACTGGTACTACATACCCCATTAAAAAAAAAGTGGAATATCAATTCTCCTTCTCCCCACATTTAACTTGCTCCCCATCCTCCTTTTCCCCTCAACCTCCCTCCTCTTCCACTCATCCCCTTCTTCTCTCCCTCTCTAGTTGCTTACATGTAGTTGCGGATGGAGTCAGGCAGGATGACAACACAGCGTTGTCCCTCCTTCAGCTCTGTGGCCATTCTAACTGCTGCAGCCATGGCTGTGCCTGAACTACCTCCTACAGTTACAGACAGAGAGAGAGAGGGGGAGACAGAGAGCGAGAGAGTTAGACCATACAGTACTACACAGAGACAGACACACTATTAGAGAATGATGTTTTTTGGGAGCACCAGTCATTGTGTGTGAAGTCAACCTACCGCAGAGAAGCCCCTCCTCCCTGATCAGCATGCGTGACATGGCAAAGGACTCCTCGTCATTGGACTTATACCACATGTCAATTACCTGAAAAAGAGGGTAACATTCATATGCATTCTACCATATCACACAGATACAGCATACAGTATGTATAGATTATGAATAATTTTCCTTCCACATGCAATTTGAACACACTTTTGAGTTTGAGCGGTCATACTGTATATTATTGTAGATCTTGCTGTATACAGCATAGAAAACACATCACCACCACAGTCTCACACACAGCTCAACTCAGGAGGTCACTGTCACACACTCACAGATCTGTCCAGTACGGTGGGGATGAAGTCGTATCCGATGCCCTCCACCTCATACTGGGTCTTATCTGTCTTGTTCAGCTCCTCTGGCTCAGCCAGGATAGAACCCTTAGGGTCCACACCCACGATCTACACAACACAGAACAACAATGTTAACTAACCATTACATCAAGTCAAAATAACATGGTAATAAATACATCACACACAAAGGTAAAGCAAAGGCAAGTTAGGCAACTTTAATCTTTACTTGATCAATTTGAGATACATTGTATGGCTTTATTTATCAGTGGCAGGCTCAATATTATTTTATGATCCAACTTCATGACTTAGCTCAATAAGGTACACTACATGACCAAAAGTATGTGGACACCTGCTCGAACATCTCTTTCCAAAGTCATGCCCATTAATATGGAGTTGGTCCCCCCGTTGCTGCTATAACAGCCTCCACTCTTCTGGGAAGGCTTTCCACTAGATGTTGGAACATTGCTGCAGGGACTTCAGCCACAACAGCATTAGTGAGGTTGTGCACTGATGTTGGGCGATTAGGCCTGGATCGCAGTCGGCGTTCCAATTAATCCCAAAGGTGTTTGATGGGGTTGAGGTCAGGGCTCTGTGCAGGCCAGTCAAGTTCTTCTACACCGATCTCGACAAAACCTTTCTGTATGGGCCTCGCTTTGTGCACAGGGGCATTGTCATGCTGAAACAGGAAAGGGCCTTCCCCAAACTGTTGCCACAAAGTTGGAAGCACTTTTTTCCCTTCACTGGAACTAAAGGGCCTAGCCTGAAACATGAAAAACAGCCCCAGACCATTATTCCTCCTTCACCAAACTTCACAGTTGGCACTATGAATTGGGGCAGGTAGCGTTCTCCTGGCATCCGCCAAACCCAGATTTGTCTGTCAGACTGCCAAATGGTGAAGCATGATTCATCACTCCAGAGAACGTGTTTCCACTGCTCCAGAGTTCAATGGCGGCAAGCTTTACACCACTCCAGCCGACGTTTGGCATTGCACATGGTGATCTTAGGCTTGTGTGCGGCTGCTCGGCCATGGAAACCCATTTCATGAAGCTCCCGACGAACAGTTTCCATTTCCACTTCACAATGACATCACTTATAGTTGACCTGGGCAGCTCTAGCAGGGAAAAAATCTGACAAACTGACTTGTTGGAAAGGTGGCATCGTATGACGGTGCCACGTTGAAATTCACTGAGCTCTTCAGTAAGGTCATTCTACTGCCAATGTTTGTGTATGGAGATTGCATGGCTGTGTGCTCAATTTTATACACCTGTAAGCAACAGGTGTGGCTGAAATAGCCGAATCCAGTAATTTGAAGGGGTGTCCACATACTTTATATAGTTTATATCCCTGTGGGCCTTAAATTGACGTTGTTGCTAAAAACGTTCAGCTAAATTAATTTGGAATTGGCTCTACAAGACAAAGTACACAGGGCAGGGCGATAACATGTTAGTCAGATTGCCTTCTTATAGATCTGAGACATTGTGTTAGTGACTCAGTGCCATACCTTGATGTTGGGGCATCTCTCCTTCAGCTTGCGGGCGATGCCAGTGATGGTGCCACCTGTGCCAGCTCCTGCCACCAACATGTCCACCTTACCTGCAAGGGCAGATTGGCGCAGAAAGATGTCTATTACTGCAGTAGTAGGGAAAGGGTATTCTTCACTCAATTTCTCTATCACACACACACACACACACACCATCGCACTGCTCCAGGATCTCCTCTGCAGTGGTGTCGTAGTGGGCCAGGGGGTTGCTAGGGTTACGGTACTGGTCCAGGATGTGAGAGTTGGGAATCTCGTTCTTCAGACGCCAGGCCACGCCCACGTGGGATTCCGGTGAATCAAAGCGTGCGGTGGTGGGGGTACGCACGATCTCCGCCCCCAAGGCTCTCAGCACATCCACCTGAGGAACACAAGACCAGATTACAGTTAGTTACATAAAAAATGCCTACGCACGGACACATGCACAGACACAAACGTACACAAACACACAGCAGCCTCACCTTCTCCATGCTCATCTTCTCAGGCATGACGATGATGCAGCGATAGCCTTTAACTGCAGAAGCCAAGGCCAGACCAATACCTGCAGCACAAAGAGAGAGAGAGGACAGGTGTAAATACAGGTGTGAATACCTGCAGGTCATGTCAGCAGTACAGACCATAACGCACAACACAGGGCTCCTGTGGATCCTAATGTCAAAGGTAGGCTGGGAGGTCTCAGTGACTACATGACCATACCAGGCCAAACTCATTTTAAACACACACACGTGTGTACACACACTTGTACAGGCATACTCCAAAAAATGTAATAAAAAACTGGGATGTAATCTTTCTGCCGTGAGTCACATAGCCAGTTCCAGAGAGTTCTCTCTCTCTCTCACACTCTCTCACACTTGTACCTGTGTTGCCTGAGGTGGGCTCGATGATGGTGTCTCCTGGTTTGAGGATCCCAGCTCTCTCTGCATCCTCCACCATCCTTAGACTGATACGGTCCTTCACACTGCCCCCTGCGTTGAAGAACTCACACTTGGCCACTACACACACACACACACACACACACAAACACACACAAACACACACAAACACACAGACACAGACACAGAGAGAAAAAAAGAGACAGGGTGGTAACATCATGTGTGAGGAAATGTTGAATTATGAATATGTACTGCGCTGGCTCACGATCATGGGGGGGGTCGTCCAAAGGTCCACAGTGTCGCACACATACCAGACCCACTCTCCCTTTCACACGTACACAAGTACAATAGCCGATTGGCACAGACTCCAAACTGCCCCAAATCCACTATGGACAGACAAAAAGTAAATCTGAATCACGTGAAAATCCATGGAAGTACCATGGAAACAGGCCCACTAAGCCGTGTGAATCAACCAGAGATAGACTCTAAACAATTAGGCCCATAAAAAACACTCACTGGCGAGAGGGGAGAGATTTAGACTGAGGACCGTGACATGGTTCACATGCAGTGAACTCAAACACCCCCCACATGGAGGGTGGTACAAAACGGCACTATTATTAACAGTCTGGCATTACTGTACTTTACTGGTCATTGGTCAACTGTACTAATCAATCCGAGAAAAAACAAGGGTCTGTCTGAGCTAGCTAGTCGCTGTGCAGAATAGCTGGTCCTTAACAACAAGAACAACAGATGCTATAGGTAATGACAGTAACATTTCCCTCAGAATCCACATCCTGACTTCCCAAGACTTCCCAAACCTTGTGACTGTCACAATCCTGCCTAGTGTCACCTGATACAAGACCTTGCCCCTCTCCTGCCCCCCTCCCACCCCACCTTGCTACAGTGGCCCTCAGAAAGTTACCTATTCCCACAGAACAGAGGGTCTTTCAGGTGACCATACCCCCCTCCACCCAGAGTGTACTAGCCTACCTTAGACAAGACCCCTACCATCATACAGTGGAGCCTAGTGGACTGTAATGTCAGGAAAGAGGCTATATGATACCCTTATGTTGACTTTGAAGTAATGACAGTATAACAAAGGGTAACCGTTCACAGCTAAACTGTCCTACAGGAGGAGTCTAAAGAACCTCCTCTACCTTGCTCTTGCACTCTTCTTTGGTCAATTATTTAATTCTTCCTCACTTCTATTTTATCCCTCTATCTATTTTTCATCGCCATGTACCCATTTCTTTCTCCATATCCCTCTCTCCATTTCTCCTAACCCTCACTCCTTCCTTTCTCTCGATCCCTCCCTCTTTGTCATGTCCTCTACTACCGGATATATGGATTCATGCTTTAAAACATATAACAGCTCTGGGGAAGACAGCTGATCGCCCACAATGTGTAAATCAAACACACTCAAACTGTTTTTTGGGAGGGAACAGAAAATGTGAGTTTAAAATGACACAGCCAGCTAAGTTACTGTATTTCCATCATGTTGACACAAACAAGGAAGTGCAAATACAGTTATTCCCTTTATCTGGTTGTCTTTTGGCTAGTGTCAATATGCTCAGTGGGTGTCATGCTGTGTGTGTTGACTGTGTGTCATGCCGTTAAGGTTGACTGTGTGTGTCATATCATGACTGTGTGTGTATGTGTAAATACTCACAAAGTTCACACTTAAGGCCGAAGGCTTTGGGGATCTTGTTCATGCGGACCAGAGGTGTGTCTCCGATCTTCCCGAGGATGTTGGGTAGAATGCTGGGGGTTTCAGTCCTGAGAGGAGAGTATGGGTTAGAGACTCAGTTATGGAGCAAAATCAATATTCACAAAAAAAAAAAACATGGAATAGACTCACAAATAGCCCAGGAAAATAGGCAACGAAAAACAAATCATGAAATTGTATTTGTCACATGCTTCGTAAACATGGATATGTTTGCTCCAAAGTACACTATATATAAAAAAGTATGTGGACACCACTTCAAATTAGTGGATTCGGCTATGTCAGCCACACCTGTTGCTGACAAGGTGTATAAAATCGAGCACACCGCCATGCAATCTCCATAGACAAACATTGGCAGTAGAATGGCCTTACTGAAGAGCTCAGTGACTTTCAACATGGCACCGTCATAGGATACCACCTTTCCAACAAGTCAGTTCGTCAAATTTCTGCCCTGCTAGAGCTTCCCCGGTCAACTATAAGTGCTGTTATTGTGAAGAGGAAACGTCGAGGAGCAATAATGGCTCAGCCGCGAAGTGGTAGGCCACACAAGCTCACATAACGGGACCGCCGAGTGCTGAAGTGTGTCCTCAGTTGCAACTCACTACAGAGTTCCAAACTGCCTCTGGACAGTCAGCAAAATAACTGTTCGTCGGGAGCTTCATGAAATGGGTTTCCATGGCCGAGCAGCCGCCTAAGATCACTCAATGCCAAGCGACGGCTGGTGTGATGTAAAGCCCGCCGCCATTGGACTCTGGAGCAGTGGAAACGCGTTCTCTGGAGTGATGAATCCCACTTCACCATCTGGCAGTCTGACGGACGAATCTGGATTTGGCGGATACCAGGAGAATGCTACCTGCACCAATGCATAGTGCCAACTGTAAAGTTTGGTGGAGGAGGAATAATTGTCTGGTGCTGTTTTTCCATGGTTCGGGCTAGGCCCCTTAGTTCCAGTGAAGGGAAATCTTAACGCTATAGCATACAATGACATTCTAGACGATTCTGTGCTTCCAACTTTGTGGCAACAGTTTGGGGAAGACCCTTTCCTGTTTCAGCATGACAATGCCCCCGTGCACAAATCGAGGTCCATACAGAAATGTTTTGTTGATATCGGTATGGAAGAACTTGACTTGCCTGCACAGAACCCTGACCTCAACCCCATCGAACACCTTTGGGATGAATTGGAATGCCGACTGTGAGCCAGGCTTAATCGCCCAACATCAGTGCCCGACCTCATTAATGCTTGTGGCTGAATGGAAGCAAGTCACCGCAGCAATGTTCCAACATCTAGTGGAAAGCCTTCCCATAAGAGTGGATTATAGCAGCAACGGGGGGGACCAACTCCATATTAATGCCCATGATTTTGGAATTAGATTTTCGACGAGCAAGTGTCCACATACTTTTGGTCATGTAATGTATCTTCTTGAATGTTGTTACAGTTTTGTAAGATGGAAACTTGTGTAACTTGGCTACTTTTGTAACAGGGTAACCTCTGTTTCATGAAATCTTTGGGACAGTGAGTTTTGTAACATGGTACTCTAGCCTCTGGATTCTGTTTGTCAGTAAGACAAACACGCCTGTGCATGTGGCAGGCAGCACTGAGTTGTTAATTTATCGAGTGGAGAGATTACAGAGTTAAACAGCCAGACTGTGCCAGAGAAATGCCAGGCCCTCAGCATGAGCCTACCACACACACATTCCCTTTTCCCTAGGCCAAAATGCCAGCTCACTTCAGTGTTGCTGGAAACAATCCTAAAATTGTCATGTCATGGTGAAACACCAAACATCTCTTGCCCAACCCTTCCTCCCTCCCAGGTCTTCTTTGTGGCTCTGGCCCTTTCAGGTGTGTCATTATGCAGGAAAATGGAGCCAGGATAAATGTCAAACTTGTGCAAGTCAAAACAACATCCTGCTTTTAATGCTGCTGCTCAACAAAAAGAGAAACAAAAGCACATGGGGCGGGGATATGTTGGTTCTTTGTTCTCCTTTCTAGTGAACCAAGCTGGTGACTATATCTTAGCTAGGCAAGGGAAATTAGTGGTCAGTGGACTATGTAAACTATAGGTGTTCAAAGAGGAGGGAGGATGAGCAGAGTATGTGGAAATACTGTGGTTCTGCTATGGAGATGTAACTCCTCAGCTGAAATCTATGCAAATACTGTTCATAAGTTTGTGACTCACAGTGCAGAGTGGCAGTGAGGGGACTCGGTGGAAGACCCGCCCAGTTTCCAGGTGCATTTGCTGGGCAAGTCAGGACGGATCCAATGCCTCTCCTCCACGCCTGCGGCTGCCTTCTCCAGGTCGTTCTCTTCCTCGTCCTCGTTCACATGGACCGACCCGTTCTGGGCCTTATGGCCAGCACTGTCCCCGTTCACTTGAGCCGATCCATTCACGGAGAACTTGTGGCCGTTCAACATGGCTTCTCCGTTGACCTTGGACCCCCCATTCAAAATGGTGGCCACTCCGTTGGCCTGTGCGTTGCAGAGTTTGGCTGCATGGGGGCAGACGGAGGGCACGGGGCCCACAGAGTCTGTGCTGGAGGGAACCGACGACATGGCTCACCTGAGAGAGCGAGAGAGAGGGCGAGATAGAGAGTGAGTAAGTCAGACAGACAGACAAATAGTAACTGACAGATATCAAATTCTTGTAGTACAATGTACTACCCTAGGCTAGGGTAACCATCTCAGCTAATATGCAGATCTATGAAAAAGAACACACACTCAATGAGGAGGTTACATTCCGTTTATTTATACATTATTACCATTCCTGTCATTACATAACAAGGACAAGTTCAGATGAATACTGCCAGGGAGAATAGAATGCTCCCCCACAGGCCTACACACGGCAACCCAGACTTTCACACAGGTAGCCTATATAGGCTACACACTGTACATTTACATTTACATTTTAGTCATTTAGCAGACGCTCTTATCCAGAGCGACTTACAGTTAGTGAATACATATTTATTTTATACTGGCCCCCCGTGGGAATTGAACCCACAACCCTGGTGTTGCAAACGCCATGCTCTATCAACTGAGCTACATCCCTGCCGGCCATTCCCTCCCCTACCCTGGACGACGCTGGGCCAATTGTGCGCCGCCCATGAGTCTCCCGGTCGCGGCCGGCTGCGACAGAGCCTGGATTCGAACCAGGATCTCTAGTGGCACAGTTAGCACTGCGATGCAGTGCCTTAGTCCACTGCGCTACAAAGATAAACAAGACATTGGTCTCTGCCGTTGGGTCTCTTTTTAAGAGGGCCGTTCTAAGATAGCTGGGCCACAATTAGCCTAGCTCTACATACACAGACACACACGACTTATCCTGATTACTCTATTGGACAACAATGACAACTCTCCCTTTCTGTACAGCATGACCAGATAAGCAAAGTACTTTTTGAAATAGCAGTCTTCTCAGGGATTGCAGGTGGGAACGATCGTGTAGAAAGCCTAACAGGTCAAAATCGACAGCCTGTACAGCAACTTTGACCAAACAAAGGTCCAATGTGGGAAACAATGATGCTCTGTCCAGGGTTCATTTGTAAATTCTGTTCATTCTCAGCTGGATTGACCGTCTGTATTCAAGAGCATTAAAACAAGCAAAACACATTTTAATCCCTCACTCAACTGTATCATTTTAAGGCTCTTGCATTTCTGAATGTTTTAAAAGCCTTCATATCCCTACTCTCGTGACTGACTGAGACCATGACGTGATTATCAGTAATCACATATAAAGCAAAAGGGTCCAGGAAAGTAAGACATTCTTACTAAATTGAGTTCAAACTCATAAATCAAGATAATCTCGTACAGATCCCAACGCATTTAACATTTTCTTAGCTTGCAAACACTCAATAGCTTGCAAACACCCAGTCGCCTACTAATCTCACGGCAACCCTCTGCGGACGACTTTGTCAAAGACTTTTGAAAGGTTGACGACACCTGCTCCTCATTCACAGCCACTTGAATCCACTAGACCCACTCACAGAGAACTACCCTACGCCTTGACCTCTTTTTTCTCCTCTCTCCAGATTAAATCCTGCGTTTAGTGAGGTCCGGCCGCCGACAACCTGCCCGCTTGACCCCATCCCCTCCTCCCTTCTTCAGACCATCTCCCATTCTTCACTTCCCTCATCCACTCATCACTGACCACTGGCTGCGTCTCCTCTGACTTCAAAATTGCCCGAGTCGCTCCCCTCCTCAAGAAACCAACCCTCAACCCATCTGATGTCAAAAACTACAGACCGGTATCCCATCTTTCTTTTCTTTCCAAAACACTTTAGCGTGCAGTCTCTGACCAACTCTGTCGCCATCGCTCTCAGAACGATCGTAATGACCCTAACCAGTCAGGCTTCAAGATGGGTCACTCAACTGAGACTGCTCTTCTCTGTGTCACGGAGGCTCTCCGCACTGCCAAAGCTGACCATCTCTCCTCTGTTCTCATCCTCCTAGATCTATCCACTGCCTTTGACACCGTGAACCATCAGATCCTCCACTCCACCCTATCAGGGCTGGATGCCTCAGGCTCTGCACACTCTTGGATTGTATCCTACCTGGCAGGTGTCTCCTACCAGGTGGTGTGGAGAGGATGTGTCTGCACCACATACTCTTACTCCTGTTGTCCCCAGGGCTCAGTTCTAGGCCCTCTCCTCTTCTCTTTATACACCAAGTCACTCAACTCCGTCATATCCTCACATGGTCTCTCCTATCATTGCTATGTGGATGACACTCAACTACATTTCTCCTTCCCCCCTTCTGACACCCAGGTGTGACACGCAGCTCTGCGTGCCTGGCAGATATCTCAGCTTGGATGTCGACCCACCACCTCAAGCTCAACCTCAACAAAATGGAGCTGCTCTTCCTCCTAGGGAAGGCCTGCCCACTCCAAGACCTCTCCATCACGGTTGACAACCCCACGGTGTCCCCCTCCCAGAGTGCAAAGACCCTGGACAACACCCTGTCGTTCTTTGTAAACATCAAAGCAGTGACTCGCTTCTGCAGGTTCATTCTCTACAACATCCGTAGAGTACGACCCTACCTCACACAGGAAGGGGCTCAGGTCTTAATGCAGGCACTTGTCATCGCCCTTCTGGACTACTACAACTCGCTGTTGGCTGGGCTCCCCGCTTGTGCCATCAACCCCTGCAACTTATCCAGAACGCTGCAGCCCGCCTGGAGTTCAACCTTCCCAAATTCTCCCATTTCACACCACTCCTCCACACACACTCCACTGGCTTCCAGTCGAAGCTCGCATCCACTAGAAGACCAAGGTACTTGCCTACGGAGCAGCAAGAGGAACTGCCCCTCCCTACATTCAGGCTCTGCTCAAACCCTACACCCCAACCCAAGTACTCCGTTCTGCCACCTCTGGTCTCTTGGCCTTTCGTGAACTAACACTCACACTTGACTCTTTTCCCTCTTACTAGCTCTGACTTTGCTGATAGCTACTTTATTGAGGAAAAACGTACTTACTGTACTATGACTGTGATATGTGGTTGTCCCATCTAGCTATCTTAAGATGAATACACTAACTGGATAAGAGCGTCTGCTAAATAACTCAAATGTAAATGTAATGTAGCAACATCAGAAAACAACCATAGAAATGGTTTCGGGTGTGTTCGTAAATTCAATCTGGAGTGCCGGAGTGCGCTCTGGGCGTTCGTAAATTCAGAGCGTTTCGCTCTCGGAGCTTTCAAAGCACACACTGGACGCTCTGGCCGAGGAGTAGGGTTGATCCGAGCATTCTGACCTCACAACGGCAGTCAAGCACCCAACCTAACTGGCTAATGTTGGCTAGCTTGCTAGTTACTTCCAGGCACAAATGAGAGAACACCTCACTCTGAACATTTTACCTCGCCCTAGCAGAGCTGGTTAGGTTGTTTTCATGTTATCCAGAGCGTTGGTGACTGTAACTGTGCAGCTGGCAACAATTTAATTACGCGTTTTTTGCTGACGTTTACGGACACTGGCCATATTCAACGGGTGTTGAGAACGCACACGACTATACCACTTAGCTAAGAATGACGTGAATAATCAAGTTAATAAATGTTGGGTAGTTAGTTAGATAGCATATAGTTAATATACTGCCTGGCAAGTTCAATGTATTAGTAGCCAACTAACGTCAGGTAGCTAACGTTAGCCAACATACCGGTACATACTGCTGTAATGATATGATATGCCATGCGGTTCGTAAGGATAGCGTAGCTAACAAATTGACAGCCAACATAACGTTTAACGTAACTTATTTGAAAAGTAATTGCTTTATTACATTGCTCAACATTTTCTTAACATTTGTCATAATTAGTTAAAGCAATGAATTTGTATCCACTCTTGTCGGACTTCGGCTACATATTTTCCGTCATCTTCTTCAAATCTGAAAACGTTGTGAAGCCACGCCCATTTTCGGAAGAATTGCATTATGGGCCCTGAAAGCACGGAAAGTGTCCACTTCTTGTATACTTTGTATTTTGGCGAATTTAGTACGACATCCGGGAACTTTTGGCATACTAACTATATCCGTACTATGACCAATAAGCATACTACATACTCAATTTACATCACAAACAGTACGGTTAGTGTGGTTAGTAGAAGTATGCGAACACAGCTTATATGTTTTTTTGTTTAACACAGGTTAACAAAAAAAAGTAAAATGTTTCTACTTTGTTTTAAAAGGTCCAATACAGCAGTCTATCTCAATATCAAATCAGTTCTGGGTGACAATTAAGTACCTTACTGTGATTGTTTTGAATTAAAATTGTCAAAAATAAACAAAAAATAGCTTCTTAGCAAAAGGGCAATTTCTCAAACAATAATTTTGCCTAGGACTGTCTGGGAGTGGTCTGAGTGGGGAAGGGAAAACTGAAAATTAGCTGTTACTGGCAGAGAGGTTTGGGACTCTTTCTTATTGGTCTATTAACTAAATTACTGCATGGTGATGTCACCATGGAAGGCCAAAACTCTGTCCGACCAAAACAGGCTGAAATTTCAGGCATTATCACCATTTCACAGTATTATTCCAACTTCATAGTGTGGAAATAGGTATAAAACACAGGAAAATCACATTTTTGACTGCACTGGGACTAATATTTCAGATTGTGTCGGTTAACAACTCAGTCATATATCTATTAGCACTGGACAGTGGTCCGACATCTTTTCCTGCGAGTACAACGGAGGCACTAAAAGGGTTTAAACAGAAGTAGCCTACCAAAGCTGCTGAACGGTTAAGTTGTTAACAAACAGAACACAGCTGCTTCTCCTCTGCCTGGCTGAGCTGAACATAACCACTCTATTCTACGCCAATTTTTTCTGTCGAGCTCCTCGCCAAGGTCACCATGGCGTTTGCATAACATAGAGGCAATTGAATTCCACCGTAACAGAACTACGCTATCAATGTTTCCATCCATAGTTTCTATGTGAGTAAAGTCATACTGTATATATTTTTTAAATCACGCAGCTGTGATGGAAACAGGAAATGTTTTTTGTAAATGCCGACAGATAATTTGTTCATTCAACATGGTGATCTTTTTGTGTCTGTCAAATGTATTATGCGCGAAATGGCGGTGGAAATGCCTCTATGCGCAAATATGGATATAATAACCATCATATTGAAGTAAACTTGAAGTCACGCGATGACATGGTGTGTGGTCCTCCCACTACCACTCAGAAAACCATGCAACTTAAATGAGGCTACAGATGAAATCAATTATGATGAACTTCACAGGGTGGTGAAAGTGCATGGTATGAGCTTGATGCTCCTTTCCAATACATGTTGACGGTCTTATTCTGGTAACATAACATTCTTGCTCGTATCCATAATCTCTTCATGTAGACTAGCCTACCCACAGAGCCTACCCGCACTGTATCTGCGAGCTGTTGGCTAGAGCGCACGTAACAAGACAAGAGTAGGCATATTTGCTATTTAACTGAACAGTTTTTGTGACAAAACTATCGGTAGAGTTGAAAATGCGATGGAAACACATTGAACATTCGATTTTTATTCAGTACATGAAAACTTAAGCAAGAAAGTACATTTTGTGTGCACTATATCATCACGCACTGATTTTTATCTGCAACAAGTCAGTTTGGTGGAAACACCAATGGTGGGAAAATGCGCATATTTTGTTTAGGTAACAACACATCTGCCACGCTGATCCTCAACAACACGGGGGCCCCTCAGGGTTGCATGCTTAGTCCCCTCAATCAATCAAATGTATTTATAAAGCCCTTTTTACATCAGCAGATGTCACAAAGTGCTATACATAAACCCAGCCTAAAACCCCAAACAGCAAGCAATGCAGATGTAGAAGCACGGTCGCTAGGAAAAACTCCCTAGAAAAGGCAGAAACCTAGGAAGAAACCTAGAGAGGAACCAGGCTCTGAGAGGTGGCCAGACCCCTTCTGGCTGTGCCGGGTGGAGATTATAACAGTACATGGCCATAAAGGTCAGATTTTTCTCCAAGATGTTCAAACGTTCAAAGATGACCAGCAGGGTCAAATAATAATCACAGTGATTGTAGAGGTTGCAACAGGTCAGTACATCAGGAGTAAATGTCACTTGGCTTTTCATAGCCGGACATTTAGAGGTTGAACTAACAGGTGCGGAAGAGAGAGAGAGTTGAAAACAGCACGTCTGGGACAAGGTAGCACGTCCGGTGAACAGGTCAGGGTTCCATAGCCGCAGGCAGAAGAGTTGAAACTGGAGCAGCAGCACGGCCAGGTGGACTGGGGACAGCAAGGAGTCATCAGGCCAGGTACAGTGGCTTGCGAAAGTATTCACCCCCCTTGGCATTTTTCCTATTTTGTTGCCTTACAACCTGGAATTAAAATTGATTTTTTGGGGGTTTGTATCATTTGATTTACACAACATGCCTACCACTTTGAAGATGCAAAATAAAACAGAAAACTTGAGCGTGCATAACTATTCACCCCCCCCCCAAAGTCAATACTTTGTAGAGCCACCTTTTGCCGCAATTACAGCTGCAAGTCTCTTGGGGTATGTCTCTATAAGCTTGGCACATCTAGCCACTGGGATTTTTGCCCATTCTTCAAGGCAAAACTGCTCCAGCTCCTTCAAGTTGGATGGGTTCCGCTGGTGTACAGCAATCTTTAAGTCATACCACAGATTCTCAATTGGATTGAGGTCTGGGCTTTGACTAGGCCATTCCAAGACATTTAAGTGTTTCCCCTTAAACCACTTGAGTGTTGCTTTAGCAGTATGCGTAGGGTCATTGTCCTGCTGGAAGATGATCCTCCGTCCCAGTCTCAAATCTCTGGAAGACTGAAACAGGTTTCCCTCAAGTATTTCCCTGTATTTAGGGCCATCCATCATTCCTTCAATTCTGACCAGTTTCCCAGTCCCTGCCAATGAAAAACATCCCCACAGCATGATGCTGCCACCACCATATTTCACTGTGGGGATGGTGTTCTCAGGGTGATGAGAGGTGTTGGGTTTGCGCCAGACATAGCGTTTTCCTTGATGGCCAAAAAGCTCAATTTTAGTCTCATCTGACCAGAGTACCTTCTTCCATATGTTTGGGGAGTCTCCCACATGCCTTTTGGCGAACACTTATTTTTTTCTTTAAGCAATGGCTTTTTTCTGGCCACTCTTCCGTAAAGCCCAGCTCTGGGGAGTTTACGGCTTAAAGTGGTCCTATGGACAGTTACTCCAATCTCAGCTGTGGAGCTTTGCAGCTCCTTCAGGATTATCTTTGGTCTCTTTGTTGCCTCTCTGATTAATGCCCTCCTTGCCTGGTCTGTGAGTTTTGGTGGGCGGCCCTCTCTTGGCAGGTTTGTTGTGGTGCCATATTCTTTCCAATGGATTTAATGGTGCTCCGTGGGATGTTCAAAGTTTCGGATATGTTTTTATAACCCAACCCTGATCTGTACTTCTCCACAACTTAGTCCCTGACCTGTTTGGAGAACTCCTTGGTCTTCATGGTGCCACTTGCTTGGTGGAGCCCCTTGCTTAATGGTGTTGTAGGCCTTTCAGAACAGGAGTATATATACTGAGAACATGTGACAGATCATGTGACACTTAGATTGCACACAGGTGGACTTTATTTAACTAATTATGTGACTTCTGAAGGTAATTGGTTGCACCAGATCTTATTTAGGGGCTTCATAGCAAAGGGGGTGAATACATATGCACGCACCACTTTTCCGTTATTTATTTTTTAGAATTTCTTGAAACAAGTCACTTTTTTATTCAGATTCTAGAATATGCGCAAGAAAATCTGTCACCAATTGGATGGAAACCTAGCCAGTGTTAAATATCTGTTTCGAATTAAGATGATTCAAAGATGTCTGCAGAAAAAATGGGGTGTCAGCTATGACATGACACCTTGAGTTTGAAAAAATCTATTTTGGTTATTGAACTACTGTACAGTACTGTAGGCCTACTATACTGAACTATACTCTACTTTTCTTTACTCTACTCTACTGTGCTGTACTGTGCTGTCCAAACTTGTGAAACATAGACGTCTATGATTGGTTTAGATTTGGTCCGGTCACCAATCATGGACATTGTTGTTTGGGCCAAATCAAGGCCGGTCTGGCCCAAAAATCAATGTCTGTGGACGTTGAAATCAAGGCCAGGGCAGACTGACAAAATGTAAACTACTTTTCGACGTCCGGTGTCGGTCAGTGCTCAGTGGGTGCAGATGATGGTTAAAGTAAATGGAAACTGAGGGGGCTCATGGGTTGGGAAGGTTAAAGTAAGAGCCGGGAGAGGTGACATTGGAGAGAGAAAGAAGAGAGTCGGAGAGAGGCAGAGAGAGAGAGGGAGGGGTTGTCCAGACTGTTCACACCTCGCTTTGACCACCTGACAGAAAGATCAAGACAACAGTTATGAGCTGAACATAACAGTATGCCAGTAGAAGGTAGCAGGTGACCCAACTGTGGTTTATGACTACTATGATTTCCCATTGTAGCCAATTCAATTGCAGTAATTACGTTACAGATTTTTCGGTAATACAGTTTTAATCACTTAATTCATAAACAAAAAATTATAAAATCTGTAAAAAAACTAACTAATTGTTAGGTCTACCTTTACTTGTTACTTTTGTGAACTTTCATTATCCTCCCTCCTCATGAGGGAGAGAAATTAGAAAATATCTTAAAGATATGTGGGTTTTTGGTAACAGAATTACAAGGCAATGCTTCTTAAACATTCAGAAGGCAAATAATCTCTCCAAAACTAAATATATACGCGTTGATATTAGTTGGCGGGGGTATTTACTTCAACATTATTGTGTTTTGGTGTATTTCTAATACCTTTTAAATACTTTTTCTGTTTGACCAGAAATCAAAGACTTTACTTATGCCTAATTTCATTTTATGGAAAATGGTTGAAAAATGTATCTATGCCTTCATTTCCACAAAATATAGACTCTTAGCTTTCATTGAACACCCAATTTGAACTATGAACTTCACGTTGGTGTTCATGGGTCCTTTTTACATGGAAATGACCATAGGCTAACACACACACAGTCTGTATCCATCAACTCTAAAAGCAGCTGTTAATGAGTGCGGAGGGAAAGGAACACACACACACACGTGCCCGGCACACACTGATTGGCTGGTCACATGATGATGATGCATGCCAGCCAACACAGACAACAACAGCTTAAGAAGCAACAGTGTTTACCTTTTCCAAGACTGTGTACTTCATTATGAGGCAGCAGCGAACACACCCAGGAAGCTTTAAATGTTCTGAGCTTTAGTTACTTAAGTTACAGCCACTGACGTTGGAGAGACCAACACAGCAACCCCACACACACTACCTTTTACTACAGCTACTATTAATAGCCTAGGTGTGCTCTTTTGACTACCTCATAAAGCAGGGGTGTTGGTGTTTGGCCCTGCAACACGACCCCCAACAACAGCTGGGGTTGTGGGGAGAGAGAGACCACATGGGGAGATGGGTGTACATGTGCTGTAACATATACTGAGTGGGAGAACACACAGTCTGCAGAAACAGATACTGCCCATTCCAATGTGTGTGATGCAGAGCTCTATAGTGCTACCATTTTGGTCGCATACGCAGCTAAACATTTTGCTGTGCTGCCTGGAATTTTTATTTGGAAGCACCAGTGCCCCTAGGATAAATATTTTTTCTAATGATTACGTCGCTATACTGCAGCCTTTGAGTGCCATAGAGAATACACTTAGCGCAGATTCGTGACAGTCATGCACCATTACTACAGGGAAAACAGCTTATTTTAGCCCACACTGTTCAAATATTATGACCCATATTACCGGCACACAGTTTTTTTTATTTCTATCGCGTATTGGCGGGACCGCATTTTACTTTCATAAAGCATGTTGCAGGCCGTTCTAAAACGAATCATGGGCCGCTTAACTTGTTCAGTCATGTTACAGCATTAGTTAACTAGCTAGCTAACAACCTGGTAACCACAGATAGAAGTTATCATAATCTTTGTGGTAACTCTACCAGTAGTATGCAAACATTTGGTGGTACAGAAAGAAAGGAAAAGGGAGAGCTTCTTCTACTTCGAAAGTAGATAGGATTCATATAGGCCCAATTTAGGCTTACATCCCAATCTTAAAAAAAAAAAATTCTGGTGCTCCTTAACTCTATATTTTGTTATTGCCAGTGGCGACCCGTCATTTTGTTATTGCCAATGGCAATAATACAAAAAATTCACTGCAGAATTAAACTCAATTTTTGGGGGCCTGTTTTGCATGTTATTTTGGCATTAATTCGTGTCACATATCAGTTTGCAAACAAACAAAAAAATGAAACATGGTCTCTTCCTTGAGTAAGGCAGCTCCAAAATGCAGGTGTTTCAGCCTAGCTCAGTGCTTTCTGTGATGGAAGGGCAGCCAGCGAAAATACAGAGCGTAGGCGTTGGTAATCTTCTCTAGGTGCGCCGTCATTGGCTCAGAGTTCTGTCACTCATGGGGACACTATGTTACTGCAGAATCTATAGGGAGAGCTAGGCAGTTCAAGCCTCCTTGGATGCTGCCATAGATTTACATTAGAAGTACCCTTTCAAGAAGGCTCAAGGTCATTGGCCACAGATAAAATGACGTCAACTCACGTTATATCTACCGTAGCTTTGATTGGACTGATCATTTCAACATCATACTTTCAAAATCTTAGCTAGCAAGCTAGACAAGCAGTCATCTTTATGAATAATGTTGACAATCTACTTGCAAATCCTTTAATAACAATACAGAGGTTATCTACAGGGGGCATATAACCTCTGTATTGTTATTAAAGGATTTGAAATGTGTGGGGCTACAGTTTAGCCGAGGTAATTTGTTCATGTAGGTAGGAGTAAAGTGACTATGCATATTGTAAAATGGATGGCAGGAAGCTCGGCCCCAGTGATGTACTGGGCCGTATGCACTACCCTCTGTAGCGCCTTATGGTCGGATGCCGAGCAGTTGCCATACCAGGCGGTGATGCAACCGGTCAGGATGCTCTCGATGGTGCAGCTGTAGAACTTTGAGGATCTGGGGACCCATCCCAAATCTTTTCCGTCTCCTGAAGGGGGAAAGGTGTTGTCGTGCCCTCTTTACGATTGTCTTGGTGTGTTTGGACCATGATAGTTTGTTGGTGATGTGGACAACGAGGAACTTGAAACTCTCGATCCGCTCCACTACAGCCCGGTCGATGTGAAAGGGGGTGTGTTCGGCCCTCCTTTTCCTGTAATCCAAGATCATCTCCTTTGTCTTGCTCACGTTGAGGGAGAGGTTGTTGTCCTGGCACCACACTGCCAGGTCTCTGACCTCCTCCCTATAGGCTGTCTCATCGTTGTCGGTGATCAGGCCTACCACTGTTGTGTCATCAGCAAACGTAATGATGGTGTTGGAGTCGTGCTTGGCCACACAGTCGTGGGTGAACAGGGAGTACAGGAGGGGACTAAGTAGGCACCCCTGAGGGGCCCCCGTGTTGAGGATTAGCGTGGCAGATGTGTTGTTGCCTACCCTTACCACCTGGGAGCGGCCCGTCAGGAAGTCCAGGATCCAGTTGCAGAGGGAGGTGTTTAGTCCCAGGGTCCTAAGCTTAGTGATGAGCTTTGTGGACATTATGGTGTTGAACGCTGAGCTGTAGTCAATGAACAGCATTCTCACATAGGTGTTCCTTTTGTCCAGGTGGGAAAGGGCAGTGTGGTGTGCAATTGAGATTGCGTCGTCTTTGGATCTGTTGGGGCGGTATGCAAATTGGAGTGGGTCTAGGGTTTCCGGGATGATGGTGTTGATGTGAGCCATGACCAGCCTTTCAAAGCACTTCATGGCTACTGATGTGAGTGCTACAGGGTGGTGGTAATTTAGGCAGGTTACCTTCGCTTTCTTGGGCACAGGGACTATGGTGGTCTGCTTGAAACATGTAGGTATTACAGACTCGGTCAGGGAGAGGTAGAAAATGTCAGTTTAGAGACTTGCCAGCTGGTCCGCGCATGCTTTGAGTACATGTCCTGGTAATCCATCTGGCCCCGGCGGCCTTGTGAATATTGACCTGTTTAAAGGTCTTGCTCACATCGGCTACGGAGAGCGTGATCACACAGTCGTCCGGAACAGCTGGTGCTCTCATGCATTCTTCAGCGTTGCTTGCCTCGAAGCGAGCATAAAAGGCATTTAGCTCGTCTGGTAGGCTCGCATCACTGGGTAGCTCGCGGCTGGGTTTCCCTTTGTAGCCCTGCCACATCCGATGAGCGTCAGAGCCGGTGTAGTAGGATTCAATCTTAGTCCTGTATTGACGCTTTGTCTGTTTGATAGTTCGTCTGAGGGCAATGCAAGATTTCTTAAAAGCGTCCGGATTAGTGTCCCGCTCCTTGAAAGCGGCAGCTCTACCCTTTAGCTCGGTGCGGCTGTTGCCTGTAATCCATGGCTTCTGGTTGGGATATGTATGTACGGTCACTGTGGGGAGGATGTTGTCGAAGCACTTATTGATGAAGCCGGTGACTGAGGTGGTATACTCCTCAATGCCATTGGATGAATTCTGGAACATATTCCAGTCATGCTAGCGAAACAGTCCTGTAGTGTAGCATCCGCGTCATCTGACCACTTCCGTATTGAGCGAGTCACTGGTATTTCCTGCTTTAGTTTTTACTTGTAAGCAGGAATCAGAAGGATAGAATTATGGTCAGATTTGCCAAATGGAGGGCGAGGGAGAGCTTTGTATGAGTCTCTGTATGTGGAGTAAAGGTGGTCTAATGTTTATTTTCCTCTGGTTGCACATGTGACATGCTGGTGATGCTGGATATGAGGTAAAACGGATTTAAGTTTGCCTGCATTAAAGTCCCCGGCCACTAGGAGCGCCGCTTCTGGATGAGCATTTTCTTGTTTGCTTATGGCCTTATACAGCTCGTTGAGTGCGGTCTTAATGCCAGCATTGGTTTGTGGTGGTAAATAGACTGCTACGAAAAATATAGATGAAAACTCTCTTGGTAGATAAGTGTGGTCTACAGTTTATCATGAGGTACTCTACCTCAGGCGAGCAATACCTCGAGACCTCCTTAATATTAGACATTGCGCACTAGCTGTTATTGAAAAATAGACACATACCCCCACCCCTCGTCTTACCAGACGTAGCTGTTCTGTCATGCCGATGCACGGAAAACCCAGCCAACTGAATATTATCTGTGTCGTCGTTCAGCCACGACTCGGTGAAACATAAGATATTACAGTTTTTGAATGTCCCGTTGGTAGGATAGTCTTGAGCAGATGTCATCCAGTTTATTTTCCAGTGATTGCACGTTGGCCAATAGAACGGATAGTAGAGGCGGGTTACCCTCTCGCCGACAACTTCTCACAAGGCACCCCGATCTCTGCCCCCTGTATTTCCGTCTCTTCTTCACGCGAATGACGGGGATTTGGCCTGGTCTCAAAGAAGCAGTATATCCTTCGCGTCGGACTCATTAAAGAAAAAATATTTGTCCAGTTCGAGGTGAGTAATCGCTGTTCTGATATCCAGAAGCTCTTTTCGGTCATAAGAGACGGTAGCAGTAACATTATGTACAAAATAAGTTACAAACAATGCGAAAAAACACACAAAATAGCACAGTTGGTTAGGAGCCCGTAAAACGGCAGCCATCCCCTCCGGCGTGACTATGCATAGATAATAAACAGCGAGTAGTGTCAGCGTAAAAAAAAGTGTGTGGGGGGGGGGGGGGGGGGGGCAATGCAAATAGTCCGGGTAGCCATTTGATTAGCTGTTCAGCAGTCTTATGGCTTGGGGGTAGAAGCTGTTAAGAAGCCTTTTGGACCTAGACTTGGCGCTCCGGTACCGCTAGCCGTGCGGTAGCAGAGAGAACAGTCTATGACTAGGGTGGCTGGAGTCTTTGGCAATTTGTAGGGCCTTCCTCTGACACCGCCTGGTATAGAGGTCCTGGATGGCAGGAAGCTTGGCCCCAGTGATGTACTGGGCCGTACGCACTACCCTCTGTAGCGCCTTGCAGTCGGAAGCTGAGCAGTTGCCATACCAGGAGGTGATGCAACCAGTCAGGATGCTCTCGATGGTGCAGCTGTATAACTTTTTGAGGATCTGGTTTTAAGGTTTAAGCATTTAAAACATCTGTCTGAAAGGGTCTCTTTTCCTAGCTTAAAAGGATAAACATTCACACGCAACACCATGGGCCAGAAAAGGTTGAAAACATTGGTCATGCTGTCAATCCAACATGACTTCGGTGAGTTCAAGACAACTGGATTCTCTGAAAAAAACTAGGTCTGACTGGGAAAATATGTATTGAACACAGTGCATATTTAGCCTCAATGAAATGGGAATTTAGTCGTGAGCTATATCTGATCATAAAAAATATATAACGTTTGCCTACATTTAGCCTATAAAGGGAGTAGTACTCCTATCCAAAGGCTAAACCAGGATGCACTGGTCTTACATCAGTCTACACAGTGGGAATTGAGGCATGTAATTTCCCCCTATCCAATATTCAACATGCAAATGTAAAATGTTTTGCAATTACAGGCTACACTACCTAGCTAGTACTGATTGAATACTGTATACATATTTATGGTTCTAGTTATTGATTTAGTGTCAATCTGTTCAAGTGTCAGTCATCTATTCAGCATTAGATAAAATCGATTATACACTGGGTGGTTCGAGCCCTGAATGCTGATTGGCTAACAGCCATTGTATATTTATCAGACCGTATACCATGGGTATGACAAAACATTTATTTTTACTTCTCTAATTACGTTGGTAAACAGTTTATAACAGCAATAAGGCACCTCGGGTGTTTGTGATATATGGCCAATATACCACAGCTAAGGGCTGTATCCAGGCAATCTGCGTTGTGTTGTGCGTAAGAACAGCCCTTAGTCATGGTATATTGGCCCTATACCACTCCTACTCAGGCCTTATTGCTGAAGTAGACTACACAGGCCTAAACTATTAAAAAACACTTTAAGTAACATTAGCTCTAAAGATAAATTCTGACATCAAATTGATAGCTGATATTATGTCTCCTTTCTATTGTAGGCAACACTTCTTCCCCCTCCGTTGTAGGCTATACATCTTTCATTCAACAGCCTGTCAAATTATACTTTTTGATAGGCTACAAAATGTCGTATAGGATAGATGACGCAATCGCCGCATTTTACACTGGGGGGAATTGTTTATCTGGCCCGGGTTACCCACGTGGGAGGAGTTTAGTGATTGCATTCGTTTTGGAACCGGGCTGCCTCCCGGCGTGAGCCAGGTGCTCCGCTCTTGCAGATGGCGAAATCGGCAACAACAAAAAAAGTGACGTAATTAAGCACGTGGAGTGATGAGTAGGATTCTGTGTTTCACATGCAAAAGTGATTGCTTTTCATAAAAACGCTTTATCTGCCTTCCCAATGAAAACTAGTTTGAAGAGTCAACATTTATTTAATGGAAAAGAGATGTATGTTTCTGGACGATGTACCATGCTGCCTTGTTGACAACATAACCCAGCGACGCAGATTACTCCCTCCCCGCATTCGCCCGATTCCGTGACGGGCAATTGCCTGGTTCATCCCAGGCCAGCGTAATAGAACTCCCTAATTATCAGCGTTGGCTACAGTAGGCTACATTGCCGCGACTGATTATGCTGATCTAAATGGTATTTCATCATGCTTGTTCATGTCACTCACTTGTTTCAGATGGTCAAGTCACTCCACATGACACCACACATTCAATGAATCCTATAGCATAACAATGTAATACATTAGAAAAGGTAGGACTTAGACAGAGCCCTAGTGATGTTCAAGCACCGCACTTGATGAATGATGGAGTGTTCTGAATCTGTCAGGAAAAAGACTCAAAAATAAGAATTCTATGGATATTAATCTTGTTCTTTTGAAGTAACATTAATGTTCACTCACCTTTGAATAAATTAAGGTAGCTAGTGGTGATGTACGGGTATGTGATCCAATTTCAAAGATCTTTCGTAGAATGCGACTAGACTAGTATTGCCAGCAGCCCAAGAGAGACAATGGACCAATCTGATTCGAGTGTCCTTATTTGGTGTGTGCGTTGATTGGCTACCGTGGGGGCTTTTGTCGGTCTTGCTCTTCCAATCAGAGTTTACACATTTGTTGGGCCTTCGTGTGCATACGAGGCAATCTACCAGAGATATTAGAAAAGGAGGAGATAAGAATCCCAGCGGTAAATTAATGGCGAAACGTGTCATGGTCCGCCCAGCAGCCTGTCGACCAATCGAATTCACGTTCTCATACTACGTCACTGGGTTGCTAAAGTAATCGTCACGCAATCCCATTTTAAAGGTCAGTTATGACGCCTAGTTCACATCAACTCGGTTCTCTAGCGAAAGAAACGAGCTCCGACTGGAAAAATCGTTTTAAACCCTCATACAACTCCGAATTCCAATTTGGAAACACTGGCATCTTTCTAGAACTATGACTTTCCGACCTGAAGATCACTGACATCATAAATTGACTTTTTTCAGAGTTCCCAAATGTCCTGAAGGCACCATGAGTCTAGAAACACACCTATTATTTTCCTCGAAAGTGTGTAATGTCACGATTTCAAAGCTATATGATATTACAGAGAACAAGTTAATTATCTCACATCTCAGAAAATATTAGTAATGTTGTAGCTTCACGTTATTCATGTTAATGTTGGGATTTCAAACTAGTGCCCAATTGACTACTGGTCAGTACTATCTAGTATTCCTTGGGACGTTCCCCTAAACCCTAACCTTAACCCCTACCCTTACTCTAACCTTAACCATAACCTTTACCTAACCATTTTAAAATTCTACTTCAAGGATCCCGGATAGCACGGACGTTTTCTAAAGATAACCAGCTTCAGTTAGCTTCACATTCCAGCTCAAACTTCATCCGTACTATGACGGTGGATATTGCTGGTTGCTGGTCAGCCTGCGGCTAAAGCGTAAATAATAGTCAACAGACGCTGAGACACGATAGTCAGTCGTCTTATTGTGATATACAATAGGTACGCGGCTCTGAAACCACAGCCCGAACGCGCACCTCCCACAATTCCCAACCACGCGTCTCCAGGTATGTGTCCTCTATTCACTTGAATGTGTTGACAGTTGGAGAAATTGCTAGAGCTAAACTGAGAATTCGAAAAGTATGAATGCCAACGGTCCAATATTCTAGAACACTGCATATGTGTACACGTTTGGTAGTCTGATAGACCATTACGGCTTGTAACTGGTCAAAATGAAAGAAAAGTGATCTTGCAAATTCAGCAGGCTATTGTGTGAAATAGGCTTTTAGAAGTGCCACCTTTATTTTATTACTTATCATTAATGCCGACTTTGGTGTGCTTTGGTGTGCTTATCAATGCATATCAATGCACAACCACAAGCACCTTTTTTCCCCACTCCCATTGATCAAATAATTTACTTAAGTCATACAAAAGTGTTACTGTGCATGAAGTTTACAATACATTCTGTCATTACCAAATGTGTAATGTGATATATTTTAACATTAAAAAATTTTTACACACAAAAAACATTTGATTAATACAATATTTAAAGCTGCAATATGTAACTTTTTTGCTGGTAGACTGACCAGATTCCCATAGAAATGTGAGTTATAGATCTGTCAATCTCATTGAAATCAAGTCTAAGAAGAGGTAGATCTGCTCTATGTGAGCTATTTATATGCTTACGTTTCTTACGTATCGTTTTGTGTCTTTTACTTTCGTTTTTGTACACCAGCTTAAAAAAGCTGAAAATACAATATTTTGGGTGCGTTCGTAAATTCACTCTGTCTATCTACTCCGATTTCAGAGCACTTTCGTCTGAGTGTTCCAGAGCACAGAATAACTGATGAATTTACGAACGCTTAACACCCGTTGGATATGGCCAATGCCAGTAAACGTCGGCAAAAAAACGTAATTAAATTGTTGCCAGCAGCACAGTCACAGTCACCAATACTCTGCTAAGGCGAGTAGAATGGTCAGAGTGAGGTGTTCTCTCATTTGTGTCTGGAAGTAGCTAGCAAGCTAGCCAACTTTAGCCAGTTGGCTTGGGTGTTTCACTGCTGTTGTGAGCTCGGATCAACCGTACTCCTTGGCCAGAGCTTCCAGTGTGCGCTCTGAACGCTCCGAGAGCGAAACGCTATGAATTTACGAATGGACAATCTTGCAATGCTGTGAATTTACGAATGCCCAGAGCATACTCTGAGAGCACTCAGGCACTCCTGAGTTAATTTACGAACACACCCTCAATGGGTGTTGCGCGTTGGTAAATTCCTCAGTTATTCTGCGCTCTGGCACACTCAGACGAGAGTGCTCTGAAATTGGAGTAGATAGCCAGAGTGAATTTACAAATGCACCCCTTGGGTTATTGAAAATATATTTCACAGCGGTTTAGATGGTACAATGATTCTCTACACTAGGCCTATACATTGCTTGTTTTGTCACATAAACTGAAATTAGGCGAACTATTACAATTTTAGCAACAAGGAAATGGCGGGGCGATTTCTGCATATTACCTTTAACAAAGATTATGGATATACTGACAAGATGCATGTCTCTCCGCCCTAACAATGGGATTTGTTGTCCACAAAGCGACACAGCGGGATGTCTAGCTCTCGCCTACCCTTTCTTTTTTTTTGTATTTTTTTTTGTATATATATTTTTTCTTTAGGGGGTAGATCAGCTTTAATATTTCAGATAGATTGTAACTTCCATCAATGTAATTGTCTGCATCACTTCCAATCCCCCATATGTTTTTTTCTCTTGCAAATATATGTATATATATATATATATATATACAGTGAGGGAAAAAAGTATTTGATCCCCTGCTGATTTTGTACGTTTGCCCACTGACAAAGACATGATCAGTCTATAATTGTAATGGTAGGTTTATTTGAACAGTGAGAGACAGAATAACAACAAAAAAATCCAGAAAAACGCAACATTTTATACATTGATTTGCATTTTAGTGAGGGAAATAAGTATTTGACCCCTCTGCAAAACATGACTTAGTACTTGGTGGCAAAACCCTTGTTGTCACGATCTTTGAACGGAGTGGACCAAGGCGCAGCGTTGAAGGCAAACATACTTTATTATCCAAAGTGATAACACGAACAAAACAATAAACGATAACGTGACGTCCTAGGTTAAACACAACCAACATGGAACAAACCAAAAGGAACAAGATCCCACAACAACTGTGGGTAAACTGGCTGCTTAAGTATGGCTCCCAATCAGAGACAACAAGCAACAGCTGATACTCGTTGCCTCTGATTGAGAACCATACTGGCCAACATAGAAAACACAACACTAGACTACCGACATAGAACAAGAACACATAGAATCTACACACCCTGGCTCAACATATAGAGTCCCCAGAGCCAGGGTGTGACAGTAACCCCCCCCCAAAGGCGCGGACAGCGACCGCGCCTCAACATAAACCAAACAGGAGAGGGCTGGGTGGGCATTCCTCCTCGGAGGCGGTTCCGGCTCCGGGCTTGCCCACCACCCTCCAATAATCCCCCCGTAGCGCCCCTGGTCCGGTCTGGCCCCGCTGGCTGGAGCTGGACTGGACATCGTAGGAGCGGATTGCTTAAGCTCCGGTGTGGAGCAGCTGACCGGTACCTGACCAGGCACCGGTGACCCAGGCACGGGTTGTGCCGGACTGATGACGCGCACCCCTGGCTTGGTGCGTGGAGCAGGAACGGGCCGGACCGGGCTGACGATGCGCACCCCTGGCTTGGTGCGTGGAGCAGCAACGGGCCGGACCGGGCTGACGATGCGCACCCCTGGCTTGGTGCGTGGAGCAGGAACGGGCCGGACCGGGCTGACGATGCGCACCCCTGGCTTGGTGCAAGTGGCAGGAACAGGCCGGGCCGGGCTGGCGACGCGCACCGTAGGCTTGGTGCGAGGGGCAGGAACAGGTCGGGCCGGGCTGGCGACGCACACCGTAGGCTTGGTGCGAGTGGCAGGAACAGGCCGGGCCGGGCTGGCGACGCACACCTTAGGCTTAGTGCGAGTGGCAGGAACAGACCGGGCCGGGCTGGCGACGCGCACCGTAGGTTTGGTGCGAGTGGCAGGAACAGGCCGGGCCGGGCTGGCGACGCGCACCGTAGGCTTGGTGCGAGGGGCAGGAACAGGCCGGGCCGGGCTGGCGATGCGCACCATTAGCTTGGTGCGGGGAGCAGGAACAGGCCGGGCCGGGCTGGCGACGCGCACCGTAGGCTTGGTGCGAGGGGCAGGAACAGGCCGGGCCGGGCTGGCGACGCGCACCATTAGCTTGGTGCGGGGAGCAGGAACAGGCCGGGCCAGGCTGGCAACGCGCACCGTAGGCTTGGTGCGGGGAGCAGGAAGAGGCCGGGCCGAGCTGGCGACGCGCACCGTATGCTTGGTGCGGGGAGCAGGAACAGGCCGGGCCGAGCTGGCGACGCGCACCATCAACTTAGTGCGGGGAGCAGGAACGGGCCGGACCAGACTGGTGACGCACACCACTTGCTTGGTGTGAGGAGCGGGACTGGGTTTCTTCATCACCCTCCGCTCCCTCAGCTGCCTACACAGTTCCTCTCGCCGTGCCTCTACTCTCACCTTCTCCCTTATCGCCTCCAGTAGCTCCACCCTCTGAACCACTAACTCCTGCTCCCTCTGGACCAATAGCCCCCTTAACCTGGTGGCCTCCTCACCCAATCTCCCAATACGCCCTGTAGCTGCCTCCTGCTGCCCCTTCGGCTGTGTGCCCCCCCCTAAATTTTTTTTGGGGTTGCCTCTCGTCCGTCCGACGACGACACTGTTTGCGCCGTTGCTCCTCTCTCCGTCGCGCCTCCACCGTCTCCTTCCATGGACGGCGATCCATCCCGGCCTGGATTTCCTCCCAGGTCCAGGACCCCTGCCCGTCCAATATCTGCTCCCACGTCCAGGCTGCCTGCTCCTGGACACGCTGCTTGGTCCTGGTATGGTGGGATCTTCTGTCACGATCGTTGAACGGAGTGGACCAAGGCGCAGCGTTGAAGGCAAACATACTTTATTATCCAAAGTGATAACACGAACAAAACAATAAACGATAACGTGACGTCCTAGGTTAAACACAACCAACACGGAACAAACCAAAAGGAACAAGATCCCACAACAACTGTGGGTAAACTGGCTGTCTAAATATGGCTCCCAATCAGAGACAACCAGCAACAGCTGATACTCATTGCCTCTGATTGGGAACCACTCTGGCCAACATAGAAATACAATACTAGACTGTGAACATAGAACAAGAACACATAGAATCTACACACACTGGCTCAACATATAGAGTCCCCAGAGCCAGGGTGTGACACTTGTTGGCAATCACAGAGGTCAGACGTTTCTTGTAGTTGGCCACCAGGTTTGCACACATCTCAGGAGGGATTTTGTCCCACTCCTCTTTGCAGATCTTCTCCAAGTCATTAAGGTTTCGAGGCTGACGTTTGGCAACTCGAACCTTCACCTCCCTCCACAGATTTTCTATGGGATTAAGGTCTGGAGACTGGCTAGGCCACTCCAGGAGCTTAATGTGCTTCTTCTTGAGCCACTCCTTTGTTGCCTTGGCCGTGTGTTTTGGGTCATTGTCATGCTGGAATACCCATCCACGATCCATTTTCAATGCCCTGGCTGAGGGAAGGAGGTTCTCACCCAAGATTTGATGGTACATGGCATCCCCATCGTCCCTTTGATGCAGTGAAGTTGTCCTGTCCCCTTAGCAGAAAAACACCCCCAAAGCATAATGTTTCTACCTCCATGTTTGACGGTGGGGATGGTGTTCTTGGGTTCATAGGTAGCATTCCTCCTCCTCCAAACACGGCGAGTTGAGTTGATGCCAAAGAGCTCGATTTTGGTCTCATCTGACCACAACACTTTCTCCCAGTTCTCCTCTGAATCATTCAGATGTTCATTGGCAAACTTCAGACAGGCCTTTATATGTGCTTTCTTGAGCAGGGGGACCTTGCGGGCGCTGCAGGATTTCAGTCCTTCACGGCGTAGTGTGTTACTAATTGTTTTCTTGGTGACTATGGTCCCAGCTGCCTTGAGATCATTGACAAGATCCTCCTGTGTAGTTCTGGGCTGATTCCTCACCGTTCTCATGATCATTGCAACTCCACGAGGTGAGATCTTGCATGGAGCCCCAGGCCGAGGGAGATTGACAGTTCTTTTGTGTTTCTTCCATTTGCGAATAATTGCACCAACTGTCGTCACCTTCTCACCAAGCTGCTTGGCGATGGTCTTGTAGCCCATTCCAGCCTTGTGTAGGTCTACAATCTTGTCCCTGACATCCTTGGAGAGCTCTTTGGTCTTGGCCATGGTGGAGAGTTTGGAATCTGATTGATTGATTGCTTCTGTGGACAGGTGTCTTTTATACAGGTAACAAGCTGAGATTAGGAGCACTCCCTTTAAGAGTGTGCTCCTAATCTCAGCTCATTACCTGTATAAAAGACACCTGGGAGCCAGAAATCTTTCTGATTGAGAGGGGGTCAAATACTTATTTCCCTCATTAAAATGCAAATCAATTTATAACATTTTTGACATGCGTTTTTATGGATTTTTTTGTTGTTATTCTGTCTCTCACACACACACACATATATATATATTTATATATATATATATATATATATATATATATATATATATATATATACACACACATACACATACATACACACACACACACATACACACACATATACATACATACATACATATATACACACACATATCCGTTTTTAAAGTATATTTCCCTTCATTACTTTCCAACCCCACCACCCCTTCCCCAATTGGAGTAAACTAGTGAACAACAACGCTTAGGCCTCTACTTCCAGCCCATACATACTATATACATTTTATGAACACAGTCAAATTCTACAATAATTATATTTTGTTTGTTTTTACTCCTGAACTTCCTCCGATCATTTTCATGATGTCCATCTGGTTTGCTTCTATATGCCATATTTTACTAACTGTGCTCTTTCACAAAAGCTCTCAACCTCACAAAAGCTCTCAACCGCCTACCCTTTCTTTGGATTGGTGGATACATCTCATTATTGTAATCCATTTTTAAATATTCGATGAAGGTTGTTGACGTCAACCGCCTGTATTCAATGGAGAGAGATGAAATGCTACTAGCCTCATTTCATGAATATGCATAGCCATCTCGAGATATATCCGATATAAAGTATTTTTTCTCAAAGTTGCCGGGATGTCACGTGTCCTACTTATATCAGTACACTCCTAACAACTTAAGCAAAACAAAACTTCAATTAGATCAAATAAACCTCACGTAGCAAATAAGCAATTCATTTTTTTGTTGACCAAATTCAACACTCTCATACAAACCTCCATGACCTCCATTCAAAATCTCCTTGCTTGGGGGGTGGGCGAAACAACAAAAAACCTCTCTCTTCCTCTTCCTCTCTTCCTTTCTGCCTTTAATCTGTTGTCTTCCTCAAATAAAGGGGTTGATCAATCAAATTTCAAACAAATCACATCTATTTATAAAGCCCTTTTTACATCAGCAAATGCCACAAAGTGCTTATACAGAAACACAATCTTTGTAAGAGGGAGGGAATCTGATTTCATTGGTCCTCAACTTGTGGCTCAGTAATTTCATTCAGGATAAGTGGAGTTAGCCCTGCCCCGGAGCAGGTTAGTTCTGAAGTATTCGTGACCATAGAAATTTACTTGGCTAAAAGGTGAGCCACTTTCGTGTGACCGGTTATCCCGAGTTGAACTCAGAGTTGACCAAAGTTACATCGCTAACTCCTCAAGCCTGCTTTTTAGGATACCCCAGGTAGTCATGCTTCTTTCACAAGATAAGCAATAACAATTATTTGATTTCAACGGATCGATTGCATTTTGTTATTTAAAAGTTTGAATGTTTCCCCTCAGAAAAGGTTTGTTCACTGTGCTCAATCCTAAAAGGAGTGCAAAAAGGACTGTAAAAAAAAAAGGTGTGCAAAACGATTGCTAATAAATAAGCCAATTTAAGTGAAAAGGCAATAAAAAAAATTGGAAACGTTATTACTTTTCTATAAAATGTTTTCCCTCTCTTCTCACAGTGGAATTAAAGATTTGACAGAAGTGCCTTACATATCATCCACTATATTGAACAGTTAAGCCACAGATAGAACAATGAGCCAGATATTTCACCGGATGTTTAAGTATGAAGCATCAGGTTGGCGTTTCTACTCACTACCAAATATGGTGATGAGAGGAAGTCCAGTGCCGGCAGTGGGAGAAGATGGAGTGAGATGGATTTTGGCAGACATTATGCTAATTTCCTCATTGATGAAACATTTGATCTCAATACAGTTTTCTGTTCCCAAAACTAAAATCTGTTATGAACCGAGTGGACTAAGTTTTGTAGATTTTACCCTTTTCCAAAGTTTTTAAAAATTGCGTTGCATAGAAGGAGTGCAAGGGCGAATTGAATTACTTCACAGAGTAGGCGTTCCCTAACGGAAATATACAAATGCATGTTAAAACATGCCAATAGGATCTTGCTAGCTCACGCTTGGCTCTGTCCCCCTCCTTGCTTGTTCTGCCCACTATGACTCATTTGTTCCCATTGGAAACGAAAGGCTGTGGTCTATTTTGGGTTAGTTATAAAAACATTTGGTTAAACCCTTTTTTTCTAGATCCAGGCAATTATTTATATATACACTAGATTACTGATAGGGGACGCTGTGTTGAAGCCACTGTGCATTCATCTTGGCACTCCCCCACCATTGTTAGAATTAAAGTATCATTTTTAGGGATTACTAATGTTACTGTCCCAGCTACAATAAAAAAATACTTAAATACATGTCATTTTGTCCTTGAAACCTTTAATTTAAATACTGTCCAATTCCATTCATTCCTATGGAGGACCGCTCTATAGAGAATGATAGAGGCCTCTAGTGGCCAAAAATCTGTTTTAGCATGGGCAGCGCCATTGAGGGCTTCCATCATGCTTCCTCCATTTTAAAGTAGTCAAAGTAGTTAACTGGGTGGAGATTCCTATGGGTTGTAGCCTCAACGGCGATGCCCATGCTGTCACAGATGCTATAATCCAGTGGTTACCAAACTTTTCTGAGTCAAGATCACTTTCTGAGTCAAAATGCATGCCGAGATCTACCGCTCACATTTTTTAAAAACATGACTTAAAAAACGTAAGCCTATGCAACATTAACCAATTAAAAACAGATCTGTAGTAATGAGCTTTGTGCAGTAGGCTATAGGCCCAATACATTATCACTGCATATTGGCTATGGTTGAATTGCCCTGCCAATGTTGTTCTTCTCAGACCATTTTGAAATAATATTTCAAAATTGTAGGTACAGTGCCTTCAAAGTATTCACACACCTTGACTTAAAAAAAAAAAAAAAATCTGTGTTACAGCTTGAATTTATAATTGTTTATATTTAGACATTTTGCATGTTGTGTCACTGGCCTACACACAATACCCCATAATACATTTTTACTAATTCATAAAAAATGAAAAGCTGAAATGTCTTGAGTCAATAAGTATTCAACTCATTTCTTATGGCAAGCCTAAATATGTTCAGGAGTAAAAATGTGCTTAACAAGGCACATAATAAGTTGCATGGACTCACTCTGTGTGCAATAATCGTGTTTAACATTATTTTTGAATGACTGCCTCATCTTTGTACCCAAAATATACAATTATCTGTAAGGTCCCTCAGTTGAGCAGTGAATTTCAAACACAGATTAAACCACAAAGACCAGGAAGGTTGTCCAATGCCTCACAAAGAAGGTTATTATTGTTAGATGGGTACACATGTAAAAAGCAGACATTGAATATCCCCTTGAGCATGGTGAAATTATTAATTACACTTTGGATGGTGTATCAATACACTCAGTCACTACAGAGATACAGGCGTCCTTCCTAAGTCAGTTGCTGGAGAGGAAGGAAACTTCTCAGGGATTTCACCATGAGGCCAATTGTGACTTTAAAACAGTTACAGAGTTTAATGGCTGTGATAGGAGAAAACAGAGGATAGATCAACAACATTGTAGTTACTCCACAATACTAACCTAAAAGAGTGAAAAGAAGGAAGTCTCTACATAATACAAATATTCCAAAACATGCATCCTGTTTGCAATAAGGCACTGAAGTAAAACTGCAAAAAATGTGGCTAAGAAATAAACTTTATGTCCTGAATAAAAGGCATTATGTTTGGGGCAAATCCAACACAACATATCACCGAATACCACTCAAGCATTGTGGTGGCTGCATCATGTTATGGGTATGCTTGTCATCGACAAGGACTAGGGAGTTTTTTTTAGGATAAAAAGAAACGGAACCTAAAACAAAAGGCTGGAGATTAATGTTCCTGAGTGACCTAGTTACAGTTTTGACTTAAATCGACTTGAAAATCTATGTCAAGACCTGAAAATGGGTGTCTAGCAATGATCAACAAACAATTTGACAGAGCTTGATGAATTTGAAAAAAAATATGGGAAAATGTTGCACAATCCAGGTGTGGAAAGTTCTTTGAGACTTACCCAGAAAGACTTACAGCTGTAAATGCTGGAAAAGGTGTTTCTACAAAGTATCGACTCAGGGGTTTGAATACTTATGTAAATTAGATATTTCTGTATTTCACTTTCAGTAAATGTGCAAACAATTTCTAAAAACATGTTTTCACTTTGTCATTATGGGGTATTGTGTATAGATGGGTGAGAAAAAAACTTTCTGAAGGCTAACAATAACAGAAGCTAAAAATAGCTAGCTACGAAATGGAAGGCTAGCTATCACCTATCACTAAGATAGCTAGTGGTTAGCAATTAGCATGTGACCATTAGATACAAATGTAATAAAAAGTAACCTTCTAAAAGACATATCATTACCGTGATTCATATTTACACATGTAAATGCACTCAATTTGAGCCCTCATTTGTAAAAAATAAAACCATTTAACTCCTACAGTCCCACTGTGACGCTGGCGCGTTTGAGACTTCTAACCCCTTTACAACATTGTGTGTTTGACTTGAAGACTTGAAAATGGCTGTCTCGCAATGATCAACAACCAACTTGACAGAGCTTTAAGAACTAAAAAAATAATAATGTGCAAATATTGCACAATCCAGGTGTGCAAAGCTCTTAGAGACTTACCCAGAAAGACTCACAGCTGTAATCGCTGCCAAAGGTGATTTTAACATGTATTGACTCAGGGGTGTGAATACTTATGTAAATAAGATATTTCTGTATTTCATTTTCAATACATTTGCCAAAATGTCTAAAAATATGTTTTCACTTTGTCAATATGGGGTATCATGTGTAGGTGGCAGAGAAAAAAAATCAAGTTAATCTATTTTGAATTCAGGCTGTAACACAACAAAATGTGGAATAGGTCAAGGGGTATGAATACTGTCTGAAGGCACTGTATATGATCACACTGGTGATAGATAATTTGTTGTATTACTTGTGAGGCACAGCTAAGTGAGTATAATAATGAACTTCCAAAAAAAAAAATGTACTGATGGAGGGAGCAGCGGTGAGATTTTATGGCTTATAAAAGTGTTGAACAAAGTGTTGACAGTGCTGAATAACAACTTCAACATGAACTTACTCATGAAAACCGCAGCTCTTTGATGTATTCGTTGAGTCTTTCTCTAGTCATGGTTTTAACATTTTTGAAATCTCATATTATCAGCTTTACTGTGCGTACAGTCTATGGAGCGAGGAAACTGTGTAGACATGGATATCTGAGCTATCTGATTGGTCAGCGGTAGGCCTATAGGTGCACTTGATTTGCTCTCTGGAACTGCCGGGTAGGCAGAGTTCTACCTTCAGACACATTAAATGGTAAAAAATGGGAACACACTGCCTTCCCGGCGCTAGGGCTGCTGAATCATGTGCACCTACCGCCAACAGCGCGAAACAAATAAAAAAAATAGGAACGCAAGGCTTTATCGTTGGCTTCTTTACAGAAATGTTTGGTGATCGACTAGGAATGCTTGGAGATCGACCAGTCGATTGCGATCGACCGGTTGGTGACCACTGCTATAATGGCACAGATATAAAGATGAGTCCTCTATCTATCTCTATGGACTGCTCCTACTGGGGAGTGCCAATATGGCCGACCGGTGGCTTCAAAACCTCTGCATAGCATCAGCAATCCAGGGTTTACATTCATCATTGGACGCAGCCCACCCTGTTCCAGCTCACCCTTCTAGTCTAATCTGGGAGGCCAAATCAAGGTATTTTTACAGTGACGACCAGATGTAGCGGTTCCAACATTTCAAACAAGCCATAACATTAACATGTGTACAATTTACCTACAGACATAAACATGTGTTTATACGATCACTGTACATTACGTTTTTATCATCTCAAGATTTCTATCCTTCCCACATGTGCACTCTGTTCTTTCTAAATGGTGTGTTTCCTTTTTATGGTACTGTATAACACTGTCTACCGATGAGTAGGTTCGACCAGCCTGTTTGACATTTCTGCATCCTGTTTAAAGAATGTTCTTCAGCACAAAAATACAAACAAAGTATTTTTGCTCTTCACTAAACATGCAGGCCTATGTAGACATTCATATCAGAATGCACAATCAGATGGGTGAATAAGGTGGATATGCATAGCCTATGTATTGACATTAAATAGGCCATCTGGAAATACACACTTTGATGGTGTTTGATGGTAAAATGTGTGAAATTCAAACCTATAATCTTACCTCAGGAAGCTATTATCTAAGTCAAAATAATTATTTGGGAGTGTCACAACTGTATTGGCAAAAACATCCTCTGGCATTCACGCTAGCCCTGACCCGGGTGCTCCAGTAGAGCTCAAGATAAACAAAGGAGTGGTAAACTCGTAAACTTGCAAACACAACCATTATGTAGGCCGCCTTCCTGTTATCAAACTTAATAACAACCATGATGTACTGGCTATTACAGTATAGGGTTCTCTGTACAGAGATGAAGAGACAGTGATAAACTAATGGGATATTGTCATTCATAAGTGGAGTGCTTTGTAAATCCGAAAGGCTGTAGTCCAACGCACACTGAATAAAGCCTTGGTTTCTGTTTGAAATTAAAGTTGCTGAAGAGACTTTCACAGAATTTGCATCCACCTCATGTTCACTTTCCATTTGAAATACTGCATCTGGGGCAGTATTCTTGTCTCTGGCACTGTGCTTCTGTCAATTCTGAATGTAAACTACTTATGTGCATAGGCTTTTCACTCACTGATTGAGAACAGTAGTTGAAAATGCAATTGTGGGGGCCGACCAAGATCGACAACGACCCAGATGTCATATCCTCACACATCGTTGCTTACAATCATATCATGAGTAACCTGCTTAATTACTCACACAACTTAAAATGGTATTAAAGTATACAAGTGTTTGCCATCCTTCTCTGACTGTGTTTACACAGGGAGCCCGATTCGGATCTTTTGCACAAATATTGTAAAGAAACTGATCTGATTGGTCAAATAACCAATTAGTGGGAAAAAATATCAGAATTGGGCTGCCTGTCTAAACACAGTCTTAGAGTCCTCAACTAGTGACAATCCAACCTTGAACTGGCTTAAGCAGCTGAATTTCACTCTGTAATGGACATTACAAAATAGAAGATGTCTGAATGTTCTCATTGTTCAACTGAAAGTTGTATCAGTTTCATATCAAGAGTCTATAATGACGCATGTATACGTAATTCAGAATGAAAATATAATCTTGAGACTCAGAAGAATAATCTGTCTTTTGAGCCATTATGACTTTTTGTACTATGCCCTTGCATCTGAGATGTAACTTGCTCTTGCATCTTGCATATTGAATGTAAATACATATACCCAGAAGAATTCTGTTTTAAATGTGTTACTTCAACCACACCATGGCCTTGAGTCCGCTCTCTCCAGTCAAGTCAATTTATCCAAAATTACAGGTCTACACAGTCAATAATATGTACTTGCAGATGTAATCCAAACAGGCAAGTGTAGGCATGGGAAACTGGAAAAAATGAGTTCGATATGGACTCAGAATCACAGCTCATTGGTTTAGGAGATAATCCTTAAACTCTATGCCAACTGTCTTTTTGAGCCAAGTGAACACTCAATTCACAGCTGAGCATATTCTGAGTGAGAAATTAGCTGAGGGAGTCAAGTTACTGGGAATCAGGGAGGAGTCTATGGGAAGTATTTCACTTTCCTCACTTACAGTAAACCCAGTCTAAAGCATGATGACTCAAGGCAAAAGTAACAGTTCCTCATTATAAAAACTGTTCACTATAAAAATTTAATGTTTCTGTTTTCCAGAGTAACCATTTATAAGAAATGGATAGAAGAAATGAGTACAAATCATGTTGTTTTTTTATTGAGAAGGAAAATGTTTCCATTCCTTGAATAAAAATGATGAGAAAAAAAACAAGTCCAACATTTTCCAATTCATTTTGGTCATGGAGACACAATTATATGAAAGGGATATGGGTGAATTGATAGGCCGCAATTGAGGGAAGGATAGAGAGATTTGGGGATGGATGGAGAGTGATAATGGAGATAGATGTGTGGTGGATGCTCAGTTTAGAATCTTCCCGAGCGTTCTCTGTCTCTGGAGCGCCTTCTCTCGCGGTCGCGTCCACCTCCACCACCACCTCCCCTGCCTCTGTCCCTCGAGCGCGAACGCCGTTCCCTGGAACGGGAGCGAGAACGATGCCCCCCTCTGAGGAATAGAGAAAACAAGGAGCTAGTTAAACTCAAAATGAGAATTTCCCACTTAAACTTATGTGAAAAACCTTATCAAGTCAGAAACGTGCATTCCGGATAGCACTTGAAAGCAGCATAAGTTTTATGATTAGCGTTGACTCTGAGAGCCTGAGCTTACCCCCTCTTCCTGCGGCGTCCGTACAGCTCCCTCCTCAGCTCCCTAGAGATGGGCTTCAGGTGCATGAAGTTACAGAAACCTCCTCGAGTGCACTCCCTGTGGAGAGAGGGGGAACTCAGTTAGTGCACTGGGGGGGGGGGGGGGGGGGGCAGCAACTCTTGTATGAAGAAATCTAATCAGTAACGGAGAGAAAGGTGTGTGGACTTGGTGCCATTGGTAGGATTTAGCCTTGCTACAGCATTTATATACCGGTAGTTGAAATAACTCAACTTAATTACAACTCATTTGTGTAGGTGTCACCTTTAATGCAAAGTTGAGCTGAAAATGGTGTGTGTGTGGTCCTGCGGTCGAGTACTAACCCCATCTCATACTGGCGGCAGCAGGCTTCTCTGAAGTCGGTAACGGGAGAGAGCTCGGCATGGATGGGCTGACCATTGAACCAGCGGTTATTCAGATCCATCACTGCCTTCTCCGCGTCTTCTTCACGACGGAACTGCACAGAGACCATCACAGAGTTAGTGTGTGTGCAAATGTAGGTTCTAAAGAGGCAGAGAATGACAGAGTGTGATTGAATGAGAGGAGAACGTGTGTTTTCTTCAACAAATGTATACAAAACCCACCATCACACACACACACACAATGGTCAGTGACACACCTTCACATATACGTTTCCGACCAGATGGTCTCCCAGGTTATCGCACACGTTCATCTCCTCCACCTCTCCGTACTTCTCCTCCATCTCTGTGAAGACCTCCTACAGCAAGACAAACAGAGGGAGAGATGGATTGGCAGACAGAAGGGTTAAAACATACTATTTGAATTCAAAGTCCATTTCCCACACATGATCAAAACACACTTTACAAAGACAAGGGAAAAAAGGTTTCAGTATTTTGTCAATGATTCCCACATGGGCTGTGTGGAGGGGGAGGGAAGAGATGCAAGGTAGACCTGAGTTGCATCATCCACTCCATTCAAATTGGCTTACGGTGCGATAATACCACACGCTGAACATCACTGACTCACCTCAAAGAACTCGTCATAGTGCTCCTGCATCTCCACATCACTGACGGCACCTAGTGGCCACAGGGGAGAAACGCACGCATCAGGGACAAGTCAACGTGTTACAGTATGTGACATAAGCATTGTGGTTTCATGAACTACATGCACAAGATAAATATTTCTAACACCTAGGAGTTTGGACTACTGAATTACAAATGTATTCAATCTAATACACAGCAAAGACAAGTGTCCGGAGGCAAAGGGTCAATGCGAAAAATATGGTCATTGTGCCCCTGCACACCAAGGACGACAGTAAGACTGGACATTTGCCCTTTATGAGAGGACAGAGTCTTATGAGACTAATTTGAGTTCCATTCAGTGAGTGCCAAGTAGTAATGGTACGGTTCTGGCACTGAGATAATATAGCCATCAATGGATGCTAAGGAATGGGACTCACTGGGGCCTAAACACTCTAGGGAAAATGTCAGTCATACTCAACTCACCAAAATCACACCCCATGTATCATATCACATTTTGTACAATAAAAAACAAAAACTGTATCCTCCATTAGTTTGACCACCTGAGCCTATAGAGCAGGGTTAACCTCTAGAATATCATTAATAAAGTGTTTTGTGAATGACGCTGTAGTTGAAACATTGATGAATAAATGTTTTCCTAGAACAAGTCTTAGATTTTGAATTAATAGAAACATACTGTATGCATCAAAACATAAATTTGACTATTTCTGTTACACTGACTACATGGCACCAGAACGGTAGCATACATGGTTTGTTTTAATTTACACTAGTACCTGTTGTATTATATGTATATTACAGCACTCTAAAGGGCGGAGAACGTATATCACTGATCATGTAATAAAGGGATAAATCTTAACATGTCAGATAAAGAGGACAGATAGCGCCCCCAAAAGGAAGTAAGGGCGAATAAAGAGAAAGATAAAATAACATTTTGTGCCACAGGTCCCTGTTAACAGGTGGGAAACTTACAGCGCAAACCATCAGCAGACTGGGCAGTGTTTTGAGGGTTACGGTAAATGTTCAAGAGGGCAATGGTCTGAAATACAAAATGTACATTTTTGAGATAGTTTCAGGCAGATTTCTAAAATGGTAGTTAAATAGGTGCATTTACTCCCATCCCCCTCCCTCAAAACGGTGTACTTTCGCCCCAACCAGCCCCAGAACAGGGTAGGAAGGGATGACTGAAAGAGGTTAAGATGATCCACGGGACTGGTCCACGCTGAAAGAGATGGAGCTGGAAGAAGTGAAAATCTCAGCATGACAATATTTGACTATTGAAAATTATGATGGAAAATCCAATACATTCGACAATTTAGCCTACCCAAACATTACATATGTCAAACATTTATATCAGGTCATTGGGGCTCGAAATGACCTCCAGAACTTGCTGAATCATAGGTGATTGGATGCCAAGATGTGTTTAATTGTTTCCCGTCATTCTGAGATGCTCAGCTGAGAAACAGAACAGTTATACATGACAGCAACAAGACCACAAACCCACTACTTACCTTAGAGGAAGCGAGTGGCAATGCATCAGCTCTGCTAGCCGGGGCTCAACATCAGGGTACTATTTACACACTTACAATATGTCTGACGAACTCTGAATCAGTCTAATGTATAGGGGCTGCAGTTTTGCGAGAGCAAAAACAAGAATCTAAAACTGTTCTGTGTCTGGACAGTAACGCATATAGATATTTCTGCTGTCTATAACCAGGTTTCTATCCAACCTTCTATCCAACATTTTTCAATAAACTTTCCAACTGTCGACAAAACAAAATACACTAGACAAGGTGGGATCTTTTTGTGTTGGTAAAATGAATCATGCGAGAAATGTTGGTGGAAACACTTTTAAGCGCAAATATTGATATAACCATCATATCGAAGTGAACTTGGAGTCACTCGATGACATGTTGTGTGGTCCTCCCACTCGCCTGGAAAGCATACAGTTTAAGTTATGATGAACTTCACTGGGTGGTGAATGTGCAAGGTGATGAGCTTGATGCTCCTTTCCAATAAATATTGAGGGTCTCATTCTGGTGGCATGATAATCGATGCATGGCTGCTGTTTGACAAATAAAAATAATCTCGCTCCTTTGTCCTTAATAATAATAATGTCATCATGTAGGCTATACACGCGCTCTAACCAACAGCGCGCAGATAGCGCTGCTAGAGTGCACGTGCCAATACCAGAGTGGAAAACCATCAGTAGAGAAAACCAATGCAATAAACCCATTTAACTAGTATTGTTTTTATTTTATACATGGGAGTTTAACGGCAAAATGTATTTTTATGTGCACTCTGTCATCACGCACAGCCTTTTATCTGCAACAAGTCAATTTGATGGAAACACATCTCTGGTGGGAAAATGCGAATATTGTTTTATGTGGATTTTAGAATATTTGCATAAAATCTGTCGCCAATTGGATGGAAACCTAGCTAATCACAAACAAATGTTGGGCACTAGGGCAGTCAGTGTGTTGTCAGTCTTGTCTGAAAGCGCCTGAAAAATACCTAAAGTCAGTCAACTGTTAGAAAACAGGTACTATGGAGGAGATTGCCTGTGGATAATAACCTCACTGTACGGATCCAATGCGAATTGTGGGGATCAAGGCATTTTCTTTGTTTGAGTCCTTTTCTCAATGTCACTATCAGAGCATGTCATTCTACGCCTAGGCTTAAAATCTCCTGAATGGCAACGGATAAAAAGATTTCAATCGATTTGATTGGCAATATACTAAAGTGTTGAGGTAGTGTTATGGTACCCCCTGCTACCAGTGCTGAGACAGACCCTCCGAAGCCCTGCAGGAAGCCAGCGGAGACGCAGACCTAAAATCTGAGGAGGGGGAGAGAGCTAGAGAGACCTGGTGGGCTGAGAGGACTGGACCGGAGGCACTTACAGTGGGAGCCGTCGGCCGTCTGCGCACTGTTTTGGGGGTTACGGTAGATGTTTTGAATCAAGATGGTCTGCAGAGGGAAAAATAAAAAAATTGTTTTATAAAAATACAAAAACTAAATCCCCCCCCCCCCCAAAAAAAATGTGGCTATATAGCTAACGTAAACAGACTTTATTTTTAACCCACAGGTGGTGATGAAGGTAGAGGACTGTTTGGCCCCTCTTGCTAAAATGTGAAAAAGCTTAAAATCAATAAAATAAGAAATGCCGAGACCTAGAACCTATAGGAGAGGGGGCGGACCAAATCCCCATACCTAGAACCTATAGGAGGGGGGCGGACCAAATCCAGATACCTAGAACCTATTGGAGGGGGGCAGACCAAATCCCGATACCTAGAACCTATAGGAGGGGGGCAGACCAAATCCCGATACCTAGAACCTATAGGAGGGGGGCAGACCAAATCCCGATACCTAGAACCTATAGGAGAGGGACAGACCAAATCCCGAGACCTAGAACCTATAAGAGGGGGGCGGACCAAATCCCGATACCTAGAACCTATAGGAGGGGGGCAGACCAAATCCCGATACCTAGAACCTATAGGAGGGGGGCAGACCAAATCCCGATACCTAGAACCTATAGGAGAGGGACAGACCAAATCCCGAGACCTAGAACCTATAAGAGGGGGGCGGACCAAATCCAGATACCTAGAACCTATAGGAGGGGGGCAGACCAAATCCAGATACCTAGAACCTATAAGAGGGGGGCAGACCAAATCCCGATACCTAGAACCTATAGAAGGGGGGCGGACCAAATCCAGATACCTAGAACCTATAGAGGGTGGGCAGACAAAATCCCTGGATGTAGAGGAACCTTGAGTCTGTAGGAGGGGTAAGTGCAAAATAAAGCAGGAGTCCGTGCTTGACCGGTGGACACGCTGGGGAGTTTGTGTCTTTTCTCTGTCCCATGCAGACAAGGCGAGCTGTAGGGAAACCTAGAGGAAGCCTAGAGTATGTGCTATGTTCTAATAATCTATTCAGTGAGAGGGATACATCTGACTTTGGAGGTGGGAACAGGCCACATAAATCCTACCACTTTAGACAAACCATTGCGGAGAGTAGGCCAACTGGTGGAAAAGTGCTAGCTATTGCAAAGCTTGCAATTACTGTTTATAAAAGAGGACTGAAATTATGTTCAGTGACTCAGTCATGTTTAGTCGAACGCAGTCACAATATGCATTAATAGGAGGGAACGAGGTAGGGGTGTTGACGTTTAAACAAAATTGGGATCCTTAACGTTAAGAAAAAACCCAAACCCGGAAAAAAAAGTTATCACAGAACATATTATAGCTTAAATAGACAGGCTATAAAGGCATGGGGAAAGGTGTGTAATTTAATTTAAATATGTGTGTGTTTAGTCTTCGGTCTGTTGCGTATAGAATATCCTAGAGTATCCTAGCCTATTCATTGATGATAGGCCCTGCTTTACTGAAGTTGCAAGACACAGCTTTTGATTGCCAATAGATAAGCCTAGTGCACGGTTCTGACTGTCTGCCTGGTGGCCGACCTGCCTATACTGTGCCCCTCTTCGCTCTCTCCGCCCCTCCCTAGCTCGCTATGAAAGATGTGGCAGGTAGCCAAGCGGTTAAGAGCGTTGGGCCAGTAACTGAAAGGTCGCTGGTTTGAATCGCCGAGCAGATTAGGTGAAAAATATGTTGATGTGCCCTTAAGCAGGGCACTTATCCAGAGTGACTTACTATAGCAATTAGGGTTAAGAGCGTCTGCTAAATGACCAAAATGTAAATGTTTGTGTTCTCAGAAGTACAGCAACTAAATCAGTCTTATCTGTTCCAAAAATACTGAATCTTAGTAGTCGATTCTGCTTGACACTCAGAAATAGGAGTCGACATGCAAGGAAACGAGGAATCAATTATTTGACTCAACTCTCCACCACTACGCCATCGTCATTAACAGTTGGGGATACCTAGTCAGTTGCACAACTGAATGGATTCAACCGAAAATGTGCCTTCCGCATTTAACTCCACCCCTCGAGGTAGTACAGGTGCAATGCTTAACCATCTGAAAGGGATGCACCGTGAGACCCAAACAGTTGCTAGCAGCAGCAAAGCTGCATTGTGAATTCACGTGGAATTTTATGATTTTTTGTTTATCAGAAAATGGATAAAGGCTGTTTAAAGTTTTTTTCCCCTCCACATCCCTACAACGAGGGACATCAGGCGCATGACTATGTCAATAATCCAGTCAAATGGTTTGAGCTCTGTCAAAAGACTAAAAAGGATTGCCAACAACCTGGAGCGAAGATCCAAAAACGCACTCTAGGGTAGGGTCAGATCAAACAGCGGTTGGCCAGAGCAATTTGCAGTCTGGTCAAGCAGGCAACTTTCTGCATGGAATCTCTTGCAAAAGGCATGGCCAGCGATTACAATGGAGTAGAAATACATGGAGATGCAGAGGGAAGTGCATTGCCGTGCCGCCTTTCATCCAATGTTATGTATAGAGAAAGACTTGTTTCTAAATTACACTCCGCTACGTACATTTGTATGTGGATAGTGATGCTAAAAATATATATTTGGCTTTATACTCCAGCATTTTGGATTTGACATCAAATGTTTCATACAAGGTGACAGCATAAAATGTCACCTTTTATTTGAGGGTATTTTCATACATACAGTGAGGGGAAAAAGTATTTGATCCCCTCCTGATTTTGTATGTTTGCCCACTGACAAAGAAATGATCAGTCTATAATTTTAATGGTAGGTTTATTTGAAAAGTGAGAGACAGAATAACAACAAAAAATCCAGAAAAATGCATGTCAAAAATGTTATAAATTGATTTGCATTTTAAATGAGGGAATTAAGTATTTGACCCCCTCTCAATCAGAAAGATTTCTGGCTCCCAGGTGTCTTTTATACAGGTAATGAGCTGAGATTAGGAGCACACTCTTAAAGGGAGTGCTCCTAATCTCAGTTTGTTACCTGTATAAAAGACACCTGTCCACAGAAGCAATCAATCAATCAGATTCCAAACTCTCCACCATGGCCAACACCAAAGAGCTCTCCAAGGATGTCAGGCACAAGATTGTAGACCTACACAAGGCTGGAATGGGCTACAAGACCATCGCCAAGCAGCTTGGTGAGAAGGTGACAACAGTTGGTGCAATTATTCGCAAATGGAAGAAACTAAAAAAAACTGTCAATCTCCCTCGGCCTGGGGCTCCATGCAAGATCTCACCTCGTGGAGTTGCAATGATCATGAGAACGGTGAGGAATCAGCCCAGAACTACACAGGAGGATCTTGTCAATGATCACAAGGCAGCTGGGACCATAGTCACCAAGAAAACAATTGGTAACACACTACGCCGTGAAGGACTGAAATCCTGCAGCGCCCGCAAGGTCCCCCTGCTCAAAAAAGCACATATACAGGGCCGTCTGAAGTTTGCCAATGAACATCTGAATGATTCAGAGGAGAACTGAGTGAAAGTGTTGTGGTCAGATGAGACCAAAATCGAGCTCTTTGGCATCAACTCAACTCGCCATGTTTGGAGGAGGAGGAATGCTGCCTATGACCCCAAGAACACCATCCCCACCGTCAAACATGGAGGTAGAAACATTATGCTTTAGGGGTTTTTTTCTGCTAAGGGGACAGGACAACTTCACCGCATCAAAGGGACGATGGACGGGGCCATGTACCGTCAAATATTGGGTGAGAACCTCCTTCCCTCAGCCAGGGCATTGAAAATGAGTCGTGGATGGGTTTTCCAGCATGACAATGACCCAAAACACACGGCCAAGGCAACAAAGGATTGCCTCAAGAAGAAGCACATTAAGGTCCTGGAGTGGCCTAGCCAGTCTCCAGACCTTAATCCCATAGAAAATCATGCCAAACGTCAGCCTCGAAACCTTAATGACTTGGAGAAGATATGCAAAGAGGAGTGGGACAAAATCCCTCCTGAGATGTGTGCAAACCTGGTGGCCAACAGCAAGAAATGTCTGACCTCTGATTGCCAACAAGGGTTTTGCCACCAAGTACCAAGTCATGTTTTGCAGAGGGGTCAAATACTTATTTCCCTCATTAAAATGCAAATCAATTTATAACATTTTTTACATGCGTTTTTCTGGATGTTTTTGTTATTCTGTCTCTCACTGTTCAAATAAACCTACCATTAAAATTATAGACTGATCATGTCTTTGTCAGTGGGCAAACATACAAAATCAGCAGGGGATCAAATACTTTGTTCCCCTCACTGTATGATTTACCGTTTAGAAATGAAAGCTCTTTATAGATCTAGTCCCCCCATTTGAAGATGTACAGTTGAAGTCGGAAGTTTACATCTTAGCCAAATACATTTAAACTCAGTTTTTCACAATTCCTGACATTTAATCCTAGTAAAAATTCCCTGTTTTAGGTCAGTTAGGATCACCACTTTATTTTATGAATGTGAAATGTCAGAATAATAGGAGAGAGAATTCTGTATTTAAGCTTTTATTTATTTCATCACATTCCCAGTGGTTCAGAAGTTTATATACACTCAATTAGTATTTGGTAGCATTGCCTTTAAATTGTTTAACTTGGGTCAAATGTTTTGGGTAGCCTTCCACAAGCTTCCCACAATAAGTTGGGTGAATTTTGGCCCATTCCTCCTGACAGAGCTGGTGTAACTGAGTCAGGTTTATAGGCCTCCTTGCTCGCACACGCTTTTTCAGTTCTGCCCACAAATGTTCTATAGGATTGAGGTCAGGGCTTGTGATGGCCACTCCAATACCTTGACTTTGTTGTCCTTAAGCCATTTTGGCACAACTTTGGAAGTATTCTTGGGGTCATTGTCCATTTGCGACCAAGCTTTAACTTGCTGACTGAGGTCTTGAGATGTTGCTTCAATATATCCACATAATTTTCCTTCCTCATGATGCCATCTATTTTGTGAAGTGCACCAATCCCTCCTGCAGCAAAGCACCCCCACAGCATGATGCTGCCACCCCCGTGCCTCACAGTTGGGATGGTGTTCTTCGGCTTGCAATCGTCCCAATTTTTCCTCCAAACATAACGATGGTCATTATTGGCAAACAGTTATATTTTTGTTTCATCAGACCAGAGGACATTTCTCCAAAAAGTACGATATTTGTCCCCATGTGCAGTTGCAAACCGTAGCCTGCCTTTTTTATTGCGGTTTTGGAGCAGTGGCTTCTGTCTTGCTGAATTGCCTTGACAGAACGCATCTCCTTCCTGAGCGGTATGATGGCTGCGTGGTCCCATGGTGTTTATACTTGCGTACTATTGTTTGTACAGATGAACGTGGTACCTTCAGGCGTTTGGAAATTGCTCCCAAGGATGAACCAGACTTGTGGACGTCTAGAATTTATTTTCTGAGGTCTTGGCTGATTTCCTTTTGATTTTCCCATGATGTCAAGCAAAGAGGCACTGAGTTTGAAGGTAGGCCTTGAAATACATTCTAAAGCCATGACATTATTTTCTGGAATTTTCTAAGCTGTTTAAAGGCACCGTCAACTTAGTGTATGTAAACTTCTGACCCACTAGAATTGTGATACAGTGAATCATAAGTGAAATAATCTGTCTGTAAACAATTGTTGGAAAAATTACTTGTGTCATGCACAAAGTAGATGTCCTAACCGACTTGCCAAGACTATAGTTTGTTAACAAGACATTTGTGGAGTGGTTGAAAAGTGAGTTTTAATGACTCCAACCTAAGTGTATGTAAACTTCTGACTTGAACTGTAAGTCTTTGGACAAGTTTAACTTATAGTGTATTAAAGTAGTCAAAAGTTTAGTATTTGGTGCCGTATTCCTTGCATACAATGACAACATCAAGCTTGTGACTCTACAAACTTGTTGTATGCATTTTCAGCTTGTTTTGGTTGTGTTTCGGATTATGTTTTGTCCAACAGGAAGTGAATGGTGAATAATGTAGTCATTTTGAAGTCACTTATTTTAAGTAAAAATAGATGTTTGTGAACACTTCAACATGAATGTGAATGCTACCATGATTACAGATAATCTTGAATGAAATTGTGAATGATGATGAGTGAGATAGTTACAAAGAGACAAAGATCATACCCCCTAAACAATGCTGATCTACCCCATTATTGGTAACGGTGAGAGGTTAGCATGCTTTGTTGTAGCCTCAAACTTTCTCACTCGTCATTATTCATGATTCTTCTTAATCATGGCATTATCAGGATTGATTTTGAAGTGTTAAGAAACATTTTTTACTCACTTAGAAAGATAATTACTCCAGTCATCATTCACCATTCATCATTCACCATTCAGTTCCTATTGGGCCCCAAATAATCTGCAAATGCATCCAAAGTTTGTAAAGTCACAAGCTTGATGTAGCTAGACATTGTGTGCTAGGAATATGGGAACCATATACTGAACTTTTGACTACTTTGGTACACTATTCAATCGAACGCTGCTGGCACCCGCCCACCCGACTAGAATCACCACTCTCGACGGGTCTGACCTAGAGTATGTGGACAACTACAAATACCTAGGTGTCTGGTTAGACTGTAAACTCTCCTTCCAGACTCACATTAAGAATCTCCAATCCAAAGTTAAATCTAGAATCAGCTTCCTATTTCGCAACAAAGCCTCCTTCACTCATGCTGCCAAACATGCCCTCGTAAAACTGACTATCCTACCAATCCTTGACTTTGGCGATGTCATTTACAAAATAGCCTCCAACACTCTACTCAGCAATTTGGATGTAGTCTATCACAGTGCCATCCGTTTTGTCACCAAAGCCCCATATACTACCCACCACTGTGACCTGTACGCTCTTGTTGGCTGGTCCTCACTACATGTTCGTCGTCAAACCCATTGGCTCCAGGCCACCTATAAATCACTGCTAGGCAAATCCCCGTCTTATCTTAGCTCATTGGTCACCATAGCAGCACCCACCCGTAGTCTGCGCTCCAGCAGGTATATCTCACTGGTCATTCCCAAAGCCAACACCTCCTTTGGCCGCCATTCCTTCCAGTTCTCTGCTGCCAATGACTGGAACGAATTGCAAAAATCTCTGAAGCTGGAGACTCTTATCTCCCTCACTAACTTTAAGCATCAGTTGTCAGAGCACCTTACCGATCACTGCACCTGTACACAGCCCATCTGAAATTAGCCCACCCAACTACCTCATCCCTATATTGTTATTTATTTTGCTCTTTTGCACCCCAGTATCTCTATTTGCACATAATCTCTTGCACATCTAGCATTCCAGTGTTAATACTAATTGTAATTATTTTGCACTATAGCCTATTTATTGCCTTACCTCCATAACTTGCTACATTTGCACACACTGTATATATATTTTCTGTTGTATTTTTTGACTTTATGTTTTTTTTACCCCATATGTAACTCTGTGTTGTTGTTTTTATCGCACTGCTTTGCTTTATCTTGGCCAGGTCGCAGTTGTAAATGAGAACTTGTTCTCAACTGGCTTAACTGGTTAAATAAAGGTGAAATAAAAATAAAATAAATAAAAACTATAAGTGAAATTTGTCTAAACACTTATGACATCTTCAAATGGGGGTACTAGATACATAAAGTGCTTTAATTTCTAAATGGTAAATCAGATATGTATGAAAATGCCCTCATATCCAAAATGATGGAGTATAGAGCCAAATGTAAAAAATAGCATCACTGTCCAAATACATACGTAGGGGAGTGTTAGCGACTCATGGGACCCTTGGGTGAATCTAGCTCTCAATTCAAGTTCTCCCGCTATTTAGATATATAAATGTGACCGAGTGAAAGGGATGGAGGAGAGGATGACCTAGATTCAGGGCAGACCTTACTGGCATTGTCACAGCCCTAATTTTTTGGATATCGCAATATGTTATCCTTGGCAAAAATGTAAACAAAGCAGACCAACCTCTTTGGTCCTTTAAAAACCTGCTGTATGTAAAATATTGTGTGCTATAGCTTGAGGGGAAAAATACTGTGATGGATGACACCACAATGATGGCTGTTTCCCTAAAGAAGTTAAATCAGCTTTGTGTTTTGTTTCCTTGCCACGATACTAATGAGTATCGCGATACTGGTATCATCCCAGCCCTACTAAAAATAGGAATGATTTGTCCTATTGGAGTTAGAAAAAGTACCTCTGTTCATTTATGATCGACCAGCTAGAGAAAAATGGTAATGCAGGGAGACTGTGTCGTGTGAGATGTTTTTGTCTGGTATACTGAGACGCGGGATGCAATAAATGCTTTGGCTATTCGAAGCGAGGCTACTGAACAGTCTTGGACCACCAAAAATTTAGGAACTGTGTATATCGTTGTGCTTGTGTCAGTAGTATGGTTGCGTAAAACACACTTCCTGTTTCATATATTTTGGACACTAACTTGTACAGTATTTAGTGATCTACATTCAAAGTCATAACTTTCATATTTTAGTAGTGTTATAATTAAAGAGGATTATTGACAAGCCCTTCTGTTTTACTCAAAGGGAATCAGCTGATGCACAACAGAGCCAACATACACAAGCACACATCCATCTCTCTGCTAGAATAAATCAAAATAGATGTTAATGAGGGGGGAAAGGGTTATTCACACAACATTGAATAACACTCCAATTCAACGTTAATCAATCACACTATGGTGCTTCACTATCTGAACACCAGGGTGCTGATAAACCTTTCCAAACTCTTTAGAAGAACAAGCTAAACAAAGCACCAATCACTTGATCAAAGTTAGACCAAACCAAAGATAATGTATTCATTTGAATAATCTCGGTTAAACCAGAACTGCTGCATAATTCCACGAGAGGTTAATATTTGGCAAACTAGCCTACAGCATGACAACCACTTCATCTTGACAGGATACGTTTTAGACATGCTATTCCCTTTCATGCAGGGCATCTGGTAGAAGCAAATATTTTAAACAAGTTTGCTTTACTGAATTGACTTACCTGGCTGAAAGTTGGTTTATTATGTAATCTGGAGCACCGGTCACCATGGCGGCAGGCACCAATTTTAAAGTAGAAAGAACAGTTCACCCTGAACGACAAAAAAAAAATGCTGATAAATAGCTAGCTACACAGTCCTGAAATGCATAACTAGCTAGGTACATCAGTTTCACTCTACCAGATGCAAATTAAGTGGCATATGCAACTATCCATCATGTGATTAAGTTTGGAAAACAGCAACCTGTTCAAAGTCAAATTGCATTGGATTTAACAACGTAACGTTAGCTAGCTAGATCAGATTGTATAACTAGGGCCTATATCAGCTAACGTTAATAAATTGTGAATGGCCTACCTTATTTTCTCAATTTACTTAGCTTGGATATACAACATTGGCATCAGTGGAGGAACTTGGGACTCGGAACTAGCTAACTAGTTATCGTTAGCTAGTTAGCATAATAGCTAGCTAGTTACTGAATGTATAGCCACAGATTAAATAAATAATTGGTATAGCTAGCCTAGCTAGCTAATTTGGCAAAGAGAGCAAGTTGCCCATGTTTCCCTGGTCTCACACGAAATAATGCCCTAAGCCTAAATTGTCTATCAGGGTAGTTAGCTAATTAGTAATATAGTTAATGCACATTTTAGATAGGTGGGACTGGCAAACTGCTCAGCACACACACATCAAAGATCCCTTATCCATCTGTGCACACCATTGAACTATAAAAGAACGGTGCATACGTTCAAACAACATGTTATTAACCCCATGCTAATGTTAGCTAGCTAAGCTAGAAGCTAACGCCGTTGACGTTTCACAACTTATAATGCTACATGATATATCCTAGGTAACTAGCCTAGCCAGCCACATGCAATGCGAAAATTCTCTTAGGCCTAGATCGTATGATTGTTTGACCAAATAAGCAAGGCTATAAGAACATTTTACTCACTTATCTTTCTCTGTACCGAAAATGGACGCCAGGTATTCCGCCATTTTCGATGTCGACTAAACCAAAGACGGTACAGTGTGGACCACATCCAAAAGGGGTAACCCAGACACGTCAAATGGGCTATAAAGCTGAAGCATCCGTTTAGAACGTTTTCTCACCACCAAATAGGGTAGTGAGAGGAAGTCCAGTTGCGGGTAGTGGGAGAGGATGGAACTAGGTAAAACTGGGCCGACATTCTGCCAATTTTCTCATCGATGAAACATCTGATCTCAATACATTTGCCTGTTCCCAAAACTATAATCTATTACGAACACAGTGCACTAAATTTTATGGACTTGATGCTTTGCCAAAGTTTTAAAAAATGTGCGTTGTTTAGGAGTACAAAGTCGAATTGAGTTTGTGCACACGCGCACTTCACAGAGGAGGCGTTCCCTAACGGAAACTACAAACTGCAAATACTACATGCTACAAGGCGCCAATAGGATCTCGCTAGCTCGTGCTCGGTTTTGCCCACCTCCTTGCTTGTTCTGCCCACTATGCTTAATTTGCTCCCACTGTAAATGACACAGATGAACTATCTTGGGTTAGTTATAAATATCTTTGGTGTGACTACACTTTTTACGCCACAAATTATACACTTCCGGTCTCGTCTGTGCACTGATTTTACACTACCAGAGAGCATGGAAAACCTACACTAAACCCTGTAACAAACACTGACAGCGTACATCAATCATGACTATTTTTGATGAACTAAATGAAGTGTCAAAGGCTTTTATAAATCTAGAATGGAAGAAGTGGAATAGTTGGCCCATCCTATCAGAAATGATGAGGGGACCTCTGTTGCGCATTGAAATCAAGGCTATCGTTAAACTTTGTAGGTAATCTTGATTTGCCCCATAACTTGACTGGCCCTTTAGCTAGGTAACATACAAACACAGTGGTTACAACTATATTTATTTGGACACTATGAAATTGGCTTATAGCTAGGTAACATAGAAACACAGTGGTTACAAATGTATTTATTTGGAGACTGAAATTGGCTTATAACTGTAATATATTGTGAGATCATGGCTACTGAATGTGTTGCCCAGTCTGAAAACAGTCTATTCCCTACCACCCACTCCTTGCTTACTGTACACCCCATCCAATTATTTATTCCCTTGAGAAATGTCTACTTATTTTTTGGAGTGGGCATGTTTGAGGTGTCTGAGCATTATGCAGATGTCACTTACTGGTACAAGATTAGTCTTCTTGAATATTAGATATATCAACATTACATACAATATGTATTTATTATGAAGAGGCACTGCAGCATAATTATAGTATTTAGATAATTACATGTTTTACATTTTAGTCATTTAGCAGACACTCTTATCCAGAGCGACTTACAGTTAGTGCATTAATCTTAAAATAACATATCACAGGCATAGTAAGTACACTTTTCCTCAATAAAGTAGGGGGGGGGTCAAGCGCAAGTGTATACTAGATAATACTTTGAAATGAATAACTCATCCTTCTGTAATAAGAACTCATAAACTTTACATGTTTGTTTACCCTCAAAGATAGGGATTTTATTAATTACATATTCAAACGTTGAATTTAATCGGATGTCTGTGGGAGGGACATTGTGGTATAATGATTACTGATGGCTGGTTTATTTCAATACATAAGTGCAAGCATACAGTGAGTGTTCTTATCTACAACAGCCTGCTGTTCCAGGTGAGTTAAATGCTGAAAATTATTGTCAATAATTATGCTTGCTATCAAACGTCACATTCATACACATAATTAATTACAACCAAATTCACAAACATCATGATTTATTTGATACAAGAGTAAACGCTGGTCTATGTCTAAAAGGCAAGCTTGTCCCCGCCCCATCGTTGACCAAAAACTTGAATTCGATTCGATTTGAGTGGAAAGGCTAGCTAGCTTGCTATCCTACATCGACTCATAGCAAGTCCACAATCTTGGAGTGTACATTTGAAGAGGTATGTGTATGAGCATAAACTACTTTAAATGTATATATATGAAATCCATTACATTGTCTCTCTGAAAGGAATTGTATCTTCTTTCACTATGCCTCATCGGTCTTCCCGCTTTTTGTATCAAACTATGTTTGCTAGTTAGCGGCTAGATAGCAAACGTTAGCTTGTTGATCCGCTAAGCCACATGCCATGGTGGATGCATTAACCTAGTTAAAAACAATAACATAAAATCTAAATACTAATGAAAGGAATCGTTTTCAGACTACTTTACAACTACAAAATAGCTTTCTAAAATGACTTGTCTACGATGTGCTTCAAAATCCAAAAGTACATCCAAAATCCAACTTTCGACACGTTCGTTATTAACGTTAGCCAGTAACTTAGCTAGCTATTATTGCTAGCTAATGCCAACAACAGCTTGCTCATTGTGCGGTCCAGTTGTTCGCCGTGTTGACACGTTATACGGCTAGCCAAATATAAATAAGCTTTCCTAATGTTATAGCTAGCTAAATATAATTTTCTAATCGAGCAAATTACTCCGGTATTCCCCCTGACCGCTCTCGGAAGTCTGGACAACACTGTAAACTTAGCCAGGATTTCCGGCTCCTTTGCGTTTGCCCCTCTGCTGTTTTATTTCCGTTTCTTCCATTTCCGTTTCAAAGTTTTCCAGATTATAAATTTCAGAGTATATTTTAATCGACACTTAAATCAGTTATTTTAGTGTATACTTTTTTTTTTTTTACAGTCGGTATCAATTGTGTATTTCACATGATACCGACCTCCGTTTCGCGCTTGTAACATCGCTGACAAATATGCTGGCTAGCGAGCTTTGTAATGCTACAACATTGTAGCGCTATGCTACGCGTATAAAGTGCATTAGTACTGATATATACATATATATACACGAAGTGTTTGCATTCAAGGGAGTTAAATTGATCAAGTTGATGTCATGATTTATAAACTAATGGCCCACCGCAAGGCCTATGCTTTGGAGAGGCCTCGCCCTGGAGTTAGTACTTCAGCGCACACAACTCTCTGCCGCCCAATGAGAAACCGAGGCACCCTCAACTCTATTCATCAAAACTGTCAGTCACTAGCCATTAACCTTTTCAATGTTCTTTATTTATTATTTATTTTTAAATACTTGGTAAAATGCCACTGTTGATAAAATGCATTCATGGTAATTTACTAAATGTTTTATTAATGTGCCAATGATGATCAAGTGACAATTTTGCGACTATTCCTCAATGTTTTTTAAATTGTATATGAAACAATATACTACAGGTATGACGCAAAACTACTTGTTTACTGTTCTAATTACGATGGTAACCTGTTTATAATAACAATAAGGCACCTCAGGGTTTGTGATATATGGCCAATATACCACGGCTAAGGGCTGTATCTAGGCACTCCGCGTTTCTTCATGACCATTAACAGACCTTAGCTGTGGTATATTGGCCATATACCACAACCCCTAGGGCCTTATTGCTTAAATATACCAATTAACATCCAGGGCTCGAATGACCCGGTTTATAATTGATGATAGCTGATGTGAACCCATTGTATGTGTTTTTAACATCACATCTGAAAATAATTGATGTAATCTTCATATTGATTGATACTTACCCCCCCTCCCCGTCTGTCAGTCTTTTCCTCAGAATAGGTTTAATCTTGGTGTACAGCAATGTCTAAAAGCGAGACCGAGGAGATGATAGAGATCGAGATCGATGGACAGGAGAAACAGGAGTGTCTGGAGGAGGGGTGAGTTATATATTTTACAATGTGAACAGGCTCCCATAAGCCCATCAATTCAAACCCAGCTCTCTCCCTACTACTGATGACTTAACATTACTATTTGTGTGTTTTCGTTTGTGTGGTTGTCATTTTCAGGGTTGAGGAGCAGACCATCACATCAGCCGATCTGATCCAACAGGACATCGACATCAATGAGCCAATCGGTAACCTGAAGAAGCTCCTGGAGCCCCGTATCCAGATGTCTTTGGACGGATATGAGATCTGTCTACAGGACATCCAGGTACTGATAGAGGCCTGTATTTCAAGCAGACCACCGTAGTCCATGTGCCCAAGAACACTAAGGTAACCTGCCTAAATGACTACCGACCTGTAGCACTCACGTCTGTAGCCATGAAGTGCTTTGAAAGGTTGGTCATGGCTCACATCAACACCATTATCCCAGAAACCCTAGACCCACTCCAATTTGCATACCGCCCCAACAGATCCACAGATGATGCAATCTCTATCGCACTCCACACTGCCCTTTCCCACCTGGACAAGAGGAACACCTACGTGAGAATGCTATTAATTGACTACAGCTCAGCATTCAACACCATAGTGCCCTCAAAGCTCATCACTAAGCTAAGGACCCTGGGACTAAACACCTCCCTCTGCAACTGGATCCTGGACTTCCTGACAGGCCGCCCCCAGGTGGTAAGGGTAGGTAACAACACATCTGTCACGCTAATCCTCAACACGGGGGCCCCTCAGGGGTGCGTGCTCTGTCCCCTCCTGTACTCCCTGTTCACCCATGACTGCATGGCCAGGCACGACTCCAACACCATCATTAAGTTTGCAGACGACACAACACTGGTAGGCCTGATCACCGACAACGATGAGACAGCCTATAGGGAGGAGGTCAGAGACCTGGCCGTGTGGTGCCAGGATAACAACCTCTCCCTCAACGTGATCAAGACAAAGGAGATGATTGTGGACTACAGGAAAAAAACGAGGACTGAGCACTCCCCCATTCTCATCGACGGGGCTGTGGTAGAACAGGTTGAGAGATTCAAGTTCCTTGGTGTCCACATCACCAACAAACTATCATGTTCCAAACACACCAAGACAGTCGTGAAGAGGGCACGACAAAGCCTATTCCCCCTCAGGAGACGGAAAAGGTTTGGCGTGGGTCCTCAGATCCTCAAAAAGTTTTACAGCTGCACCATCCAGAGCATTCTGACTGGTTGCATCACCGCCTGGTATGGCAACTGCTTGGCCTCCGACTGCAAGGCACTACAGAGGGTAGTGCGTACGGCCCAGTACATCACTGGGGCCAAGCTTCCTGCCATCCAGGACCTCTATACCAGGCGGTGTCAGAGGAAGGCCCTAAAAATTATCAAAGACTCCAGCCACCCTAGTCATAGACTGTTCTCTCTGCTACCGCACGGCAAGCGCTACCTAGGTCCAAAAGGCTTTTTAACGGCTAGGTCCAAAAGGCTTTTTAACAGCTTCTACCCCCAAGCCGTAAGACTCCTGAACAGCTAATCATGGCTACCCAGACTATTTGCATTGTCCCCCCCCCCCCATCCTGCTGCTGCTACTCTCTGTTTATTATCTATGCATAGTCACTTTAACTCTACCCACATGTACATATTACCTCGACTAACCGGTGCCCCCGCACATTGACTCTGTACCAGTACCCCCTGTATATAGCCTCCCTACTGTTATCTTATTTTACTGCTGCTCTTTAATTATTTGCTATTTTGTATTTTTTACTTAACACTTTTATTTTTTTTATTTTCTTAACTGCGTTGTTGGTTAAGGGCTTGTAAGTAAGCCTTTCACTGTAATGTCTACACCTGTTGTATTCGGTGCATGTGGCAAATAACATTTGATTTGATTTATTTATGGGGTTGAAATATCTGCCCAACCTGATCAGACCTGATACTGATGGAGCGTCTCGTGTGTTTTAGAGTTCATCATTTGATGGAGAAATATGTTTAGAGTTATCTAATTTCTTTTGATCTCCCTTTCTGACCCTCCCATTGGCTCCCTCCTCTCTTATTAATCTGCCCTTTTCTATCTCCCTCTCCCTCTCCTGTCCACTTTCTCTTTCTTTCTGTCTCTCCAGCTGCATCCAGACCACAGCCTCTTTGATCAGGGAGTGAAGACAGATGGCACAGTGCAACTCAGCCTACAGATCATCACCAAGCCAGGTACACACACAAGACTCTGCACCAAGACTTTATCAAAACCCAGGCACCCAAACTATAGACGCACACAAATGTTGCACCATAACAATTAGACTGTCGATACTATTGAATCACACTCTAACCTCCACTCACCCCCCTGCCTCCTTTCATCCAGGCGAGGAGAAGCTGAACATCCTGGAGATCGTGAAGCCGGTGGAGACGGTGGAGGTGGTGATCGACCCAGATGCAGCGGGGGAGGAGGGCACCCTGATGGAGGAGGGCCAGCTGATCGCGGTGGAGCGCTCCTCCCTGTCAGACGACACGTCGGAGCAGGTGACCCGCTGGGCCGCCGCACTGGAGGGCTACCGCAAGGAGCAGGTCCGCCTGGGGATACCCTACGGTGATGAGTACACACACTTACATTGAAACACATTAATAAGACACAACGCAGATAAACACACACACACACTCTGAAAAACATAATTAATCAGGCAGTTACACACCATTGTACAAAGTGAGACCAGTTTGCTGCAGTTGCCTTGACATTTTTAACAGACAAGAAAGCTGTAGTCAGCATTGTCACAGTCTTGTAATGTGTCTCTCTCCTCTCAGACCCAGTAGAGTGGACGGCGGACCAGGTGATCCACTGGGCCGTGTGGGTGATGAAGGAGTTCAGCATTGACGAGATGGAGGTGGGAGGGATTCACATCCTGGGTCGCGACCTCTGCACCTTCACCCAGGATGAGTTCCTGCAGAGGGTCCCCAGTGGAGAGATCCTCTGGAGCCACCTGGAGCTGCTTCGCAAGTGTGAGTGTGTGTTGTAGCTACTCTGTGTTGAGTCAGTGTGTTAGGGGCTAGCCAATTTCAAGCCTAAGTAGAGCCATAATAACCATATTGTTTACACGTGCCTGGTCCCTTCCCACTGGGAACAGACGTCAAATCAAATTGTATTTTTCACATTCGCCAAATACACCAGGTGTAGACTTTACCGTGAAATGCTTACTTATGAGCCCTTTCCCAACAATGCAGAGTTAAATATGACAAAAAACAGCTAAATAAAAATAGGAAATAGTTTCACACAATAAAATAACAATAAAGAGGCTATATAAAAGGAGTACCAGTACCGAGTCAATGTCCAGGATACGAGGTAGTTGAGGTACATGTAGGTAGAGGTAAAAGTGACTAGGCAATTAGGATAGATGATAAACAGAACAGCAGTGTGTGTGTGGCAATGTGTGTGTGAGAGAATATGTAGTATGTGTGAGTGTGTGGGTAGAGTCCAGTGAGTGTGCATAGAGCTGGTGCAAGCGAGTCAGTGCCCCCCAAAAAAGGGTATCAATGCAAATAGTCCGGGTAGCAATTTAATTAAATTTTCAGCAGTCATATGGCTTGGGGATAGAAGCTGTTCAGGAGCCTTTTGGTCCCAGACTTGGCGCTAAGGTACCGCTTGCCTGAGGGGGAAGATGCGTTGTCGCGCCCTCTTCACGACTTTGTTGGTGTGTTTGGACCATGATAGGTCCTTAGTGATGTGGACACCGAGGAACTTGAAGCTCTCAACCGCTCGGCCCTAGGTTTCATGTAGTTCACAATCAGCTCATTTGTCTTGCTGATGTTGAGGGAGAGGTTGTTGTCCTGGCACCACACTGCCAGGTTTCTGACCTCCCTATAGGCTGTCTCATTGTCGTCTGATCAGGCATACCACTGTCGGCAAACTTAATGATTGTGTTGGAGTCGTGCGCAGCCACGCAGTCGTGGGTGATCAGGGAGTACAAGAAGGGACTGAGCACGCACCGCTGAGGGGCCCCCGTGTTGAGGGTCAGCGTGGCGGATGTGTTGTTGCCTACCCTCACTACCTGGGGGCGGCCTGTCAGGAAGTCCAGGATCCAGTTGCAGAGGGAGGTGTTGAGTCCCTGGGTCCTTAGCTTAGTGATGAGCTTGGAGGGCACAGCTTTCTCACCTTTTGTCCAGGTGGGAAAGGGCGCAGTGGAATGCAATAGAGTTTGCGTCATCTGTGGATCTGTTGGGGCGGTATGCGAATTGGAGTGGGTCGAGGGTGTCTGGGATGATGGTGTTGATGTGAGCCATGACCAGCCTTTCAAAGCATTTCATGGCTACAGCTGTGAGTGCTACAGGGCGATTAGTCATTTAGACGGTTACCTTGGCGTTGTTGGGTACAGGGACTATGGTGGTCTGCTTGAAACATGTAGGTATTACAGACTGGGTCAGGGAGTGGTTGACAATGTCAGTCAAGACACTTGCCAGCTGGTCAGCGCATGCTCTTGAGTATTCATCCTGTTAATCCGTCTGGTCTTGTGAATGTTGACCTGTTTAAAGGTCTTACTCACATCTGCTATGGGGAGTCTATTCCACGTTGGTTTCATTGACATGACGTGGAAACAACATTGATTCAACCAATTTGTCCCCAGTGCGTTCAGTACTGAAAATTCTGAAGGGATAGAGGCTAGGAAAAGGGGATGGGAGCCTGGGCAAGCATGTTAATTGATACATCCTGTATCTGTCCCTGTTCTTTACAGATGTGTTGGCCAGTCAGGACCAGTCTGGCCAGGAGGCCACAGTCACCATTGACCAACGTACGTTTATTTCCTGTCTCTCTGACTCCGTGTCACCCTGAATGCATCTACCACACTATCTTGTTTTCCTCTGTGTGAGTTGTTGCCTGTGGGCACAGATCTAGGATCAGCTTACTTTTATCCAAATTCTTACCTGTGCAAACATGGGTAGGAACAGCAAACTGACCATAGATCAGTGTCTAACTTAATCCTGTATGTTTCTAACTGTTTGAACCTTCTGTCTCCGCCCCCAGAGGTCCAGATCATCCCGGCCGCTGTGCAGACCACACCCACCACCATCAAGGTGCTGAAGCAGAGCCGCGGCCCCAAAACACCCCGCATCTCCGGAGGAGAGGAACGCAGCTCACCTGGCAACCGCACAGGTACGCATACAACGTGTGTGTTTTTTGTGTGTGTGTGTGTGTACACCTTAAGAGCATAAGTCTTGGTATGTTTTTTAAAATGAGTGCATTAATGGTGTGTGTATGTGCATGTGCTCAAATCTGATGTGGATGTACACACACACACACACACACAAACGTCCTCTCACCTGTCCCTGCAGGTAACAATGGTCAGATCCAGCTGTGGCAGTTCCTTTTGGAGCTGTTGACTGATAAGGACGCTAGAGACTGTATATCCTGGGTGGGAGAGGAGGGGGAGTTCAAACTCAACCAGCCTGAACTGGTGGCCCAGAAATGGGGCCACCGCAAGAACAAGCCCACCATGAACTACGAGAAACTCAGCAGAGCGCTCCGGTATGTCACTCCTCCTGTTTCTTTCCCTTTTCCTCTCTTTAAAATTTTTGTTGCATACGTTCAATATCTCTTATCTTATGTCTTGAACTCTCTTGTCTTGTTTAATTTGAACCCTTTACACTCATGGGAATTGTCCTAAATGGATAGGGCTAAATTGAAAGGTTTCTTACAGAATAAATATGAAATTCATATGCATAAGCATGGTAGCAATTGAATGGGAACAGTTTGGAGATTATGGGAAAATGATTAGACCAAAGGTGCGTACACAACAGTTAACCTGACACAAGACTGAATTCAAACATTACACTGTCGATTGTTTTGTTGTTGTGCATTTTCCATTTACTGTACTTTTCGCCGCATTTGTTGATAATTAAATATGAACATACTGTGAATACATTCAGTATCATAATTAGAATATTCCTGGAAAATGTGGTAGGTGCAACATAAGAAAGAAAGAAAGAAAGAAAGAAAAAGACTAACTGGTGTCTCCAAGTGGCCACACACCTCTCCAAAGTGCACAACCCAGGGTATGACGCCATGTCATCTTGTAACTGTACATCAAACATAGTGACCATAAACGTTGACACTGTATATGACATGAATTTTATGATATGGAAATGTGAAGTGCACTTTTGGACTCACGGGTGTTTGCTTGCTTGTATGACATAATCCTCAACATCTCATCTTTCAAAATACATAGTGTCCTCTTAATTTACAGCATTTCCCGCACTCCTACAACAAAACATTTGCAAAAGTTACCCAATTAGCGGGAGGGATGGGTGCAACTTCTTGTCGCGTGCAATGCTCAAGTTCAGAACGGCTGTCAGTCAATACCCATACGGCGCTGTGAAGCGTAGCATCTGAGCTCTGACAATTTATAGCATGTAACTGTACAGCCACTGCGTTCCAATTTAGGCGCTTACCGATGCACAAATCTGCCATTTTCAACCCTTATACGGGTACGACTGTAAAGGGCTACTTAATCTGATTATTTTCTCAGGTATTACTATGACGGGGACATGATCAGCAAAGTACAGGGCAAGCGCTTCGTCTACAAGTTTGTGTGTGACCTGAGGACTCTGATTGGCTACAGCGCTGCCGAGCTCAACAACCTGGTGACGGAGTGTGAGCAGAAGAAGCTGGCCCGCATTCAGCTGCACGGAATTGGCCAGCCCATCACCACTGTGTACACCTCCACACAGGACAGCTGAGGGGGGAGGAGCCTGGGGCTCTCTAAGGGTAGAAGTTGCCCATAGGCACAGATCTAGGTTCAGACTACTATGACCAGCCCTAAGCTTAACCATTAGGAGGTGGAAATGATAAACTGACCTTAAAACAGTGTCTATGGGCAACTTCATCCTACTCCTTTGGGTTTGATTGGAGAAGGGGCTGAGGCAGGATGGGGAGGTTGTTTTCCTATTTTATTTTAACCAGGTCGGAGATGCTTGTTGGAGGGGAGGGAGAGTGTCTGTGTATGTGTGCATGAGCGTTTGAGTGGAGTGTGTGCGTATGTTTGAAAATGAAATATGAGCTTTGCATTTTTTTTGTTCCTTTATCTGTAGCTTAGTATCGTTTCCATTGTATATACCGGTACTCAATGTTTTTGATAGCCACAAGGACAGTGTATTTTCATATTTTCCATTTATAAAGGATCTGTTTTGTATTTTATTTTGAGTGTGTTTCCCTGATGAGCTGGACCTTTTCTGTCCTCCAGGGGGAATAAAGTGGCAAGTGTTTTCCTAAGGACTTAGTGTAACATTCCTCCAATGTAATGCGTATGCACAAACACACTCTCTCTCTTTTGCACCACGATAACGTGTTAAAATGTTTTATAGTTCCTTCTATATAAACAACACTTTTCATTCACGCAGGATTCAAGCTCTGTCATGAATACCACACCAGAGATATGTATGTACATTACATTTTTTATTGATGGGATAGTGTGTAGAAAGCTTTTTCTCAGTCTAAGCAAATAGTTTGTGTAGGTACAGAGAAAAAAGTCACAGAATTAACAAATGAAAGAAAGATAGCACGAGTATCCTTGACGACAACAACACATTTACCTGATTCAGTTTGTGTGTGTAGATCTGTGGAATAATTGCACAATATGAATGTCACATTCATGTCTATTGGAGGCTGTAGTTTGACTCCATTTTGGGTACGGGGAATGTCTCGTCTCTACTACTGCCTCTAAATACTGATCCCAGATCTGGGGTGCATTCAGTTAGAAATGCAGATAGAAATGTAACAAACACTAACTAACAGACAATGACATCTGGTCTACATAACACATTGAATCTCAACATTGTGAAGTTGTGTCCTCCAGATCAGGGCCCAGATTCACAAAACCTTCTTAGGAAGAAATGTCTTCTTAACTGTCAATTTGTCCTTAACTATAGACTTAAGAAGAAAGTTAAGAAAACTTGCTATTCCTTAAAAAGGTTATTGGACATTTTCTTGCACTATTTCTTGTGTTGCTCCTTAAGCAAAAAGTTAAGAAGAAATTAGATTCTTGAAAATAAAGTATTGGAAATGTTCTTAATTCCAAGCTAGCTAAACCATTGTCTTAAACTCAGGGCAGTGAGAGAAAAAGCTAATGAAAGCAATTGAAATGTTTAATTCACTCAAAATTCATCTGAAAGTTTCAGTATTGATTACTTTAAACCCAAGAACATGTTTTAGAACAGTAATCTCAGTAAGAAATATGCTAACCCGATTGCCATGGCTAGCTAGATGACTAGCTAAAACGGTTTCCTAGAAACAAACATCTTTTTTTTTTTTTTTATGTACGATATTTGAGAAGTTCGTAAGGAAATCATTAAATCTTGAGGAATTGCACTTACGAATCTTATACAGGTCCCTGTATTTAGCCTCTCACACATTGGTCCGAGATCAATTTAACCATCAATAAACTGGTCTGAGATCAGTATTTCTTTAGCCTCTGCTTTTAAAGCCAGGAGGTCTGAGACTTAATGAGAGATTTGACAAGACAAGCAAGAGGGGGATATCCACCACAGAACACATACACTGTACATGTATCAAACAACCAAGGAAAGATAGAAAAATTGTGTATAATGTATGTTGCGTGTGTGAGACACTGGAGGGAATGTGTGTGTGTGTGCAGGAGTGATGATAGGAAAGGTGACGGGAATATCAGATTTGTACATTCTAATCTTTATCACATTCTCAATCCCTGTCCCTCTCTCTATCAACTTAATCTAATTCTCTCTTACACAACTCCAAAGCGCCGCACACCCCAAGCTGACACAGCACAGAGAGAGAGGGAGTGATAGAGAAGGGAGGGGGAGAAGGGCTGTTGGGACTGTAGGATAGAGAGAGGGAAAGAAAGATAGAAAAATAGTCTGAAAGCCTGAGAAAAATAAAAACTAATTATTTCTGTTCCGTAAATGATATTCATAGATATTCACAGACGATATAGGAATAGGAAAGATAGGTAAAATGCTGGAGATTTCCGGAATGGCAATGAGGAATGGAGCTGAAACAATTCTATGGACATGGAATGCCGATAAACAGAGCAGTAATACCAGTAAATAATCAGACTCTAAATGAGTGCATATAATGCAAACAGTAGCACAATCGACTTCCTTTCAGATACTATTCCACTTCATATCATATTACATATAGATAGAGCATTCAGCCCATGCAGCTAAAACAGGGTGAGGCATGGGGGTGAGAAAACAAAGGAGAGCACAGATTCTGTTTAAAGCATGTCTCCGTGACAACAAAGCAGACCAGATTCCAAATACTTTTTTTCTCTTCTTCGTATCACAAGATCAAAGAAGACACTGAAATGTTAAATCCTGCTAAGTCTACATGAGAGGCCCAGTCCCCAGAACAGGAGCCGGGTTCCCTCTAAGTATATCGGTCATCAATATCGCCATGCACTACATATAGTTACAGTTAGTTTTTTTCTGCCTTGTTTCAATACATTATGCACAAAATAAAAATAACAAATGAAAACATTCAATATTTCTTCACCATTTACATATTTCTGATGATGTATTTATATATCTATATATCAATTTTTTGTATATATTTTTTTCTGAAAAACAAACCTGAAACACTTGGGATATAATTCTGCGGAGGAGCTCAGGGTAGACTGAGCCCCTCCTCCCTTCGCTAGCGCTAAGAGCTGTTATGTCATCACCAAACACAGCACATCCGTCATCTGAGAGGGGGAGCGGGAGAGGAGTGCATGGGAGTGATGGAGGAGGGGGAGAGGAGAGTGCTTCAGAGGGAGTGAGGAAGAGGGAGGAAGATTACAGGTGTATATGATGCCTCTGTTTAGCCCTCTTAGAGATGTGAGTGCTGTACTGAGGGGGAGGGCCAACCCACAGATACATGGACAGATTAATCAATCAATGAGCTTCTCTGTTCTGTACAAACGCTACGGGATCTCATCTGTGATTGGCTAAAAATGTGCAGGTGAAGAAGGATACCCTTGTCTGACTAATGGCAGCTATGGATGTTGATGTGCTGCACCTTACAAGGAAGGGATGGAGGGTGAGTGTGGCTTGGTTCCATTTTGGCCCCTAGCCCCTTGGCCTTCACTACCCTTGGGTAGCTGTAAGTAATATGACTACGGCTCTTTCTAACCCAATAGATTTACGTGGAGCTTCAGTCATACTGGTTTCACCTATCCAGTCCTTTCAGATCCATTGAAAATAAGAGCAGGAGCTAGGAGAAGGGTTTAGGGACCAAAATGGAACATGGCCTAAGTAGGAGGGGTTAAGGGGGTTCAGGGTCAGTGAGGGATCAAAGGGTAGCTCCTTAGTTCTGCATCTGTTCGAAGAACTTGTAGGTGGGGTTCTCATAACCATTCTGCTGCATCTTGGACAGGTGTCGCTCCTCTGGGGTCACTGCAGCATCCACCTGCAACACACACACACACCAGGTTAACACACAGGTACAGAACACCCACGCACATGCACAGACAAATCACAGGCACGCACGCATACACACACACACTCTCTTACCTCGATGACTCCGTGATGAATGGAGGTGTACTGCTTCTTCCTCAGCATAATCAGAGTGATGACGATGACTGTCGCTATGACAACCCCGCCCACCATCAGCCCAATGATGGCACCCTTGTTGGAGCCAACATCCTCAGAGAAGAACACCTGGTAATAATCAACACAACAACACCTGTCAATCAAACTGGAGATTGTGTGTTTGTTGAGGGTTTCTGCAGTTATAGACTGTGACGAGAACTGTGTTTACCAGTCTCCAATGCACAGATAAACCATTATGGAAATGTTCCAGTTTCTATCGCAAACATGTGAACTACTGAGACAGTTTGTGATGTATACATGTATGAACATGTACCAGTGTATAGGTACTGAATGTTTTTGTACCAGTTTTTGATGATGCACTTCATAGCTGGCGCTTTGCCTCTCTTCTTTCTCCATCCGCACCTCAGGGAACTCCTCAGGCTTCAGAGCAGAGACTAAACACACACAGTGAGAGAGAGAGAGCATCATACACCATCCAAACATACACACATAATCAAAGAGACAAACACAACCATAACCACAAACATACCCATACAGTATAAACACAATCATACACATACTATAGGAGCACACACACACACACAGACACTTAGCAGGCCGAGTGGCAGACCTTTATCTGGAACTGGACGAGCGTCAACAGGCTCAACTGTTTTAACAGAGGAAACATTCCCTGATAAAAAGCTTTAGAGCATGACCAATGTAATGAATAATGCATGAAACAGCTGTCCTGTGTGTGTATTGCCGTGGTTTGCTAGGCTGTGTGTTAGGCTGGTTGTGTGTGTGTGTGTGTGTGTTACCATGGTTGTCGGTGTTGGGCTGGTTGAAACTCTCTGGGTGGATGAAGCCGAGTCTGTCCAGGCCCATGCCAGGGTCCAGAGGGGCAGAGCTGTAGGCCTGGTCAGGCATCAGGGCATCGTTCCCATAGCTCACCCTGACATCAGTCTGCAAACACAGGATACACATTACTGAGTGTGTGTGTGTGTGTCAGGACTAGGGTCAATTTGAATTGAAGGCAGTCATTTCAGGAAGTAAACTTCAATAACAAATCTTATTTTTTTTTAACAGCATCTATTTTCAACGATTTAAGTTTTTCTATTTAGGAATTTGTTATTAAAATCACTTCCTGAATTGACTGCCTTCCATTTGAATTGATCCCAGCCCTGGTGTGTGTGTGTGTTTGCGTGTGTGTGAGATAGGAGAGATTGTAACATTTTTATGAATGAGAGTGTGCATGCCTGTGTAAAACTCACCCTCCCATCGCTCTGCAGAGATGAGACTTGCTGAGACAGCTCTGACTGAACCCTCTGCATCAGGACCGCTACACACAGAGACAGAGAGAGACAGAGACAGACAGAGAGAGAGAGAAAGGGAAAATAGAAGGAAAAGGAGACAGAATGAACACAAGCCAGAAAGGAAAATGTATAGTCGGTACATTATCTCTGTAATAACACAATATAGTACTACACTGTGTATGGACTAAATAATAACATGAAACTGCAGTATATGGGTAGGAGTAGGGCGGACACTCACAAACTTGGTCTTGGATTTCGTTGGCCACGCTGGGCACCTTGAAGAGCAGCCCCAAGGATTGGTTCATCCTCTCGTCAATCACATGCAGGTGGGTCATCACCTGGAAGTCAGAAGTGCAGAGGTCAAAGGAGTTACACGGGACACAGAGTGTTACACGGGACACAGAGTGAATGTATGGGCTGAATGTAGGGTAGTGTATTATAGTGGTTGGGGGAGTTGGGGTACCTGGGGTCGGATCTGAGCAGCCTTCTTGGGATCCACCATGCGGACGTGTTCATAGTGTTTCAGGGTGTGTTGTCTGTCCTTCTGCTCTGCACGGACATACTTCTTCAACAGGCCCAGCACCTGACGAGGCTAAGGGGGAGAGAGAGAGGGGGATGGGTCAGAGAGAGAGTGGGATGGGGGAGAGGAAAGGGGGATGAGGGAGAGATAGAGAGCAAGAGAGAAAGTGAGAGAAGGGGAGAGGGACAGAGAGATAGAAAAACTAAGAGAGAAATAAGAGATATTGATGTGGACAACATGTGTATGTACAAGTGAGAATGTGTTTGATTATAGTGAGAATGACTGGTAAGTGTGTATACACAGTGAGAGTATTTGTACAGTATGTACTGAGTGAGTGTCTGTGTACATTATACATTATACACCATGAAAAACAGCCCCAGACCATTATTCCTCCTCCACCAAACTTTACAGTTGGCACTATGCTTTGGGGCAACGTTCTCCTGGCATCCACCAAACCCAGATTTGTCCGTTGGACTGCCAGATGGTGAAGCGTGATTCACCACTCCAGCCGACGCTTGGCATTGCTCATGGTGATCTTAGGGTTGTGTGCAGCTGCTCAGCCATGGAAACCCAATTTCATGAAGCTCTTGTACTGACGTTGCTTCCAGAGGCAGTTTGGAACTCATTAGGTAGTGTTGCAAGCGAGGACAGACGATTTTTACATGCTTCAGCACTCGGCGGTCCTGTTCTGTGAGCTTGTGTGGCCTACCACTTCGCGGCTGAGCCGTTGTTGCTCCTAGACGTTTTTACTTCACAATAACAGCACTTACAGTTGACCGGGGCAGCTCTAGCAGGGCAGAAAGTTGACAAATTGACTTGTTGGAAAGGTGGCATCCTGTGACGGTGCCATGTTGAAAGGCACTGAGCTCTTCAGTACGGGCCATTCTACTGCCAATGTTTGTCTATGGAGATTGCATGGCTGTGTGCTCGATTTTATACACCTGTCAGCAACGGGTGCTGGGACATTTTCAGCTTCCAGTAATTGTGTACAGATCCTTGCGACATGGGGCCGTGCATTATCATCCTGAAACATGAGGTGATGGCGGTGGATGGCATGACAATGGATCTCATCACTCTATCGCTGTGCATTCAAATTGCCATAGATAAAACGGCACTGTGTTCGTTGTCTGTCGGTTATGCCTGTCCATACCATAACCCCACGCCACCATGGGGCACTCTGTTCACAACATTGACATCAGCAAACTGCTCGCCCACACGACGCCATATACGTGGTCTGCGGTTGTGAAGCCGGTTGGACGTACTGCCAAATTCTCTAAAACAACGTTGGAGGTGGCTTATGGTAGAGAAATTAACATTAAATTATCTGACAACAGTTCTGTTGGACATTCCTGCAGTCAGCATGCCAATTGCATGCTCCTTCAAAACTTGAGACATTTGTGGCATTGTGTTGTGTGACAAAACTGCACATTTTAGAGTGGCCTTTTATTGTCCCCAGCACAAGGTGCATCTGTGTAATGATCATGCTGTTTAATCAATTCTTGCTATGCCACACCTGTCAGGTGGATGGATTATCTTAGCAAAGGAGAAATGATGACTAACAGGGATGTAAACAAATTTGTGAACAACATTTGAGAGAAATAAGCTTTTTGTGTATATGGAACATTTCTGGGATCTTTTATTTCAGCTCATGAATCCAACACTTTACATGTTGCGTTTATATTTTTGTTCAATATATATACAAATAAATAAACACAGCAAAAAAAGAAACGTCCCTTTTTCAGGACCCTGTCTTTCAAAGATAATTAGTAAAAATCCAAATAACTTCACAGATCTTCATTGGAAAGGGTTTAAACACTGTTTCCCATGCTTGTTCAATGAACCATAAAAAATTAATGAACATGCACCTGTGGAACGGTCGTTAAGACACTAACAGCTTACAGACGGTAGGCAATTAAGGTCACAGTTATGAAAACTTAGGACACTAAATAGGCCTTTCTACTGACTCTGAAAAACACCAAAAGAAAGATGCCCAGGGTCCCCCCGAGTGGCGCAGTGGTCTAAGGCACTGCATCGCAGTGCTAGCTGTGCCACTAGAGATCCTGGTTCGAATCCTCCATCAGTGCTCAGACTGTCCGCAAGAGGCTGGACTGAGGGCTTGTAGGCCTGTTGTAAGGCAGGTCCTCAACAGACATCACCGGCAACAACGTCGCCTATGGGCACAAATCCAACGTCGCTGGACCAGACAGGACTGGCAAAAAGTTTTGCGTTTATCGTCGGAATGAGCTTTACATCAAGGCCTGTACACTGGAGCGGGATCGATTTGGAGGTGGAGGGTCCGTCATGGTCTGGGGCGGTGTGTCACAGCATCATCGGACTGAGCTTGTTGTCCTTGCAGGCAATCTCAACGCTGTGCGTTACAGGGAAGACATCCTCCTCCCTCATGTGGTACCCTTCCTGCAGGCTCATCCTGACATGACCCTCCAGCATGACAATGCCACCAGCCATACTGCTCGTTCTGTGCGTGATTTCCTGCAAGACAGGAATGTCAGTGTTCTGCCATGGCCAGCGAAGAGCCCGGATCTCAATCCCATTGAGCACGTCTGGGACCTGTTGGATCGGAGGGTGAGGGCTAGGGCCATTCCCCCCAGAAATGTCAGGGAACTTGCTGGTGCCTTGGTGAAAGAGTGGGTAACATCTCACAGCAAGAACTGGCAAATCTGGTGCAGTCCATGAGGAGGAGATGCACTGCAGTACTTAATTCAGCTGGTGGCCACACCAGATACTGACTGTTACTTTTGACCCCCCCTTTCTTCAGGGACACATTATTCAATTTCTGTTAGTCACATGTCTGTGGAACTTGTTCAGTTTATGTCTCAGTTGTTGAATCTTGTTATGTTCACACAAATATTTACACATGTTAAGTTTGCTGAAAATAAACGCAGTTGACAGTGAGATGACGTTTCTTTTTTTGCTGAGTTTATATATACCCTGGGTGGGTTGGCCTGCAGGGCGCTAAGATAGTTCTCCAGGGCCATGCGACGGCGGCTGTTTAGCAGGGCCTCCACCCGGGCCATGTGGGTCTCAACCAGCTGCTGTCGCTCTCCTGCTGCCTCCTGCTCCAGGGCCTCCACCTTCTCCTGGAAGTGCTGCACACAGGAGCACGCAGAAACATTAATACACACTAGTATACACACACACATTACTGGCACGCATGTGTATTGATGTGTATAAAGGGCTCATCTGTAAAAGAGACCTTGGTTTCAGCATGACTCCATGTCATAATTAAGGTTAAATAAAATAAAATAAAATAAAATATATATATATATATATATAGCACGCATACACACAGCCCAGGTACCGTACCTGAATGACAGCCTTCTTGTCAGCACGAGGGAGAATCTTAGCCTGTCTCTCTGCCTCCTCCCACTCTCTCATCACCTGGAGAGACACATATCAGAGAACACACCTCTGAGACCTCCCTCAATGTCCCTAGTTCACATCAGAGGAGGGATACTTCTCTCTCTCAAAAATACATATTCTCTCTCTTTCTCTCATACATACACATGTACACCAGTGCTTTTGCCCCGCATATGACATGGTGAGGTACCTGGTAATGTGTAACATTGTTCATTTGGAACCTTTGCATCATCATATCACAAACCCAAGGTAAGCTATCGTCACCCTGTGTGTGTGTGTTGATATGTGTTATGGGCAGAATGTAACTATTCTCGCTGTTAATGCTGTGAAATGTGCCAAAACTGACTGACTCTCTCGCACTCTCTCTCGCTCAAACACACACACCTGGGACATCCTCTCGCGGTGCTTGGCCTCCAGACTTTCCTTGGCCTTCTGGAAGTCGGCGTGTTCGTTGTAGTCTCCGGGAGACTCCAGGTAATGGTCCACCACGCCAGGGGGGGAGGGGGCCTTGGTGGGCACTGGGGAGGGCGGAGGAGAGGTAGAGCGGAAAGTGGATGTCCACAAAAGGGTCCAGAGAGAGAAGTTAACTGTTAAACAGTGGCATATCCTCCTTCCACAAGTCTACATTATCTGCCACTGTAATCTGAAACTGTACTTAGACGTTCAAGTCCTGAACACACACAGACAGACAGGTGGACCCGGCAGACTGGTTAGAGCAGCTAAACCTGTCAGCCAGCGAGCGACAGGTGATATATCTGTCTGCCTTGACTTCTCGCTGCCTTGACACTCCCCGCTGAGGAGTGTTGTGCTGTACCAGAAAAGAGAGGGACAGGAAAACGGACTCAACCCACTGACCCACACACACTGATAAAGTGATATGAAGAGAGACTGCTGTTGTTAGGTTAAGCCGGTTAGGACATGAACTCATTAACACACACAGCCAGGTCAGACCAGCATAAATCATCAGACATAAATATTGTCACATGCACACACACACCAATATGAAGAGAGACTGGTGTTGTTTGGTTAAGCCGGTTAGGACATGAACTCATTAACACACACAGCCAGGTCAGACTAGCATAAATCACTAGACATAAATATTGTCTCTCACACACACACACATTACCCTGACCCCATCAGACCCACAGAGACTCATAACCTCCAGTGTTATTGAGCTGGTTGGCAAGTGATGGAATGAGTAAGAGAATCGTTGCGAAAGCAGATGAGTAAAAGGGTGAGTGAGTGAGTGAGGGAGGGAGTGTGATGGCTATTTTCCTGCTCAGATATTTCTCAGCTGTTTCTTAAAGTCGCTATATCTCTTTTTTAAACCAGAATAACCTAATCGAAAGGTTAACCTCTGTCTGTACCAAGATGTCTGTACACCCACTAGATCAGACTATATTGATAGGAATCCTCTGCACTTCCCACAATATTCAATAGCTGAGATTGACTCAGACCCTGGACTCAGACCCTGGACTCAGACCCTGGACTCAGACCCTGGACTCAGACCCTGGACTCAGACCCTGGACTCAGACCCTGGACTCAGACCCTGGACTCAGACCCTGGACTCAGACCCTGGACTCAGACCCTCGCAAGGTTTGTTATTAGCTATCCATAGTGATGGTTAATCTTTAATAACTACTATTGAAGGAAAATGTAATATCAATAAAAGTATTTAATGCAGTGCTTTTTATTGACCTTCCATTTTCCTTTAAGAGTAGCTGAATATCTCTTAAATGAAATTAAATAAAAACGTTAAGTATCCTCAAGGTGCTTCATTGACCAACGTGTTGCTAAATCTAGAACTGAAAAATCTTCCCCTTTCAGAGTTGGTAGTACATATGGGAAAGGGGATACCTAGTCAGTTGAACAACTGAATGGATTCAACCGAAATGTGTCTTGCACATTTAACCCAACCCCTCTGAATCACTTACGCTCCAATGTTCTAAGAGACATCAGACAGACAGGTAGACAGTGTTAGACAGACAGGCGGCTCAGAGAGGCAGACAGCAGGGTGGACAGTCCCCATGGCCCAAGGTAAGGGGCACAGAGGGCCATATCGGGGGTCCAGTACAGGGACTTACACACACTGGTGCTGCAGACAGACAGGCAGTATTCCTCTGAGTCAAAATTATTCCGGTTGCCCCCGCACCCTCCAAAGAGGAAGGGGGCACAGGTGCCCTTCTCTGGCACGAAGTACCAATGCTCCAGCATGGCATGGCATGGGCCCGATTCAGCACGTGCCCAACATACCTCTGAGAGAGACACACACACTCTTAAACACACGACACGCAGTATGTACACACACATACACACACTGCTTGGGTGTGTGTTTACACATATGTTCAAACATACACACTCCATCTTATCCATCTCTACAAACCAACCAACAAGTATTTCTCTTTCCATCCATGCCATGCTCTTACCTCTGACAACTTCCTCGACCGACTCAGTGGTGGTTGTCATGGCGATGTTGGAGGTGCGTTCACCACTATCCCGTTCGTCAGTCACATCATCCTCATCGTCTTCATCATCATCATCCTCATCACCGTCACCGTCCCTATCAAAGGCATCCTCATCATCCTCAGTGGTGGCAGCCCCCTGATCCGCCTGGCGAGGCATGCTGTAGGGAGGGTGGGTGTTCGTGAGTGTGTGTAGACTGGTTGTGAAGGTTATCTGTCAAAAGTGTTTAACCACTGGTTTACGAACTTGAGTAAGCATTTAAGATGATATATGTGTGCTTAAATGTCTGTGTGTTTGTGTCTGACTGTATGCACCTGTGCTTGTGCCTTTGTGTGTACACATTTGTGTGTGCGCGTGCGTGCGTGTATACCTGTTATCGGTGTATTCAGTCTCGGTACCGCCCCACCACATGTCAGACTCAGTCAGCTCGACGCTGTCTGACTTGCGCTGAGTGTCTCCCGGGCAACACACAAACTCCACCCCTCGGAAACGGTCGATGCCGCATGGCAACAGCATGCCGTAGTCATGGAGATTCATGGTGCGGTCTCCACAGGACTGATAATAATAGTAATTAGAAATAATCTATTTTTGAGACACAGGTCTTTACACGCAATTACATATCACTAGTGCCAAGACGGTTTCCTGGTCAGGTCACATGACAAAAACAATAATATGAAGCAAAAAAGCAAAACAATTACGTTTTTACAATTATAGCTTATAAAATCTAGTTGACTCAAATTCAGTGAAAGAATAGAAGGAGGAAGGATGGGATGAGAGGATTCAGGCCTGCAGGGAAGGATGAATCACCACAGCACAGCACACTCTCTCCCAGAACACTAGATAGAGAGGAAAAAGAGGAGAGAATACTAGATAGATGAGAGAATACTAGATAGAGAGGAAAGAGAGGAGAGGACACTAGATAGATAAGAGAGCGGAGAGGAGTAGAGAATACAAAAGAGAGAGGAAAGAATACTAGATTGACAGACAGGAAAGAGAGGAGTAGATAATATTGGGTGAAATACCACAGTGTGCCATCACAGCTGCAAGATTTGTGACCTGTTGCCACAAGAAAAGGGCAACCAGTGAAGAACAAACGCCATTGTAAATACAACCCATATTTATGTTGATTTATTTTCCCTTTTGTACTTTAACTATTTGCACATCGTTACATCATTGTATATAGCCATAACATGACATTTGAAATGGCTCTATTCCTTTGGAACTTTTATGAGTGTAATGTTTACTGTTAATTTTTTATTACACTTTTGTTTATTATCTATTTCACTTGCTTTGGCAATGTAAACATATGTTTCCCATGCTAATAAAGCCCTTTGAATTGAATTGAGAGAGAACTAGATAGATAGAGAACGAGAGATAGGAGGAGAGAATACTAGATAGATATAGGAGAGAGATAGAAGAGGAGAGAATACGAGCGAGAGAGAGAATACGAGCGAGAGAGAGAATACGAGCGAGAGAATGCGGATGAGAGAGAGAACACTAGACAGAGGAGAGACTGGGGAGGAGAGACTGGGGAGGAGCATACCTGAACACAACAGAATGGCGTGAAAATGAAGTGAAAAGCATGTGTCCTCACCTCTTTAGCCACGGTGTGCCAGTGCAGGTGGCTCTCACACATGTCCATTCTCTCCTGGTGCTGGAACTTGCACTTATCAGGAACCAGCAGGGCATCACTCACAAACTCCCCAACTGCAAAACACACACAGATTATGGAGTCTCTCATAAACACTCAAGCACACACACAAGCACATACACACAGCTTACCCAGGCAGCGGTAGGGCACCACGATGTGTGTGTGACTGCGACACTGCTTGCGTCCCTTCTTGCACCAGTTCTGGATGCTGACTGGCTGGTTGGCCTCCACCACGTTAGTGCTCTGGAGCTCAGGGTACACCTGGGGAAGGAGCAGGATTCAATGATTGTACAAGACTTCACACAGTTGTTTTGTATTGGTGTAATATTCCTGACATTTACCTCAGATCTCCCTTGTTTCTCTTTCTCGCCCTAATTTCATTTAGCTTCCACCCCTCTATCTTCCTAATCAACCACCCTCTTCCACTCTCCTTTCACCTTTCTTTATTTCTCTTTTTCCTACCGCTCATGCTTTCCTCTCTCTGCCACCTTTCCCTCCCCCTCCCTCTCCTCCAACCTCCTGGCAGTACTGCAGGATGCCATTCTTGGTTCCGATGCAGCTCTTGGTGCCGGAGGGGTCCGGCTCCCACTTGCCACTCTGGACGTTGACGTGCATATTCAGCTTCCCACAGAACATGGCTACCTGGGGCTCTGGTAGCAGACCTAGTGAGTCATCAGATGGCACCTGGAGGGATGGGGGAGAGAGACCAAGAAGGATGGTAGATGAAGGATGGAAGGAGCGAGGGAGGATAGAGGGGGGCAGAGGGAGGAAGGATGATGGTCGATGGAGGAAGAGAGGGAGAACCGGGAGGAGAGGAAGTGCAGAGGGAGGAAGGAGAGAGTGACATTTCTGTAATTACTGTTTACAAACTTTATTTGCAGTTGAAGTGCACTCAAAACGTTAAACGGACTCAAAACACAGCGATTTATTCATTCCCACGTTGCAGCTGAGATCAGCTTAATCCGGCTGTAGCTTTCATAATTTCCTCTTAGAACACACACCGCACTGACAGAAGTCACACACATTTACATCATTTTACATTTTAGTTATTTAGCAGACGCTCTTATCCAGAGCGACTTACAGTTAGTGAGTGCATACATTATATCTTGAGGTAATGTTACCCTCTCTCACACACACACACACACATTAACACACGTCCACTCCTCACCCAACACAGCATAAGGATTAATGTGCTTTGAGGGTCGCGGCCTCTGTGAATCATTGTGTAATGACACTGCCCATTTCAGTTATGATTAAAAAAGCATAAACACTGCTTTAATCCTCTGAGCCAGGCCAGCTGGCCAGAGCACTCTACTGAATCACTGACAGGCAAAGAAGAGGCAACAGCACAGAGAACTGTGCCTACAGTGTGTGTATGTGACTGTGACCATGTGCATGTATGAGCTCTTGTATTTGTCCTGAGTGAATAAGGAGTGTTGTTCATATAGGAAGGGACGAGCTCAGCAAACTTAGGTGAGAAAGAGAGAGAAATAAATATAGAACGTGTGGAAGAGGGTACGTCAGACACAGACAGATAGCGCTACAAAGTGTGTGTCTGTGTCAGAGAGGGAGGTGGAAACAGAGAGAACAGTATAAAGATAGATCCACTTTCTGTTTATACCCTAGTGTTTAGTTTTTACCTTTTGACCTCCCCCTTCTAACGGAGCTAAACACAAAGCATTCTGGGATTGTTTTTCGTTCCGTGATGCAATTGGAGGAAGTTTCATTGTAGCTGGCCGTCTGGCTCTCCATTTTGTCTCACGCACATCCGACAATACAGATGCTGCAAACTACCAAAACAGGAGCCTGCTGCCATTCTGCTGGTAAATTACCAAAGCAAAGATGGTGCTGTGTTTGCCTGTGAAAAACAAAACATTATAATGATCCATGCCCTGGATGATGACACTCATTAAAAAACTAGGCCCTTGTTATTTCTGCAGCCTGTAGTGTAGCAGATTATGATTAATAATAACCACATAAATTTGCGCGAATCTGCTACATCTTTTCTCCCCATATTTATGATTGCCATTTTGTATGCAATATATGTGTTATAGAAGCACACATATGTTGTCCTTTTATGTTATATAGCAGCAGTGAACAAACAGTTCTCAGTAGATGCTGTTGGTGGTGTATGACCTAACACCCTGTGGAGTTCAGGGAGTGTGGTTTGCTCTCACAAGGTGCTCGTTGCATTATACCTGCAGGGAATCTCTTTGACACTGCTGTTTAATTGCTTCTTTATATTTTATAAAAAAATGTAATGTCTTGTGCGTGATTGGGTGTGTCCGTGCGTGTGTGTGTGTGCATTTAATTGTAAGGGACCCTGATGGAACATGGCTGACACGAGGAACACAATCATGAACCATAGCTATCATCTTACAATGAGCCTGAATGGAAGTCGATATTATGAGGTGGTGGTGGGATGCCAGAAACAACTGATGTGATGGGGAGAAGGTAGCATTTCCAAGATGGTGTCTCATGCTCATGGCAACTGAAAGAGACACAGCATCAGCAGGGTTGCAGGTAGTAGAGGGTCCTAGAATCTTACTTCACACACACCATCTACACTGAACAAAAATATAAACGCAACATGTAAAGTGTTGGTCCCATGTTTCATGAGCTGAAATAAAAGATCCCAGACATTTTCCATATGCACAAAAATCTTATTTCTCTTCAATTTTGTGCACACATTTGTTTACATCCCTGTTAGCGAGCATTTCTCCTTTGCCAAGATAATCCATCCACCTGACAGGTGTGGCATATCAATAAGATGATTAAACAGCATGATCATTACACAGGTGCACCTTGTGCTGGGGACAATAAAAGGCCACTCTAAAATGTGCAGTTGTGTCACACAACACAATGCTACAAATGTCTCAAGTTTTGAGGGAGCGTGCAATTGGCATGCTGACTGCAGGAATGTCCAGCAGAGCTGTTGCCAAAGAATTTAATGTTCATTTCTCTACCATAAGCCGCCTCCAACGTTGTTTTAGAGAATTTGGCAGTACGTCCAACCGGTCTCACAACCGCAGAACATGTGTATGGCCTCGTGTGGGTGAGCGTTTTGCTGATGTTAACGTTGTGAACAGAGTGCCCCATGGCATGGTGGCGGTGGGATTATGGTATGGACAACAAACACAATTGCATTTTATAGATGCCAATTTGAATGCACAGAAATACAGTGACGAGATCCTGAGGCCCATTGTGAGGACAATTATTTTGTAAGGTATCTCTGACCAACAGATGCATATCTGTATTCCCAGTTATGTGAAATCCATAGATTAGGGCCTAATTAATTTATTTCAATTGACTGATTTCCTCATATGAACTGTAACTCAGTAAAATCTTTGAAATTGTTGTGTTTATATTTTTGTTCAGTATAGATTCACCAGGCCTGAGTCAGCACACTGAACTAGGTTACGGTTCTGGTCAACGCTCTGTGTAGGAATTGAAGAACGAGGGGAGAGGAGGAAGCCCGGTAACAGTAGTGTAGCTGGGACAAAGACAGTACTGCAACTGCACTTTGGCCATGGTATGTAACAGACTAGCCTGCTTTTGGTCACTCAACCTTTATACAGTAGGCTATGTGACAGCCAGGCACTAAAACAATCCCAAGAAAAGTCCTTGTTATTGAGGGGGTCAGTTGCAACAGGAGTAACAGCAATCACATTCCACAATGTTAGGACCTTGGGAGTGTCTGTTATGCTTCGGAAAGCGGAAGCTTGTGTTTATGTAGCTTGCCTTGTTCCAACCCTGCCTAGATTTTATATGATACCTGCCACTGGCTGACTGGCACTCTGCACTCTGGTACCAACTAGCATTTACTAGCTAGCTAAGTGACAGATGACTTCAGGTCCCATCGTCTCAGGGAAGGTGACATCCCCAGGAGAGGCTGCACTATAGCAGAACCACTTCTCTTTGACCTCCTCTTCTCTGCAGTAATCCCAGCAGCTGAGACATCCAGTGTGTTCCCCAGGTCACATGCACCAATGAAGCCTCCCACCCTCCCAGCCTCCCACCAGCACTTTGCACCCTGGAGCCAACCCTACATACCACTAGAGCGAGAAGCTGACCTGTCACTCTGGAGACAACAGTTGACCTGAGGTGTCAGAGAACCCTTATGAAAAAACCACATGAATTTCACATGAACACATTTGATCTTTTGTGATTTAATGTGAAGTTAATGTGATAACATGCGACGCAACATGTGACAACATAAAACTACATGTGACAACATGTGAGCACGTCAGAACATGATCTCATCTGAAATTAATGTGAAATAAATGTGACAACATGGGGACACAAAATTTCAACGTGATAACATGAAACTACAAATGTGACAACATTTGAAAACCAAGGTGTCAAATGTAATTTAGAACATTTTACTTTGAAAGGCACAATTTACATTAATTCACTTTTAACAGTCATGGTACCCTGGGGTTTTTGTCTAGTGCAAATATGGTAAATCTACAACTAGTTATTGTATTTTTACAGCTACATTTAGGTGTTAATGGACAGTATGCAGATGACTTGGGACTCAACCTCACTTGGGATTTGAACTCACAAACTCTTGCTAGCAACTTGAAGTTCCTGCTGTTCCACCAGGACTGTGGACATACCGGAGATTGTCAAGAATACATTTCTGCAAGTTGCAGTAAAAATTAAGTAAATATGTACAACAACTTGAAGGTGTGATTCCTATAAAATGCCTTCACTGACTTCTGTTGACAACATGCACACCACCTGCTGATTGGCAGCATACTGTAAAAGGCGTGGCTTATTTGTGGCGTGGCTTTCAGCTAGCTCTTTTTGGTCTCCCATAAGAGGGAATGTGCTCATAAACTTTAAAGATCATGTTTTTCATGAAATTGGATGATATTTAGACCAAACCAGATCAAAGTATGATGACTAAAGTAAATTACTGTTGCTTCTCTACATTGATAAAGTTTGATCATAAAGTTACTGGTCCCTTCCCCTGTGTCAAACACTTGGACTCAGGAGGCGGGATTATTAAGGGGATGAGAGCAGCATCACCCTAACTCATTTTAATACACCAATGGTAACATGATACTGTCTTACCTAATTTAAATAAGTACTGCCTTGAAACCAACATCGGAGAAGGCATTTGCAGAAGGGCGTGGTTTATATAGCTAGATAGCTACTCTACTGGTGCCAAAATCTGACTCTTGGGTGTCAGCAAATATAATTAAAATTGTACCTTATTCAACTATGGCAAAGATAATTATATGTTTCCCCTTTCATCTGTGTCTGGTGTTAGCTAGTTACTGGGTAGCTAGGTCTTCAGCCAGCATGAAACAAAAGGTGGGTAAGGGTCGTTCAAAACTCTGACAGTTGTCAAGTCAACACATCAGTGCTACTGTGAACTGCATCACAAGAGACATGCCAAATGGGAGATGTATAAAACAGACATCATTGATGCAATTTTAATGTTGTTTGAGTTCCTTCGTGTATCTCCAAATTAGCTTGAGATGATTTTACTGCAACACTGCATCCAAGTTGCTTGACATAGGTGTTTCAAAGAGCTGTCAATCAAGGCGAGCTCATGCTCCCCGCCCACTTAGCCTGTCTTTTCAAACTGCCCGGTAGTTAGCCATGAGAGAAAACGTTATTTTTCAAAAATGTAGAGCATTTCTATATACTTTTTTAAATTATGGGTGATATTCTAGTCACTCACAAGGCTATTTTACATGGGAATCAGAATGACTGTTCAGGAACTTTAAGCTTGTACACTGTCAGTTCTGCAGCCTTGTTAAAGGCTGACATAAGTGCATGCGATAACAAAAGAACCATAAAATATTTAATTTATAACTAGTCACCATGTAATTGTAATACTCACTTTCCTAACAGACATCATCCGGTGATGGATTAGCTACAGTTGAAGTCGGGAGTTTACATACACTTAGGTTGGAGTCATTAAAACCTGTTTTTCAACCACTCCACACATTTCTTGTTAACAAACTATCGTTTTGGTAAGTCGGTTAGGACATCTACTTTGTGCATGACAAAATAAATGTTTCCAACAATTGTTTACAGACAGATTATTTCACTGTATCACAATTCCAGTGGGTCAGAAGTTTACATACACTAAGTTGACTGTGCCTTTAAAAGGCTTAGAAAATTCCAGAAAATGATGTCATGGCATTAGACGCTTCTGATAGGCTAATTTACATAATTTGAGTCAATTGGAGGTGTACCTGTGGATGTATTTCAAGGCCTACCTTCAAACTCATTGCCTCTTCGCTTAACATCATGGGAAAATCAAAATAAAATCAGCCAAGACCTCAGAAAACAAATTGTAGACCTCCACAACTCTGGTTCATCCTTGAGAGCAATTTCCAAACACCTGAAGGTACCACGTCCATCTGTACAAACAATAGTACGCAAGTATAAACACCATGGGTCCACGCAGCCATCATACGGCTCAGGAAGGAGACGCGTTCTGTATCCTAGAGATGAACGTATTTTGGTGCGAAAAGTGCAAATCAATCCCAGAACAACAGCAAAGGACCTTGTGAAGATGCTGGAGGAAACAGGTACAAAAGTATCTATATCCACAGTAAAACAAGTCCTATATCGACATAACCTGAAAGGCCGCTCAGCAAGGAAGAAGCCACTGCTCCAAAACCGGCATAAAAAAGCCAGACTACGGTTTGCAACTGCACATGGGGACAAAGATAGTACTTTTTGGAGAAATGTCCTCTGGTCTGATGAAACAAAAATATAACTGTTTGGCCATAATGACCATCGTTATGTTTGGAGGAAAAAGGGGGAGACTTGCAAGCTTTGCTGCAGGGCAGGGTTAAATCATCACTGGAAGTTGGGGATGATTAGGTGGCCATGATGGTATGAGAGCCATATTGGAAATTTAGCCAGGCCCCCGGGGTTCACATACTCTTACAATAAGTGCCATGGGATCTTTAGTGACCACAGAGAGTCAGGACACCCGTTTAACATCCCATTCGAAAGACGGCAACCTACACAGGGCAATGTCCCCAATCACTGCCCTGTGGCATTGGGATATTTTTTCAGACCAGAGGAAAGAGTGGCTCCTACTGGCCCTCAAACACAACTTCCAGCAGCATCTGGTCCCCATCCAGGGACCAACCCTGCTTAGCTTCAGAGACAAGCCAGCAGTGGGATGCAGCTGGCTAAAAAGTTCATTTGAACAAGCTGCCATTAAGCTACTGGAAAATGCACAGTAACGTCTCAACAGTGCAGCTCTTGATTGTTACAAGTACTTACACAGATTACTGAACTGACAATGTCAAAAGAGGTGCTCAAGCCTTATCAACATAATGATAAAACCACTTAAACTGGTACAACATTTCCACTGACGGTTGGCACAAATGGAACATATTTTAAACCATGCCCCCAAATGAGACCCTTTGTCTGTACACACACTGTACACTACCAGTCAAAAGTTTGGACACACCTACTCATTCAAAAGGTTTTTCCTTACTTTTACATTTTTTTACATTGTAGAATAATAGTGAAGACATCAAAACTATGAAATAACACATATGGAATCATGTAGTAACCAAAAGTGTTCAACAAATCAAAATATATTTTATATTTGAGATTGTTCAAATAGCCACCCTTGGAATTTATTTCCTTCTTAATGCGTTTGAGCTAATCAGTTGTGTTGTGACAAGGTATACAGAAGATAGCCCTATTTGGTAAAAGACCAAGTCCATATTATGGCAAGAGCAGCTCAAATAAGCAAAGAGAAACGACAGTCCATCATTACTTTAAGACATGAAGGTCAGTCAATATGGAACATTTCAAGAACTTTGAACGTTTCTTCAAGTGTAGTTGCAAAAACCATCAAGCGCTATGATGAAACTGGCTCTCGAGGTCCGCGACAGGAATGGAAGACCCAGAGTTAACTCTGCTGCAGAGGATAAGTTCATTAGAGTTACCAGCCTCAGAAATTGCAGCCCAAATAAATGCTTCACAGAGTTCACAGAGTAACAGACACATCTCAACATCAACTGTTCAGAGGGGACTGTGTGTATTTTTTTATTGTACCTTTATTTAACTAGGCAAGTCAGTTAAGAACAAATTCTTATTTACAATGACCTTTGGCCTATACCAGCCAAACCCGGCGGCGCACAATTGGTGCATCAGGCCTTCATGGTCAAATTGCTGCAAAGAAACCACTACTAAGGACACCAATAAGAAGAAGAGACCTGCTTGGGCCAAGAAACACAAGCAATGGACATTAGACCGGTGGAAATTCCAAATTGGAGATTTTTGGTTCCAACCACCGTGTCTTTATTAGATGCGTTGTGGGTGAACGGATTATCTCCGCATGTGTATTTCCCACCGTAAAGCATGGAGGAGGTGTTATGGTGTGGGGGTGCTTTGCTGGTGACACTGTGATTTATTTAGAATTCAAGGCACATTTAACCAGCATGGCTACCACAGCGATACGCCATCCCATCTGGTTTGGGCTTAGTGGGACTATCATTTGTTTTTTAACAGGACAATGATCCAAAACACACCTCCAGGCTGTGTAAGGGCTATTTGACCAAGAGGGAGAGTGATGGAGTGCTGCATCAGATGACCTGGCCTCCATAATCCCCCGACCTCAACCCAATTGAGATGGTTTGGGATGAGTCGGACCACAGAGTGAAGGAAAAGCAGCCAACAAGTGCCCATTGCAATTGTGACAGACTACAACTTACATACAGTGCCTTCGGAAAGTATTCAGACCCCTTGACCTTTTCCACATTTTGTTACATTACAGCCTTAATCTAAAATTGATTAAATAAATACAAATCCTCAGCAATCTACACACATTACCCCATAATGACAAAGTGAAAATAGTAAAAGAAAAGAAAAGAAAAAAACACCTTACTTACATAAGTATTCAGACCCTTTGCTATGAGACTCGAAATTGAGCTCCGGTGCATCCTGTTTCCATTGATCATCCTTGAGATGTTTCTACAACTTGATTGGAGTCCCACCTGTGGTAAAGTCAATTGATTGGACATGATTTGGAAAGGCACACACCTGTCTATATAAAGGTCCCACAGTTGAAAGTGCATGTCAGAGCAAAAACCAAGCCATGAGGTCGAAGAAATTGTCCGTAGACTTCCAAGACAGGATTTTGTCGAGGCACAGATCTGGGGAAGGGTACCAAAACATTTCTGCAGCATTGAAGGTCCCCAAGAACACAGTGGCCGCCATCATTCTTAAATGGAAGAAGTTTGGAACCACCAAGACTCTTCCTAGAGCTGGCCGCCCGGCCAAACTGAGCAATCGGTGGAGAAGGGCCTTGGTCAGGGAGGTGACCAAGAACCCAATGGTCACTCAGAGAGCTCTAGAGTTCCTCTGTGGAAATGGGAGAACCTTCCAGAAGAACAACCATCTCCGCAGCACTCCACCAATCAGGCCTTTATGGTACAGTGGCCAGACGGAAGCCACTCCTCAGTAAAAGGAACATGACAGCCCGCTTGGAGTTTGCCAAAAGGTACCGTAAGACTCTCAGACCATGAAATAAGATTCTCTGGTCTGATGAAACCAAGATTGAATGCCAAGCGTCACGTCTGGAGGAAAGCTTGCACCATCCCTACGGTGAAGCATGGTAGTGGCAGCAGCATCATGCTGTGGGGCTGTTTTTCAGCGGCAGGGACTGGGAGACTAGTCAGGATCGAAGCAATGATGAACAGAGAGATCCTTGATGAAAACCTGCTCCAGAGCGCTCAGGACTTCAGACTAGGGCGAAGGTTCACCTTCCAACAGGACAACGACCCTAAGCAAACAGCCAAGACAACGCAGAAGTGGCATCGAGACAAGTCTCTGAATGTCCTTGAGTGGCCCAGCCAGAGCCCGGACTTGAACCCGATCGAACATCTCTGGAGAGACCTGAAAATAGGTGTGCAGCAACGCTCCCCATCCAACCTGACAGAGCTTGAGAGGATCTGCAGAGAAGAATGGGAGAAACTCCCCAAATACAGGTGTGCCAAGGTTGTAGCTTCATACCCCAGAAAACTCGAGGCTGTAATCGCTGCCAAAGGTGCTTCAACAAAGTACTGAGAAAAGGGTCTGAATACTTATGTAAATGTGATATTACAGATATTTTTTAAATTATATTTTCTAAAATGTCTAAAAACCAGTTTTTGCTTTGTCATTATGGGGTATTGTGTGTAGTTTGATGAGGGGGAAAAAAAAACAATTTAATCTGTAACGTAACAAAATTTGGAAAAAGTAAAGGGGTCTGAATACTTTCCAAATGCACTGTATTAGGCTAAAGCCTTGACACTTAATATCACCAGCGTTGCAATAAAAATGCTCTATAAAGTGAAAGCATTATTACTAAAATCAGCCATGTGTGTAAGCTAGGCCTATAAGATATTGAAATCATGGCACTTCACTTGCGCATTTACTCTGTCTGCAATTTTCAGCCAGGCTCCCTCTGGCTTTTGCGGCAGTGGATGTATTACTTTTTTTGGTAAATATGTTTATATATTCGTTGTATGTTGTTATAATTGTTTCTTGTTGTAGACTTGTGCTGTCTTTTGACTCCATATCTATAATTATTTCTGTCATCGACATGAGGACCTTTTTGAATGTTGCGTGCATTCGCCAATTGTCAGATCAACCAATCTGCCTCATCTGGTTAAAGAAAGCCGGATATGTTCAGGGAATCCTGAATTTGTTAAACCATCTTTCTGGAATACCCCCCTGCTCCCGCTTTCTCCTGTAGTGCTATTTACAAACAAACACGTGACTGGCTCAGCTGTTCTGGAAAACTATGGTAAGCTTCGTAATATAAAATGTGACAGGTGAAATGAAGAACGCAATCTACTTTATCTCCTGACGTATTGCACAAGTTGACTGAGGGTATTTACTTAAAAAATAGGAACAAATATTACAATTTATTGAAAAACATCAAATAAATAGTTTCAACGGTATTGAAAAACTATTTCTAAATACCCCGGTATACCACCCAAGCCTAACACAGCAGCCAAAGTAGGCCTTTTTTCCCTTAAACACCTTCAACATTATATTAAGATGATAAAACTATATTTCTTGAAGTTGGCTACTGTTTCTAAATAGTAGAGCAGCAGTTAAACAGAGACATGCCCATGACTTTTAGCACGTCGGTGTTGACCGACTTTGTTTTGGTATGTACACATTGTTTATAAGGCCTACCCTACAGTGAAATTATCCTGCTGTTCTTATGCTTACAGTCAAGGCACTTAGGAATGGAGTAAAACACGCTAGATGCAAAATAAGCTACTATCAGCCCTTTTGTGAGGCTTTATGTACGGATGTGGATCATTTAAATGTTGTGCCATAATTCTTCAAAATCAAATCATGCACTGCTACAAACAAAAACCTGAGTGCTGTCTAACACCACACATAAAATTCTCCAGTGTTAAATCAACACTGACATCGTTCAATTTAATACTGTGCTTAGTGCTACGCTGTTACACTTAGTCAGTGTTCGAGAATTAACACTTTCAGTGTTATGCAATAAGACATTATTTTAACACTAGGAAGTGTATATAGTTTGCACTAATGGTGTTACGACATAAAACCTCAGTATTTTTAACAATTGCACCAAGAGGTCTTACTCTCTTGCTATTCAGTGTTGGGTTAAGGGCATTACAATAATATTTACAAGTCTTTATTGCCATATGCTCTTATATAAGCATTTATAAGGACTTCGGCACTGACAGCAGACACGCTCAAACTTTAATTAACATAACCATAGACCACTTACAGTGAGGGAAGAAAGTATTTGATCCCCTGCTGATTTTGTACGTTTGCCCACTGACAAATAAATGATCAGTCTATCATTTTAATGGTAGGTTTATTTGAACAGTGAGAGACAGAATAACAACAAAAAAATCCAGAAGAACACATGTCAAAAATGTTATTTATATTTACATTTAAGTCATTTAGCAGACGCTCTTATCCAGAGCGACTTACAGGAGCAATTAGGGTTAAGTGCCTTGCTTAAGGGCACATCGATAGATTTTTCACCTAGTCGGCTCGGGGATTAGAACCAGTGACCTTTCGGTTACTGGCACAACGCTCTTACTCACTAAGCTACCTGCCGCCCATAAATTGATTTGCATTTTAACGAGGGAAATAAGTATTTGACCCCTCTGCAAAACATGACTTAGTACTTGGTGGCAAAACCCTTGTTGGCAATCACAGAGGTCAGACATTTCTTGTAGTTGGCCACCAGGTTTGCACACATCTCAGGAGGGATTTTGTCCCACTTCTCTTTGCAGATCTTCTCCAAGTCATTAAGGTTTTGAGGCTGACGTTTGGCAACTCGAACCTTCAGCTCCCTCCACAGATTTTCTATGGGTTTAAGGTCTGGAGACTGGCTAGGCCACTCCAGGACCTTAATGTGCTTCTTCTTGAGCCACTCCTTTGTTGCCTTGGCCGTGTGTTTTGGGTCATTGTCATGCTGGAATACCCATCCACGACCCATTTTCAATGCCCTGGCTGAGGGAAGGAGGTTCTCACCCAAGATTTGATGGTAGATGGCCCCGTCCATCGTCCCTTTGATGCGGTGAAGTTGTCCTGTCCCCTTAGCAGAAAAACACCCCCAAAGCATAATGTTTCCACCTCCATGTTTGACGGTGGGGATGGTGTTCTTGGGGTCATAGGCAGCATTCCTCCTCCTCCAAACACGGCGAGTTGAGTTGATGCCAAAGAGCTCCATTTTGGTCTCATCTGACCACAACACTTTCACCCAGTTCTCCTCTGAATCATTCAGATGTTCATTGGCAAACTTCAGACAGGCATGTATATGTGCTTTCTTGAGCAGGGGGACCTTGCCGGCGCTGCAGGATTTCAGTCCTTCACGGCGTAGTGTGTTACCAATTGTTTTCTTGGTGACTATGGTCCCAGCTGCCTTGAGATCATTGACAAGATCCTCCCGTGTAGTTCTGGGCTGATTCCTCACCGTTCTCATGATCATTGCAACTCCACGAGGTGAGATCTCGCATGGAGCCCCAGGCCGAGGGAGATTGACAGTTCTTTTGTGTTTCTTCAATTTTCGAATAATTGCACCAACTGTTGTCACCTTCTCACCAAGCTGCTTGGCGATGGTCTTGTAGCTCATTCCAGCCTTGTGTAGGTCTACAATCTTGTTCCTGACATCCTTGGATAGCTCTTTGGTCTTGGACATGGTGGAGAGTTTGGAATCTGATTGATTGATTGCTTCTGTGGACAGTTGTCTTTTATACAGGTAACAAGCTGAGATTAGGAGCACTCCCTTTAAGAGTGTGCTCCTAATCTCAGCTCGTTACCTGTATAAAAGACACCTGGGAGCCAGAAATATTTCTGATTGAGAGGGGGTCAAATACTTATTTCCCTCATTAAAATGCAAATCAATTTATAACATTTGACATGCGTTTTTCTGGATTTTTTTTGTTGTATTCTGTTTCTCACTGTTCAAATAAACCTACCATTAAAATTATAGACTTATCATTTCTTTGTCAGTGGGCAAACGTACAAAATCAGCAGGGGATCAAATACTTTTTTTCCCTCACTGTACATGGGTACAACACTTCCATTCAAGGGTGGCCCAAAATAACTAATTGAAAGCCATGCCCCAACTAAGCCACGCCTCCAATATAATTTCCCAGTGTCCTTTCCCTTTGAGTGAATTGTAGAGTTACCACCCATGAAAGGCAAGGCACTCTGCAAAATATGCAAAATAAGGCTTTACACTAAGCAGTGTGTTAATTTAAGACAAAAATGTAAAGAAAAATGTGGACCCTTATTGACACTGGACCAGTGTTAAATGTAACACTCTCAGTGTTGATTTAACACTGGAGAATTTGCTGTATGGGAATGTTTTACTCTCCACAGAGTAAAACGAACAACAATCGCACTAAACAAAGGTTATTAACATCAACACTGGTGTTCTTTTACACCAGAGTTAATTTAACTCCTGAATCAACATTATAAATTGTACACACAAATAAAATCAACACTAGGTAACACCCCCTGAGGTATAATAAGAACTAGAGACAGCCTCCAAAATGGCCGACCTTTGTTTTCAACATAATCTACTCACATTCGCATATTCGTTTGGTGGTTGCTGCCATCTTTCTTACTGGGATTACTCTGCCTGCGCACTAGCTCTCAGTGCACACTGGACAGACGGCAGCATCGCACGAACATGCTCCGGGAGCTCTGTCAGAGCAAGTGGACAGCTAAACAAGCCAACCGGCACTTCCCTGGCTAGCTTTGGTCATGACCACAGAGCACGAACATAAAATGTTAATATCTTTGGCTGTGAGTGATAAAAAATAAATAAAAAAAGGTCTCTGCGACAATGATTTGAATAGATGATTTGTGCACTAAGGTGATGACTAAAGTGTCTTATTAGGAATTTTGTGAGGGTATGAGGTTGAACACACACTATTTTGACAATGGTTTTATATGAAACCACACTATCTGCACTGTTGTTCAAATAATTTATTTTATTTAGTATAAGCTTCTGTCTGTCTTAAGCATCCTAAATAATGCCATAGATTGAGTTTTTGAAAAATAGTCAACTTGAAGGCAAAAAAGGGAAGCATGATGTAAAATGTGAACCTGGTATTCCAACGGATTATAGGCTAACAAAGCCAACGATTTACCACTGCGCCAGAGTTTTGATGAAAACTGGAGATCTTTTTAAAAAATATATCTGATAATCACACGCTGTGATTTATTGCTGACCAGTAGATGTCACTAATGTGCATTGTGAAGCTCCGAGTAATTAACAATTTTTTCGGCACAATTTGGTGAAAGCACAGAAGACTTCAGAAAGCCTTGGTTTCCCATCACTAGCGACAAATGGAGGAACCAACAGCTACTTTCCTTGAAAGATGTGCCACGTTCATGTGCTAGTCAGAACTAGGAATCTCTGACATTTCCGACTTGCTAACTGGTTGAACGCGGCATGTGTATAACTACACCCAGTTAGAAAGTTGAAATGTCAGAGTTTCCTAATTCAGACAATCACATGAATACAGCAACAGTTGGCAATTTCTTCACTTGAGAAACATGCGACCAAGATATCCTTGGCAAAAATGTCAATTTATGACAGATTTCTTTAGTTATCTTAAATGAATTCAGACAATTTTGAGGCTACGGCAGCTCAAGAGGGACAAACAGTACTATTGACACTTTTTTCTAATTTTTCAAGCGAAGGTCTTTTAAGGCACAGATGTTCACTTCGCCTAGCCGAGTTCTGATAGGAGCAAACCGAACCTAGTATGCAGACGCAATAATCCACACACACAGCAGTTATTTCCCCCGCATCAGAGAAGCAACACTGACCACGTTTACATGCGCATAGTATTCCGGATAGTAGCTCATATCCCGCTTAAGGTATTATTCGGGATAAGCCGTTTACATGCACCTTTGATATCTCGATCACAAGTTCATATGGAATAGTAACTGAAATATGGGCACTGACACTTTAGGCCTATAACCTCTCACGTAGCGTAGGCCCTAATATAATGTTAACTCATGCAGAATTATGCATTTCTTGAAGTGAAATTATACAACAAATGTTAGTTTTGTCTCGGGAACAAGAGTAGAGAAATATGATTAATTTCTTTCAGCATCTCTTGAGAAAATGCGAATGTGTGTGTAATGTGTTATCTTTGACACTTATGCAAGCAGACAGTACTTCAAGCACAAAATATGCACCCAAGATTAACTGAATTTTATCAGAAACGTGTTTCAGCTTTTAATTTCCTTAAAAACGGTCAAATTGATGACATTTGGGCATTTTGCACAGGACCAATCTTTCCACTGTTTTGGATTATTGTGTTTTCTCCCCGGTCCCTAAATGAAACAGACAAACTTTACTGGTGCTAACAAGATTACTAATGCATTAATTCTATCAACGTAAGACATTATTCTGGTGAGCACTACCTATATAGTCTTCCTGGGCAACAAGTTATGACAGAAGAGGTGGGGTACCTAACTATAGTTGACAAACAAATGGCCTACCAAATGTCGGAAATTATAATATGGCCTACCAAATGTCGGAAATTATCATCAGAAACATGTCTAAATTAGGGGTGAAAGTAGCCAGTAGGCTATATGGTCCAGTATGGAGTAACAGCGAAATAAATCATGGAATTATTATGGTGGATCGAACTGCGCAGGTAGCCTAGTTTTTTTAAGTGATTTGTTTGACAATCAAATGAAAACATCGTGACAGGATATGCAAAACTAAGCCTGCACAGATTGTGAAATACAACAGTAAACAAAAATGATAAGATGTTTACATGCAACAGTATCCCATCTAAGATCAGCATATCTCAGGTATTTTATCCGGGTTTCTCATAACCGGGATACAACCTTTTTCGGGTTATTGTAAACGGGATATGATGCTTATGTGTCAACTCAAAAACAGAATACGCTACTAGAGTATCCCAAACAAAAATAACGGGATATTGGTGTGCATATAAATGTGGTCAATGTATCCGCCCTCTCTAAATACAAACAGCTTCATTGACAGAATTAAACCCTGCTATGCAAATCTAACCTACAGAGATTATAAAGAGGTCACAGCATATGCAAGTACATTTGTAAGTCGCTCTGGAATAGAGTGTCTGCTAAATGACTTAAATGTAAATGTAGGCTAGTTGAGTGTAAAATGCCCACAGGCTGTGCCTTCATTTGATGTTGATTAGAAGATAGCCTATCAGTACATTAGAATAGCATATTCGTGGATAATTGCGACTTTCATGGTAACCTACACAGATTTATTTAGGATATTGATATCCTGTTTGATAACCCATGGGTTGTCGCTTGAATGGTCTGTCACCTGAAACCGATAGGGTACTAGTACCAGTCAAAAGTTTGGACACACCTACTCATTCCAGGGTTTTTCTTTATTTTTACTATTTTCTACATTGTAGAATAATAGTGAAGACATCCAAACTAGGAAATAACAAATATGGAATCATGTAGTAACCAAAAAACTGTTAAACAAATCAAAGTATATTTTATTTTGAGATTCTTCAAAGTAGCCACCCTTTGCCTTGATGACAGCTTTGCACACTCTTGGCATTCTCTCAACCAGCTTCATGAGGTAGTCACCTGGAATGCATTTCAATAAACAGTTGTGCCTTGTTAAAAGTTAATTTGTGGAATTTCTTTCCTTCTTAAAGCGTTTGAGCCAATCAGTTGTGTTGTGACAAGGTAGGGTTGGTATACAGCAGATAGCCATATTTGGTAAAAGACCAAGTCCATATTATGGCAAGAACAGCTCAAATAAGCAAAGAGAAACGACAGTACATCATTACTTTATGACATGAAGGTCAGTCAATCCGAAAAATGTCAAGAACTTTTCTTCAAGTGCAGTCGCAAAAACCATCAAGCGCTATGATGAAACTGGCTCTCATGAGGACCACCACAGGAAAGGAAGACCCAGAGTTACCTCTGCTGCAGAGGATTAGTTAATTAGAGTTACCAGTCTCAGAAATTGCAGCCCAAATAAATGCTTCACATAGTTCAAGTAACAGACACATCTCAACATCAACTGTTCAGATGAGACTGTGTGAATCAGGCCTTCATGGTCAAATTGCTGCAAAGAAACCACTAAAGGACACCAATAAGAAGAAGACTTGCTAGGACCAAGAAACATGAGCAATGGACATTAGACCGGTGGAAATCTGTCCTTTGGTCTGATGAGTCCAAATTTGAGATTTTTGGTTCCAACCACCATGTCTTTGTGAGACGCAGAGCAAGTGAACAGATTATCTCTGCATGTGTGGTTCCCACCGTGAAGCATGAAGGAGGAGGTGTGATGGTGTGGGTGTGCTTTACTGGTGACACTGTCAGTGATTTATTTAGAATTCAAGGCACACTTAACCAGCGTGGCTACCACAGCATTCTGCAGCGATACACCATCCCATCTGGTTTGCGCTTAGTGGGACTGGTTTTACAGTTTTATTAAGCGGCACCCAGAATTCTCCATCCGTATTCCACAAGCAACCAGTCTGGCTCGAGCTGTTGGCTTCACCCCCACCATGACCTCTAACCCTGCCACAACATCAACCGCAGCCACAACCTCCACCCCACAGCCTACCCAGCACCCACAGGTCTCCAGTGACCTTGCTCCAAATGTTGGTAAGAAAAAACATCAGCACTAATTTTAGGAAATATATAGTAGCATATAGAGTGATTATAAATTATTGTTTATTGAACCAATACTCATGAGTTGTTGTTGTTTATTTGTTGTTTGTTTTTGTTAAAACTACCAGTTCTACAACAACAAACAGTGGCAGAGGTCATATTGGAGTTGTCCCCCAGGCCAAGGATACAGGAGGCAAGGCCTGGGAAAAGAAAGGCTGAGTCGGCTACAGTCCTGACAGCCTCACCCCACAAGAGGTTCCTTGAGGACAAGGCAATAAAAACTAAGAGAGAAGGAAGAAAGTAAAGGGAGAAAGAAACCTGTGACACTGAAGAAAGCTATGCGCCACTGAAAAAGTTTGTTCCAGGTTCCAAAACCACAACAAACACCCTAAAAGAAGGGGATGCAGAATAGAATGCTTGTTCTGTAATGAGCTCTTCTCTGTTACCGGTGGGGACTGGATACTGCGCAAACAGTGTCAGAGGTGGGCTCACGAGCTATACTCAAATTTAACTGGGGTGGGATTAGTTTGCGACCTCTGTGTCAATAAAATAATCTGGGAAAATACCATTGTGTTAAATTATTGTCATTTGTTATCAAATGTTTAATGTGTGTTTAATCAATATCTAAAATAAGTTATAGTCCAATGAATGAGTTCAATTTTTTTTATAAATATTGCAAACTATTGAAAACCGTTTGCTCTTGAATTTTATTTTAAATACTGCTGGGATTTAAAATATTGCCTTATTCAAATGATAATGAGTTTAATTGAACTGTACATAATGGAGTGTAAGGAAAAGGTAAAAGAAGAAAGATAATCTATGTGCAGGTGAGGTAAAAAAAAAAATAGGGACACTTCTGTGAAACCCTATGGCATCATCTTCTATTGTGGTGAATTGCCCCGGTAGCTGGGCAAAATAAGCCTTTAATAAAAAATACATTTGATTAAATAACTACAAATCTGTTAACTGTAGCCATTTATTTTCCTTTATAGTTTGTTACCCTAAGCATGGCCATCATCAACCAATTTTTTTTTCAATACCCTAATATTGACTGTTTTAATTTTGTCCCTTTGCAGGTAGGCCTAATTATCTAGTTTGTTTATCAGGTCTAAACGGGTGTCTAAACTAGTGCAAAATATGTTCAATATTCTACAAAATGCTCACACACCCTTGTAAAATACAAGATCAGCATACACGTAGGCTACACCAGTGAAACAAACGCACTCCCACAATATAGGCCCTATCATCTTCGCTTAGATATTTGGCAGACTAAAATAGTCGTCTTTCAGAAGAAAAACGGAACAACATGCTTGTGTAATTCCGAGCCCCTTTCATCTATAGTGCCAAAATGTAAATCTAGTGTCGTTGACAGCTATAAGGGTAGGCCAAATAGGCCTAAAAGTTAATAGGCCTAGAGTCAGGTTTTTCGCTTTATGCATTAGGATATTCTACTCCAGTTAGGCAATGAGAGAGATTAAAAAACAAGCTTCCTCTCGCCCCATACGCAGGCTGCAATGAGTAGAAAGATGGAGTGGTTGGAACAAGATGGTAAAGGAATGTAGCCTAATCGCATTAAAGTACATTGTAGGCTATAATTGTCATTTAAAACATTTGTTTAATGTATCCAAACAAATGCATTCTTGATTCACCCTTGGTCTGAATTCCGTTCTTCCTCCGCTGCTACAGTCAGGGGAAATACCTTAAGAAGGTTCGTGCTTCGTCTGGAAGAACGCACCAGTTTTCTCCCTTTTACTTACCTCCGATGTCAGCGTCAAGGTCGCCACCCATAACAACAGAAATGCTGTTCGCTCGCCCATGCCGTTGACCCTAAATCAGTTCCGTCCAATATCTTCAAAATATTCAAATAAATCCGTTAGCATGAGCCTCTATCCCGTTCACTCCCGTTTGGCGATGGTTGAGCGCGACAACGAGGCTGGCCAGCTGCTCCAAAGCCTGTCACCTGACCCGGCCGCGAGAAAACACTATGGGAAGAAACTAGTCGGAGAGAGGGAGGATGGGTGGGTGGCAGCTGCTATTGGGAAGTACTGTAGGGCAATATGTGAGGATTGAGATGTAAAATTAAGCAATAAGGCCCGAGGGGGTGTGGTATATGGCCAATATTCCACAACTAAGGGCTATTCTTAGGCAAGACCCTGTGGTATATTGGCCATATATCACAAACCCCTGAGGTGCCTTATTGCTATTATAAAGTGATTACCAACGTAATTAGAGCAGTAAAAATAAATGTTTTGTCATACCAATGGTATATGTCTGATACGCCACGTCTGTCAGCCAATCAGCATGCAGGGCTCGAACCACCCAGTTTATAATAGGCCTACAAGTAGTCACACCACTTTGGAGAAAGATCTCTCTTTTACCCCATCTCAGTCCACTAAAAACTCCTATTTAATCTGCTCTCATTCATTATTTCATCCTTTATTTAAGAAAGAGATACACTACATGACCAAAAGTATGTGGACACCTGCTCATCAAACATCTCATTGCAAAATCATGGTCATTAATATGGAGTTGGTCCCCCCTTTGCTGCTATAACAGCATCCACTCTTCTGGGAAGGCTTTCCACTAGACATGGAACATTGCTGCGGGGACTTGCTTCCATTCAGCCACAAGAGCATCAGTGAGGTTGGGCACTGATGCTGGGCGATTAGGCCTGGCTCGCAGTCAGCGTTCCAATTCAATGTGGTTAAGGTCAGGGCTCTCTCTGTGCAGGCCAGTCAAATTCTTCCACACCGATCTCGACAAACCCTTTCTGTATGGACCTCGCTTTGTGCACGGGGGCATTGTCATGCTTAAACAGGAAAGGGCCTTCCCCAAACTGTTGCCACGAAGTTGGAAGCACAGAGCCGTCTAGAATGTAATTGTATGCTATAGCGTTAAGATTTCCCTTCACTGGAACTAAGGAGCCTAGCCCTAACCATGAAAAACAGCCCCAGACCATTATTCATCCTCCACCAAACTTTACAGTTGCCACTATACATTGGGACAGGTAGCGTTCTCATGGCATCCGCCAAACCCAGATTTGTCTGTCGGACTGCCAGATGGTGACGCGTTATTCATCACTCCAGAGAACGTGTTTCCACTGCTCCAGAGTCCAATGGCGGCGAGCTTTACACCACTCCAGCCGGTGGTCTTAGGCTTGTGTGCGTTTGCTCGGCCATGGAAACCCATTTCATGAAGCTCCCAACGAACAGTTCTTGTGCTGACATTCCTTCGAGACGCTATTTGGAACTCGGTAGTGAGTGTTGCAACTGAGGACAGATGATTTTTCAGCGCTTCAGCACTCAGCGGTCCCGTTCTGTGAGCTTGTGTGGCCTACCACTTCGTGGCTGAGCCGTTATTGCTCCTAGACGTTTCCACTTCACAATAACAACACTTACAGTTGACCGGTGCAGCTCTAGCAGGGCAGAAATTTGACGAACTGACTTGTTGGAAGGGTGGCATCCTATGGCGGTGCCACGTTAAAAGGCACTGAGCTCTTCAGTAAGGTCATTCCACTGCCAATGTTTGTCTATGAAGATTGCATGGCTGTGTGCTCGATTTTATACATCTGTCAGCAAGGTTGTGGCTGAAATAGCCGAATCCACTCATTCGGAAGGGGTGTCCTATATATAGGGTATATAGGCCTACCACTAAAACCTAATTTCACAATCCCAAAAGGATTAAACAATCTCCAAATGCTTAATACTCCAGAGAAATGTATCGATCAGATAATAGCTGAACTGAACCTCTTATTTGCCTTACTTTTTAGCCTCACAAAGTGGCCAGATGGACAGAGGCAAGAGGTTTATCCTTCTACCCCCCCACCCCACCCCCACAAAAAATAAATAATAATAATAATAATAAAAAAAAAAAAATAAAAAAAAAATATATATATATATATATATAAAACAAATGAAAATAAAAAATATACTCTAGAGATTAAAAATTTGAAAATTATTATTTTTTTAAATTAAAAAATTGTAAAGTGGTTGTCCCACTGGCTATCATAAGGTGAATGCACCAATTTGTAAGTCGCTCTGGATAAGATCGTCTGCTAAATGACGTAAATGTAATGTAATGTAAATGTTTATGCCAAATAAGAATATTGCCACATTCAAGTGCTAGTCGGAACTAGGAAACTCTGAAATTTCCGACATGCTAACTGGTTGTAGTTATACACGTGCCACGTTCAGCCAGTTAGCAAGTTGACTATTTGCGAGTTTCCTAGCTCCGACTAGCACCTGAATGCAGCATTAGTACAACAATTCTTATAGTCTTGAAAGGAGGAATAGAAAATGGTCAATGTCAACTTCATTAGGTCTAATTACATTTTATTTGTCAATTATTTGAAATGTGTTGTGCTGGTTTAAATAAAAAAATATTGCATTTTTACTCTGTCCCAAGCAATTGGTCTATAATCCCGAGATTTGGTTCTGGATTGAGGCATTGATGACCTCTCTGCGTAAAATGCAGATCTACTGCTCTCTGGTGGCAGGTGCTGTAATGCCGCAGTTCATTTATGCCTGTCTAAGTAATTACTGTACTAATTTGTTAGGCTCATTATGAGAAGAAGACAAGGGTGTCGATGTGGTCACTGAAGCTGACGTAGGCTATTCCATCAGATTCCACAGTTTTACCAGTAGATAGCGCCTATGCCTAGGGTTCATAATGTAACTTTCGGAGCAAATGGGAAATCCCCATAACCCCATTGCCTTTTAAAACTGTCTGGTGAACACACCTCTGTTTTTCTCACCTGTGACGGTACAAATCAATCTCATGTAGGCTACTTTAATGCTGTATGCGCAATCTTTCTATCCGGAAGCTTGAAGTCAAATATCTATATATATATCTATATATATATATATATATCTATATATATATCTATATCTATATATATATATATATCTATATCTATATCTATATCTATATATATATATATCTATATATATATATATATATATTTTTTTTTTTTAACCAACAACCGACGCTCGTGATTTCCCTCATTCCACGTGTCGTTCATCTGGGATACACATAGCTTTGGTCTCCTCTGGAGAAAATGGAAACATACAGGTAAATTAATGATCATAATTTTATGCAACATACTATGTGATCCGTAGTCAGAAAATTAAAGTGAATGTAATTTCTTCTGTGTGAGGAATAAATTAAATTAGGCTATGATTGTGTCTCAACCCTATGGCGGGCACAACACAAAAACCTCAGATGAAGGAAAGTAGGAACTAAACTACAACGTATCGAAATATGAAGAAAAAAAATCGGAGTTTAACGTAAATTATAAAAAAACGATTAAAGGAAAAAAAAAATGTCATAATTTTTACAATAAAAATTAAGTTTTTTTCAAGAAATTATCAAATAGTTTGACAACCATGTTTGTAAGCTTTTATCTTATATCAAACTCAACTATGTGTCTTTTCCAGTGATGAAGACGGATGTCTCATGGTATGCTGAGTAAACTTTCAGCCCCATTTGTCTCCTGAATGCTTTGGCATTCAAGCCCCCTGACTATTTATCAATTTTCTCCTTCAGAACACACTTTGTCATGTGGACTGTCCTGGGATTAACAGCAGTCTTCATCTCTGCCTCAGGTAAATTATTCTCATAGCCTCAATAGATGGCGTAGACATAGTCAAAGTTTAGGAGAGTTTTGGATTTAAACTGTTTCATGTTGTAACACATCCTCATCCTCTGTGGTTTTTCAAGTGAGACATGGCTCTGAGGTGAAGGTCATTATTTCTGGTTTCACATCCTCTTTTATTTGTCCTTGTTCTGAGTCCTTTAGACCTTTTTTCCCGCACACACACACACGCACGCACAGGCATGTACACACACACACACTTTATATCTCAATGAAGACTGTTTATATACTCCTTCTCGTGTGTGTGGCGAGAGATAGGAAACACATTATTAGGAAGTGAAAATTGGGCAGATGAATAGGATGTGACACCATGATGAATGCAATGTACAGCATTTTATGAGAGCGAGAGAGTTGGTGTCAGTATAATTTGGTATGGGGATGAAGTAATTTCCCATATCAACATGGAATATTCAGACTTTAATGTGTCACTAGATATCCTCCTCATCTGAGCCAACAAAAATGTATTATTCCATGAATTTCATTCAGGTCAAAAAGTCAGTGTCATTATTGCTGTCTTGCTGCATTGTCAGTTTCAGGGCATGAAGAGACTTGAGCTGAGCCCAAGATCAACTCTAAAATGTGCTAAACCGTCCCTGTTGTAGAGCTATGGGGGAATCAGCAAGCCAGTAGCATTCGGGCAAACCCATGGAAAACACAACTATTCCTTAGATGTCTGTAGACTATTTTTTTGATCTGTAGATGATAGGTTGACTTCTAACTGTCTGGCTGTCTCTTATCTATACAGTGCCTTGCAAAAGTATTCAGCCCCCTTGGCGTTTTTCCAATTTTTTTGCATTACAACCTGTAATTTAAATGGATTTATATTTGGATTTCATTTTATGGACATACACAAAATAGTCCAAATTGGTGAAGTGAAATGAAAAAAATTACTTGTTTCAAAGAATTCTAAAAAATAAATAACGGAACAGCTGGAGCAGTTTTGCCTTGAAGAATGGGCAAAATCCCAGTGGCTAGATGTGCCAAGCTTAGAGACATACCCCAAGAGATTTGCAGCTGTAATTGATGCAAAAGGTGGCTCTACAAAGTAGTGACTTTGGGGGGGTGAATGGTTATGCACGCTCAAGTTTTCTGTTTCTTTGTCTTATTTTTGTTTGTTTCACAAAAAAAATATATTTTGCGTCTTCAAAGTGGTAGGAATGTTGTGTAAATCAAATAATACAAACCCCCAAAAAATCCATTTAAAGTCCTGGTTGTAAGGCAACAAAATAGGAAAAAGGCCAAGGGGGGTGAATACTTTCACAAGCCACTGTAGTTACATAACTATCAGTGATATAGGGTATATGTAGGTTAGTGTTCTTGGACAGCTATGATGTTGAGCAAGTCAAATTTGTAATCCTATCCAGGCTGGTCTGTTTTGTAGTTTGATAGAGCTATTGTAATATGGTCTTTTGTTGCTTTGGCGTAATAGTTATGTAATGAAATCAAATACACTAATACTACAGCTTCTATATTCCTTTGATCAAGTCATTCTACTTTTTCAGAACTTATAGGTTGTTAATTGTTAGAAGCCGTTCCTTTGTGACCTACATAAAGACGATAAGAGTTAATATCTGAGAACTCCTGTGGCTTTACATTTGAAATCCACAACAGATCTAGCAACAACAATTTTTAATTTACTTCCGCTTTAAATAGCTCACCTGGGAGTGTTGCTCCACTTTTAAATTACTCTGTTTACTTAATACAATCTCTTATGGGCTATTGAATTTGAAGAACGGTTCATGTTACTTTGTATGTGTTGAAAGTAATAACATGTCATCATTTCTGTCTCTCAAAACATGAGATGTCAAAGATTATCCCAAACACCACATGCACAACCAGCTAATGTATGTCCCAAATGAATGGGAAAGATTGGCACATGACCCCATGATGAACTCTAATCATTTTGGGTCTAAGGAGGAGGCTAATGCTAGCCAGACACTGCTAAATATTACAAATGGGCACTAACGAACTGTCTGGAGCATTGAACAACAGCCAAGGCTGAGTGTGTTATTCCGCTGACACAACATTCCTCCCTTTGTTTACTTAACCTTAGTACCACTTTCTGCACCCACCTGCTGGGATAAACTTATCTTGGGCACAAATCAAGGGCTGTATATAGTTTTTTATGACTTAACAAGGGGGGTTCACGTGAGGTTAGAGAGGCTGTGTTTGCGTAGATGGGAGTGTTGGGTTGTTTAGGAGAAAGGGCAGAAATAGTCTCATAGATGGATGACTGGGATGTTAATGTATAGACACTGTGTGTGACACACACAAACCCATACATATACAGGAGGAGGAGTAGAAAGGAGAACTGAAGATGTGTGGGTGTGACAGAGGCAACAACAACTATAGTTAAGATTCAGCTTGATAAACAGTCTATTGAGATATACTAAATATTATGCACGCACTTCTCTTTTTATATCTTCAAGTGAGACATGACTGAGGTGAAGGTCATTGTTACTGGTTTCAGTTTGTCCTTATTCTGAGGGTCCTTTGGTAATTTCTTTACGCATGCACTCATTATAAACTCAGCAAAAAAAGAAACGTCCTCTCACTGTCAACTGTGTTTATTTTCAGCAAACTTAACATGTGTAAATATTTGTATGAACATAACAAGATTCAACAACTGAGACATAAACTGAACAAGTTCCACAGACATGTGACTAACATAAATTGAATAATGTGTCCCTGAACAAAGGGGGGATCAAAATCAAAAGTAACAGTCATTATCTGGTGTGGCCACCAGCTACATTAAGTACTGCAGTGCATCTCCTCCTCATGGACATTGCCTACATACTGGTCCCCCGTGGGAAACGAACCCACAACCCTGGCGTTGCAAACGCCATGCTCTACCAACTGAGCTACACGGGACTACCACCAAGGCACCTGCAAGTTCCCAGACATTTCTGGGGGGAATGGCCCTAGCCCTCACCCTCCGATCCAACAGGTCCCAGACGTGCTCAATTGGATTGAGATCCGGGCTCTTCGCTGGCCATGGCAGAACACTGACATTCCTGTCTTGCAGGAAATCAAGCACAGAACGAGCAGTATGGCTGTTGGCATTGTCATGCTGGAGGGTCATGTCAGGATGAGCCTGCAGGAAGGGTACCACATGAGGGAGGAGGGTGTGTGTCCCTGTAACGCACAGCTTTGAGATTGCCTGCAATGACAACAAGCTCAGTCCGATGATGCTGTGACACACCGCCCCAGACCATGATGGACCCTCCACCTCCAAATCGATCCCACTCCAGGGTACAGGCCTCGGTGTAACGCTCATTCCTTCTACGATAAACGCGAATCCGACCATCACCCCTGGTGAGACAAAACCGCAACTCGTTAGTGAAGAGCACTTTTTGCCAGTCCTGTCTGGTCCAGCAACGGTGGGTTTGTGCCCATAAGCGACGTTGTTGCCGGTGATGTCTGGTGAGGACCTGCCTTACAACAGGCCTACAAGCCCTCAGTCCAGCCTCTCTCAGCCTATTGTGGACAGTCTGAGCACTGATGGAGGGATTGTGCGTTCCTGGTGTAACTTTGGCAGTTGTTGTTGCCCTCCTGTACCTGTCCCGCAGGTCTGATGTTCGGATGTACCGATCCTGTGCAGGTGTTGTTACACGTGGTCTGCCACTGCGAGGGCGATCAGCTGTCCGTCCTGTCTCCCTGTAGCGCTGTCTTAGGCGTCTCACAGTACGGACATCGCAATTTATTGCCCTGGCCACATCTGCAGTCCTCATGCCTCCTTGCAGCATGCCTAAGGCACGTTCACGCAGATGAGCAGGGACCCTGGGCATCTTTCTTTGGGTGTTTTTCAGTCAGTAGAAAGGCCTCTTTAGTGTCCTAAGTTTTCATAACTGTGACCTTAATTGCCTACCGTCTGTAAGCTGTTAGTGTCTTAACGACCGTTCCACAGGTGCATGTTCATTTAATTGTTTATTGTTCATTTAACAAGCATGGGAAACAGTATTTAAACGCTTTACAATGAAGATCTGTGAAGTTATTTGGATTTTTACGAATTATCTTTGAAAGACAGGGTCCTGAAAAAGGGAAGTTTCTTTTTTTTGCTGAGTTTACTTAATAACACTTCAATCAATTGTGATTAACTGAAATATATACCCTCTTCTATTCTGTGGCCCTGACCTAAAATTAAAGTATCTGGGCCCTATAGTTATGACAAATCATTTCCGGATTGATTTTAGTTAATTCTTTACAGTAGCTTTACTCAGACCATGACCTTGTGGTCCTATAGTGTGAAGTATTGTACATTTACATTTTAGTCATTTAGCAGACGCTCTTATCCAGAGCGACTTACTCTACCATGCTCTATCAACTGAGCTACATCCCTGCCGGCCATTCCCTCCCCTACCCTGGACGACGCTGGGCCAATTGTGCGCCGCCCATGAGTCTCCCGGTCGCGGCCGGCTGCGACAGAGCCTGGATTTGAACCAGGATCTCTAGTGGCACAGTTAGCACTGCGATGCAGTGCCTTAGACCACTGCACCACTCAGGAGACATTGTACCTTCAGAGGTACACATAGGAACTCACATGGTACTGGTCGGTACCTGTTAGGGTACATGTGCAGATAATCTAGTACAATGGTACATTTTCTACCCAAGATATACAGTACCAGTCAAAAGTTTGGACACACCTACTCATTCAAGGGTTTTTCTTTATTTTTTCTATGAAATAACACATATGGAATTATGTAGTAACCAAAAAAGTGTTAAACAAATCCAAATGTATTTTATATTTGAGATTCTTCAAAGTAGCCACCCTTTGCCTTGATAACAGCTTTGCACACTCTTGGCATTCTCTCAACCAGCTTCACCTGGAATGCTTTTCCAACAGCCTTGAAGGAGTTCCCACATATGCTGAGCACTTGTTGGCTGCTTTTCCTTCACTCTGCGGTCCGACTCATCCCAAACCATCTCAATTTGGTTGAGGTCGGGGGATTGTAGAGGCCAGGTCATCTGATGCAGCACTCCATCACTCTCCTTCTTGGTAAACTAGCCCTTACACAGCCTGGAGGTTTGTTGGGTCATTGTCCTCTTGAAAAACAAATTATAGTCCCACTCCAGACCAAAGGACAGATTTCCACCGGTCTAATGTCCATTGCTCGTGTTTGTTGGCCCAAGCAAGTCTCTTCGTCTTATTGGTGTCCTTTAGTAGTGGTTTCTTTGCAGCAATTCGACCATGAAGGCCTGATTTCACACAGTCTCCTCAGTTGATGTTGAGATGTGTCTGTGAAGCATTTATTTGGGCTGCAATTTCTGAGGCTGGTAACTCTAATGGACTTATCCTTTGCAGCAGAGGTGACTCTGGGTCTTCCATTCCTGTGGCGGTCCTCATGAGAGCCAGTTTCATCATAGCGCTTGATGGTTTTGCGACTGCGACCGTTCAAAGTTCTTAATGTTCCGTATTGACTGACCTTCATGTCTTGAAGTAATGATGGACTGTTGTTTCTCTTTGCTTATTTGAGCTGTTCTTGCCATAATATGGACTTGGTCTTTTACCAAATAGGGCTATCTTCTGTATACCACCCCTACCTTGTCACAACATAACAGATTGGCTCAAACACATTAAGAAGGAAATAAATTCCACAAATTGACTTTTAAGAAGGCACACCTGTTAATTGAAATGCATTCCAGGTGACTACCTAATGAAGCTGGTTGAGAGAATGCCAAGAGTGTGCAAAGCTGTTATCAAGGCAAAGGGTGGCTACTTTGCAGAATCTCAAATATAAAATATATCTGGCAGCTTCATTAAATAGTACCCGCAAAACACCAGTCTCAATGTCAACAGTGAAGAGGCGACTCCGGGATGCTGACCTTCTAGGCAGAGTTGCAAAGAAAAAGCCATATCTCAGACTGGCCAATAAAAAGAAAAGATTAAGATGGGCAGTCTGAGATATGGCTTTTTCTTTGCAACTCTGCCAAGAAGGTCAGCATAATAATATAATAATATGCCATTTAGCAGACGCTTTTATCCAAAGCGACTTACAATCATGCGTGCATACATTTCAATGTATGGGTGGTCCCGGGGACCGAACCCACTACCCTGGCGTTACAAGCGCCGTGCTCTACCAATTGAGCTACAGCATCCCGGAGTAGCCTCTTCACTGTTGACGTTGAGACTGGTGTTTTGTGGGGACTATTCAATGAAGCTGCCAGTTGAGGACCTGTGAGGCGTCTGTTTCTCAAACTAGACACTCTAATGTATTTGTCCTCTTGCTCAGTTGTGCAGCGGGGCCTCCCACTCCTCTTTCTATTCTCGTTAGAGCCAGTTTGTGCTGTTCTGTGAAGGGAGTAGTACACAGCGTTGTACGAGATCTTCAGTATGTTGGCAATTTCTCGCATGTAATAGCCTTCATTTCTCAGAACAAGAATAGACTGACGAGTTTTAGAAGAAAGTTCTTTGTTTCTGGCCATTTTGAGCCTGTAATTGAACCCACAATTGCTGATGCTCCAGATACTCAACTAATCTCAAGAAGGCCAGTTTTATTGCTTCTTTAATCAGCACAACAGTTTTCAGCTGTGCTAACATAATTGCAAAAAGGTTTTCTAATGATCAGTTAGCCTTTTAAAATGATTAACTTGGATTAGCAAACACAACGTGCCATTGGAACACAGGACTGATGGTTGCTGATAATGGGCCTCTGTACGCCTATGTAGATATTCCATTAAAAATCAGCCGTTTCCAGCTACAATAGCCATTTACAACATTAACAATGTCTACACTGTATTTCTGATCAATTTGATGTTATTTTAATGGAGAAGAAAATTGCTTTTCTTTCGAAAACAAGGACATTTTTAGGTGACCCCAAACTTTTGAACGGTAGTGTACCTTGTGCAGTCTATGAATGGATTTCCTCGTGGGGAGGCAACCATGAAGAGACATCTGAGGAAGTCCTGTTCAGAGTGTGTTGTCAGTGTCATGATGATGGGTAATTGGGGGGGGCTATGGTGAGGGGTCTAGGAGTGGGAGACTGTTTCTCGGAGGGGATAGGGGGTTTTGCGGGTCATGTTTGGGTTCTGGGGTGGTCTTCTTGTCTGGTCTCTTGTTGGTCTGTTGTTTGTCTGGTCTTTCCCATTTGGTAATTTTTGTCCAGTTTCGGTTGTCGTTGTCTAAGAACTGGAGTTGTGAGGCGAGGGGTTCTTCCGGTTGTATGGTCTCTCAAAACCGGCTCCCCTTTGACCAAGGGTTTGGAGGGGTGGAGGTGGCTAGGAAAGGGTTTGTTGGTGGGGCAGAGGTGGAGGGGCCGACAGGGGTGGGATCTGTTTTTGGGAGGTCTTGGGTGGTGACGGGTGGGGGCCGTTTCCGGGACATCTTGGGTGGTGGGTTGGGCGGTGCCTGTGTTAACGTCTGGGTCCGGTTCTGGTTCTTTGTTCTTGTTGTCTGGTGGAGGGGGTGGTATTTGGGCTAGTGGGGTTGGTGGCATTGGGCAGGTTTGAAAGAAGTGGCCCCCATTCCCGCACAGGTTGCAGGGTCGTGTGGAAGTACAGTCCGAGGTGGGATGGTCCCCTTTACAGATTCTGCAGATGATGGCTGTGCGGTTGGTTCTGGTCTGGTCGTTGGTCTGCTAAGGTCCTGCAGGAGGAGGAAGGACAAACCTCAGAGCGAGCAGACACCTGGAAGCCCATAGGTCAATGGAGGCACTCCCCTGTGGTCTGCTCGCGCCAGGCATAGGTTGGTGTCTTTGGGCCTTCCTCCGCGCCTCTGGTTCTGGTGGTAATGCAGCCTGATCTACTCTGGGTGGTTGGCGATTGGCTGGTCCTGGTCTGGTCGGTGGTGGCCTGAGGAAAAATAAAACTATAAAATAAAGGCAGGGGAAGAGTGCTGCAGGCCAAGGGTTGCGGGAGTAAGGCTCGCCTCGGCAGTACTCTACTCGCCTCGAGGCCTGCAGGCCGTCGTCTCCTCCTCAGGTGGCTGGTCCGGTGCTGGTTCTGGATGCTGGGGGGGGTCCGGGATGGGCCGTGGACTGGGGAGGTGTCAAAGGAGGTGCTCTACTTGCGTTGGCATAACCATCAAACACTTACTGTAAACTGCTACAACACTTCCACTCACAGTTGCCACAAATACACATATATTTGACCATGCCCCAAATATGCTAATGAGCCCCACCAGTACATTGCCCCCTCCTATCAAAGCGCAGTGATGATCGTACCTTATATTCAAAATATTGGGTTGAAGAATGACCCATTATACCTACAAGGTACCAAACTGTACCATGGGAGTTCATATGTGTACCTGTGAAATGTATATTTGACCTTTCTGTACCCCAGGTAACAACACTGTAGTGTACCCTAACCATACCCTTATTTTTTTTGTGTTAATATATACTGAACGAAAATCTAAACATAACATGCAACAATTTCAAAGATTTTACTGAGTTACAGTTCATATAAGGAAATCAGTCAATTGAAATACATTCATTAGGCCCTTATCTATGAATTTCACATGACTGGGAATACAGATATGCATCTGTTGGTCACAGATGCCTTTAAAAAAAGATAGGGGCATGGATCAGAAAACCAGTCAGTATCTGGTGTGATAACCATTTTCCTCATGCAGCACGACACATCTCCTTCGCATAGAGTTGATCAGGCTGTTGATTGTGGCCTGTGGAATATTGTCCCACTCCTTTTCAATGGCTGTGCGAAGTTGCTGGATGTTGGCGGGAATTGGAACACGCTGTCGATCCAGAGCATCCCAAACATGTTCAATGGGTGACATGTCTGGTGAGTATGCAGGCCATGGAAGAACTGGGACATTTTCAGCTTCCATGAATTGTGTACAGATCCTTACGACATGGGGGCCGTGCATTATCATGCTGAAACATGAGGTGATGGCGGCAGATTAATGGCACGACAATGGGCCTTACGATCTCGTCACAGTATCTCTGTGCATTCAAATTGCCATCAATAAAATGCAATTGTGTTTGTTGTCCGTAGCTTATGCCTGCCCATACCATAACCCCACCGCCACCATGGGACACTCTGTTCACAACATTGACATCAGCAAACCGCTCGCCCACACAACGCCATACACGTGGTCTGCGGTTGTGAGGTCAGTTGGACGTACTGCCAAATTCTCTAAAACAACGTTGGAGGTGGCTTATGGTAGAGAAATTAACGTTAAATTCTCTGAAAACAGCTCTGGTGGACATTCCTGCAGTCAGCATGCCAATTGCACGCTCCCTCAAAACATCTGTGGCATTGTGTTGTGTGACAAAACTGCACATTTTAGTGGCCTTTTATTGTCCCCAGCACAAGGTGCACCTGTGTTATGATAATGCTGTTTAATCAGCTTCTTGCTATGCCACACCTGTCAAGTGGATGGCTTATCTTGGCAAATGAGAAATTCTCACTAACAGGGATGTAAACAAATTTGTGCACAAGATAATCCATCCACTTGACAGGTGTGGCATAGCAAGAAGCTGATTAAACAGCATTATCATTACACAGGTGCACCTTGTGCTGCGGACAATAAAAGGCCACTAAAATGTGCAGTTTTGTCACACAGGGTGCCCGCCAACAACATTTCGCTTAGGGCCCCCAAAAGGCTAGGGCCGGCTCTGACTGCACGTGTTCATATGGATGTGGGTATGCAGACCCGTGAGCCCCTTATGATGAGTTGAGATTTTTTGTGGCCCCCACCCCCATCAAAGTTGCCCGTCCCTGCTTTAGAGTCTGGCTCTTCTTGTTTCCTATATTCTTCGGTACCGATGGGAGTTTTTATAAGCTACTGTTGTTATTTTCCAACTTTTTTTCTTATCTTGTTACAGACAAATGCAACTTGCCAAAAACATTATGGAAATTAACCTTGAGAAATTGAACCTGCTCAACTGGGCCTTTTCTTGTCTTCTAGCCCAGTCAGATGTGCAAGCAATTGTGGAACAGAAGGTCCTCCTGCAATGCCCCTGCGTAAAACGAAATGAGAAAATGAACATACACTGGCAGCTAGAAGAGCATACCACCGTGCTCTATCATGATGGAAGTCATAACAACACAACCATAGGGAATGGATATGAAAACAGGGTTCGTCTCTTTCTGAATGAAGACAAGGACAACTGTTCCCTGCTCCTCTCAGGCATCACTGTGGCAGACAACGGGGTGTACAAATGCTCCTATACAGCCAACGCTTATGTCTACAAAAACGTTATTCTACATGTGGCTGGTAAGTAATTTGGTTGGTTTGTTTGTTCATTGTCTTTCCGCCATCGTTTTATTTCATTGTTTACTTCCCTCCCTTTCTTTTCTACTTAAAAAATTACTCAATTTCAGGCACGCTGTTGTTGATTATCTCCTCTCTCCTCTCCAGCGAGCTACAGTGTCTATATGGACCTCGTCTCAGACCAGGCTTCGGCGTGTTCCGGAGGGGGAGAGGGGTCGGGGGTGTACCAGTGTAAAGCCTCCGGGGGCTATCCAGAGGGCCAGATTCACTGGGAGCTGGATGGACATCCTCTGGTGAACCCCTCCAGGAGGGATGTGACCCACCTGGACAACTTTACAGGACTCTACAGCCTGACCAGCAACCTGACCATCGAGCTGAATAAGGGTGAAAAACTGCAGTGTGTGGTGGAGAACACAGCCCTGGCCTCTAATCTCACCTCCAACTCCAGCTGCAATCAAAAGCTTGGTGAGTACAGGAGACTAGTGATACCAGTAGATCTACTAACCAGTAGCAGTATATCATGGTAGTCAGGGTCTGGATTACATTGAATAATTTTGATTTGGGTCTCAGCTTGTACAAAAACTCCTAAAACGATTCCAACACCATCATTAAGTTTGCTGATGACACAACACTGGTAGGCCTGATCACCGACAACGATGAGACAGCCTATAGGGAGGAGGTCAGAGTCCTGGCCGTGTGGTACCAGGATAACAACCTCTCCCTCAACGTGACCAAGACAAAGGAGATGATTGTGGACTACAGGAAAAAAAAGAGGACTGAGCACTCCCCCATTCTCATCGACAGGGCTGTAGTGGAACAGGTTGAGAGCTTCAAGTTCCTTGGTGTCCACATCACCAACGAACTATCATGGTCCAAACACACCAAGGCAGTCGTGAAGAGGGCACAACAAAGCCTATTCCCCCTCAGGTGACTGAAAAGATTTGGCAAGATTCTACAGCTGCACCATCGAGAGCATCCTGACTGGTTGCATCACCGCCTGGTATGGCAACTGCTCGGCCTCCGACCGCAAGGCACTACAGAGGGTAGTGCGTACGGCCCAGTACATCACTGGGGCCAAGCTTCCTGCCATCCAGGACCTCTATACCAGGCGGTGTCAGAGGAAGGCCCTCAAAATTGTCAAAGACTCCAGCCACCCTAGTCATAGACTGTTCTCTCTGCTATAGCACGGCAAGCGGTACCGGAGTGCCAAGTCTAGGTCCATAAGACTTCTCAACAGCTTCTACCCCTAAGCCATAAGACTCCTGAACAGCTAATCATGGCTACCCGGACTATTTGCACTGCCCCCCCCACCCCCACCCCATCTTGTTACGCTACTGCTACTCTGTTAATTATTTATGCATAGTCACTTTAACTCTACCCACATGTACATATTATCTCAACTACCTCAACTAGCCGGTGCCCCCACACATTGACTCTGCACCGGTACCCCCCTGTATATATAGCCTCCCTACTGTTATTTTATTTTACTTCTGCTCTTTTTTTCCTCAACACTTTTTTGTTGTTGTTTTATTTTACTTTTTTATTGAAAAATAAATGCATTGTTGGTTAAGGGCTGTAAGTAAGCATTTCACTGTAATGTCTATACCTGTTGTATTCGGGGCATGTGGCCAATAAAATTTGATTTGATAAAACATCTGCATAGGAATACATGAGAATGAAAAACTAGGAGTGGGTGCATGCGTGCTTGTGTGTATGTGCGTAAGGGTGGGGGAAAGCTAGGGAAAGCCCAGGCATAAAAATACAACAGGGAAAACCTGAACTCTGTGCTAGAATGAAACAACAGTATTATCTCTATTAGCATTACCAATGTGTAGAGAACAGTGTTTCCTCTGACTGAAAAAGGAAGGAGCTGGAATCCACAGTGATATGTTGAAGGGTAGTCAACAAAGAAAGTTACGCTGCTGTGGCATGTTGGGAGGAAGTGTGAGTTTTTGTTGGAAAGCCTTCTCACCACAGGTCAAGTTACACCAAGAGGTCTGCCTTTTCAAATTCTTCCTCTGACAACTTTTTTGCTTCACCTTTTCTCATCTAAAACATGTTTTTGGAGCGTGTCATAGTTTATATTCACTATTCATATGTTTTCTGTTTCCTCTCTCCTTTCCAGTGTCCATGGGAACTAGCAGTCCTGATAAAGTAGTGGTTGCAGGAGTTGTGGCTGTCAGTCTGGTTGTGATGTTTATTGTGGGAGTCCCGCTGGTGTTCTTACTAACTAGATGTTGCCGACATGAAAGGTCAACGGTGAGCCATTGCCCTCATTATCTGCCACTTGATTTCTGGCCAAGTGTTTAATGCTCTAGTAAGAAAACCAGAGAGCAAAGTTCAATGGTTAATCAATTGTGTTTGAGTTTTAAATAAAACATACAAATAAAATAGTACTTAAATAGTGATTGAACAGAGTTGTGAATTGAACAATAGCGTTTAACACTTTGTGTGTGAGCAATGTTTTGTGTTTTTCCCTGGAAGAAGCAGAGAGACACAGAGAGGCAGGAAAGAGGCGAGACCCAGTCGTTGAATGCGTATGAAAATGACTCTGCCCGAATGTGTGGAGCGTCTCCCCCCTCTGATGCAACAATCTCTCTTCAACTGACAGACAACAAAATGGAGGGATGATAATGAGAGGAAATGAAACTTAAAATAAGGCCTGTGTTCAACGTAGAAACTTGGAGCAACATTGAGCAATGTGTTGTACCGTCATGTCTGAACTATTCTGTGGGTGTTACGCAACGAGGCAAACAGCACCTGAAAGTGGTTTATCACGGTTTTCCCCAGTTCGGTGACACTGAACTGATCCCTGAGTTATGAATATGATGACGAGGGTATCGTACAAAATGTGGCCATGTAGACAAGGTTTAGGAACTAAAAGAGAAGAGGAGAACCGCATAATGGGAGAAATGACTGTGATCAATGGACTGAACGTGAGCTAGACTCAGTGGACAAAGTCCCCCCCCCCCCCCCCCCCCACAAGAAAAGGCAGCCTGAGTCTGTATATTGCAGTTGTAGAGTTTACTCACTTCTTAAAAGTACAGGTGCTTTCATATTTCTAAAAAAGAGTAGCAGATTAAACAAGACTACTGTAGTTATATAGCTAATGCATGACTGTGAACGGCCATCATTGAAACTTTTGTCTTTATACATCTTGTATACTGCATGTTCCTGGTGTTGGTCTAATGTAGATCTGTCTGGGCTAAACAAGATTCCCCTCTGTAAATGTCAAACTGGTATGGGGGAGCCCCTACTGTGCTATTAAAACCCCTTATAACGTCACTGGTCACATTATAAGGAAGCTGCAGTAGGAAGTGTCTACTTTGCTGAATCATGCTGAGGATTCAAACAATTTGGTTTTATGTTAGGCCAAGTTATTAGTTTTCATGTAAACAGTCAATGAAGTTATTTTACTTATAATTGTGAATTTAATTATCTGAATATGTAAAGAATTGGATATCAGAATTGTGTTAATTGCTTATTGTTATGTATCTTGCTGTGAACTAAGAGAGCATGTCATGGGATGACTAAAGTCAAGGATTATTAAACTTACAAATGTCAAGCAAATTCTCTGGTTACTCCAGTTTAGAGGTCTTCACATGTCCACCCGAATACAGACCTGACCTGGTACCCGAGTGGGTCCGGGTCCAAAGTTCTAACTTTTCCTTCTGGTCCGGGTCGTGTCCTGTTTGATTGTCATCAGGTCTCAGGTCTATGTAACTACAGCTGATAGACCTGAGTGGACCCGAATGGACCCGACCAAGGCTCTGCATAGCCTATAGAGGGCTTGTAGTACTCCTGAGTGGCGCAGTGGTCTAAGGCACTGCATCGCAGTGCTAACTGTGCCACTAGAGATCCTGGTTTGAATCCAGGCTCTGTCGCCGCCGGCTGCGACCGGGAGACTCATGGGCGGCGCACAATTGGCCCAGCGTCGTCCAGGGTAGGGGAGGGAATGGCCGGCAGGGATGTAGCTCAGTTGATAGAGCATGGCGTTTGCAACGCCAGGGTTGTGGGTTCGATTCCCACGGGGGGCCAGTATAAAAAAAATATGTATTCACTAACTGTAAGTCGCTCTGGATAAGAGCGTCTGCTAAATGACTAAAAATGTTTTTTTAAATGTAGTTGACGTTTGATGCCTGGTGTCCATGTTGGAAGACCACCGCATTAATTATTCTGTTCTGACAACAACAGCCGATTGGCTACCTCAAACTGCATGATAACAGTGCCTAAAACTAGTTGATTCATCACCACGGTCATTTTCTGTAGAGTATTTGGCTGCTCTAACAAGGCAGGAAAGACAACGGGGGAAAAATATGTTTACAGATTCCCCGCAATCATGAAACACCCTTGGTGCCACATGAGATAAGACTCTTGTCAGAAAAGAACAGTCAGAAACGCGAAGAAACTGTTTTTCCCATCAAGACCTGAACCCAGACAGCTGTCAGTAACGGGTCTGCTACGATCATTTCATCACTGGTCAGTCAAGTCTGATCGATTTCGAGTTTATTTTATCTAAGCTAACCAGGTGTTAACAACAACACTAAATTAGCCCAAATTAGCTAGCTAGCTAGCTAGCTTGTAGTCTAGCAATTAGCATGTGTCGTGTGAGTTAAAAGTTTTGGGGAAGCTATTTTTCACCATAAAATAAAAACTTTTGCATTTGCAGACTAATGCATGGACACAGCCCTTAGCCGTGGTATATTGGCCATATATCACAAACCCCTGCGGTTCCATTGCTATTATGAACTGGTTACCAACGTAATTAGAGTAGTAAAAATAAATGTTTTGTCATACCCGTGGTATATGGTCTGATATACCACAGCTGTCAGCCAATCAGCATTCAGGGCTCGAACCACCCAATTTATAATACACTTGAAATGACTGGAGAAATTAGCTGAATCTTTTTTAATAGGATGGTAGCCTAGGTCTACTCTACTGACACTGACAACAGATCAATAAAAATGACCCTGTCTTGAATAAAACCATGTAATCTAGGCCTATGAAAACGGGGTCCTGGCTAAAAGGGATCCAGCTTTTGTCAAATTGACAAAAATATGTTTTTGCATTTTACCTAATCCTTTTCCAAACTGTAACCTAATTATCCTAACCTGCTGCCTAAATTCTCCTAATCTGCTATGAAATGTCAAATATGATGTTAATTTGACAAAAGCTAGACTTCTTCTAGCCATGACCATGAAAAGGGGAGACGCCAATTGTACAATATGATGTCCATATAGCCTGGAGGACATTATTGTCTCAAAAATCTCTAGTGGTTATCATATATTCAAACAGCTCTGTGCTGCTCGGCGCAGCGCAAGAAGTATGATATATCATATCTTCATATGATAACCCAATTATAATTTGTTGAGAACTTTTTTCATAAGAGGGGAAATGTATGGACATTACAGCACAGGACAAAGACCTCAATGGGATAGGACAACCTGCTGTGTTGACTATTGGTTGTTCCAGCCCAACAACAGATTTAATCTTAATCTTTATATGACACTAAAACACCTGAATGAATTAAACACAACCAAACAATTAAGAGCCCTGAGTGGCGCAGTGGTCTAAGGCACTGCATCGCAGTGCTAACATATCAGTTTTTCTGCCGGAATCACTGAATCACTGGACCTTTAACTCCGGATTCATCGCTACCAGCTAGCTGCAACAAAATGGACGTTGTGGTTTGGCTAATCATCCTGAGCTAGGCCCATCTCCCGGCTATCTACCTCTCTGTCAACCGGACGGGACCACCTAGTGTTGACACGGAGCCCCGCCGATCCTACACGACTGGTCTGCAGACGAAATCGACTGATGTGGTTACAACAGGCTTCCCGTTACGACGTCGACCACGAAGATTCCATCTGCTAGCCCCGGCCCGCTAGCACACGCTAGCCGTGGTCTCTTGCTCGCTAGTGCTTTAGCAGCCCCCGAACTACCTCCGAACTATCCTATTGCTGTTCACCGGACCTTATGATAACTCAGCACTGATAACAACATCACTAAAAATAACAACACTAAAAATAACAACACAAAACTACCCACCACAATATATATCAAACACCCACAAAACCGAACAATAACAGAAATTACACCCCAGGGGAGCACCTTCCCTCCCCCTTTATACCCAGCTAAAAACACACACACACAAATCCTAAATCCCTATCCCTCTACACTAACCCTAACCCTAAACCCCCCTTCCACCTCTCCCTAGCAGCATGCTGCCCCCACTTCCTCTCCTCTCTCTTCATTCTCCCCCTCAAATTCTGCTCCACCCTCCTCACTATCCCCTCCACACCCCCTTCTCTCCCTGTCCTTTCCATTTTCTGCCTAGCTTCCCACAACCCCCGTTTAAAGCAGAAAGCTGTCCCTAACCATCCCCCTCGCTTTCCCTACACCTCTCTCTACCCTAGCCCACGTCACAACAAAATCCCCCCTCACCCTGCCTATCAACACCTGTGCCCTAGCCCATACCACCCCGGCAAAAGCATAGCCCCAAAAAACATGGCGCAATGTCTCCTCCCCGCCACAAGTTGGCCTTGGGCAGGTGGGGGATCGAGTCATGCCACGCCCGTACAAGATGGAACGTACGGGCAAGCCCTTATGGAGGCTCAACCAATTCAGGTCCTTGAGCCTGTTATCCAGACCTCACACCTGCACTCCTTCCCAAACCACAGCGGGGATATCCAATACTGGCCCGGGACACCCTCCCCGTCTCACCTCCTCGTACAGGTGCCTGTGATCTAAACCTACTCGGGCAACTTCAACCTCGGGGTGACCACGCAGCCACTTGGCCGCATAGCCAAAGTTCTGCCCGAGGACATGTGTTAGTCCACACCATTACGCTTCTCGCCTGGTAAGAGAAGAACACCCGCAGGAAGTAACCAGATGGGTGTATTACCGGATGAATGTGGTACCCCCCTACCTCCCTCCCCGATGGGAAAGAGCATGCGAACCCTCGCGACACGCTCGAGCCTGCCACCCCACATGAACTGAAACACTAGCCTCACTAGAGGCCTCCTCAGACTAGCTGGCAATGGGTAGACGAACGCCATATACAAAAGAGATGGCAACACATCCACCTTGAGGACCAGGACCTTGCCTATAAAGGACAATGACCTAGCCCTCCACATCCCCAGCTTCCTCTGTACCACTGCGATGCTCCTGTTCCAGTTCAGCGTGGCTGAGCGGGGGGTCTCAAACAAGACCCAGAGAATCTTCAGGGCCCCGATACAGAGAGATAACCCCCCCAGGCACATCCGTCCTCCCACGGCAACTTCCGAAAAACTTAACGGAAGACTTAGCGTGATTGAGAACCGCTCCCGATGCTCGGGTGAATTCCCCAATAATGGCAAGGGACCAAGTCAGGCACGAGTCCTTGCATAGTAACAAGGAAATGTCGTCGGCGTACTGCGTCATCTTAACGTGCAGCCCACCGCTCCCAGGGATAAGCAAGCCCTCCACCCCTGTGTCTGCCCTAATGGCAGCCCCCAGAGGCTCCATGTACAGAACGAAGAGGAGTGCCGAGAGCGGGCACCCCTGCCTGACCCCCGACGCGAGGTCAAAAACGTCACCCATGTGACCGTTTACATTAACCCGGCACCTTGCTCCGACATATAAAGCACGGATCCACCCTATATACACTGCTCAAAAAAATAAAGGGAACACTTAAACAACACATCCTAGATCTGAATGAATGAAATAATCTTATTAAATACTTTTTTCTTTACTTAGTTGAATGTGCTGACAACAAAATCACACAAAAATTATCAATGGAAATCAAATGTATCAACCCATGGAGGTCTGGATTTGGAGTCACCCTCAAAATTAAAGTGGAAAACCACACTACAGGCTGATCCAACTTTGATGTAATGTCCTTAAAACAAGTCAAAATGAGGCTCAGTAGTGTGTGTGGCCTCCACGTGCCTGTATGAAATCCCTACAACGCCTGGGCATGCTCCTGATGAGGTGGCGGATGGTCTCCTGAGGGATCTCCTCCCAGACCTGGACTAAAGCATCCGCCAACTCCTGGACAGTCTGTGGTGCAACGTGGCGTTGGTGGATGGAGCGAGACATGATGTCCCAGATGTGCTCAATTGGATTCAGGTCTGGGGAACGGGCGGGCCAGTCCATAGCATCAATGCCTTCCTCTTGCAGGAACTGCTGACACACTCCAGCCACATGAGGTCTAGCATTGTCTTGCATTAGGAGGAACCCAGGGCCAACCGCACCAGCATATGGTCTCACAAGGGGTCTGAGGATCTCATCTCGGTAACTAATGGCAGTCAGGCTACCTCTGGCGAGCACATGGAGGCCCCCCAAAGAAATGCCACCCCACACCATGACTGACCCACCGCCAAACCGGTCATGCTGGAGGATGTTGCAGGCAGCAGAACATTCTCCACGGCGTCTCCAGACTCTGTCACGTCTGTCACATGTGCTCAGTGTGAACCTGCTTTCATCTGTGAAGAGCACAGGGCGCCAGTGGCGAATTTGCCAATCTTGGTGTTCTCTGGCAAATGCCAAACGTCCTGCACGGTATTGGGCTGTAAGCACAACCCCCACCTGTGGACGTCGGGCCCTCATACCACCCTCATGGAGTCTGTTTCTGACCGTTTGAGCAGACACATGCACATTTGTGGCCTGCTGGAGGTCATTTTGCAGGGCTCTGGCAGTGCTCCGCCTGGTCCTCTTGCACAAAGGCGGAGGTAGTGGTCCTGCTGCTGGGTTGTTGCCCTCCTACGGCCTCCTCCACGTCTCCTGATGTACTGGCCTGTCTCCTGGTAGCGCCTCCATGCTCTGGACACTACGCTGACAGACACAGCAAACCTTCTTGCCACAGCTCGCATTGATGTGCCATCCTGGATGTGCTGCACTACCTTAGCCACTTGTGTGGGTTGTAGACTCCGTCTCATGCTACCACTAGAGTAAAAGCACCGCCAGCATTCAAAAGTGACCAAAACATCAGCCAGGAAGCATAGGAACTGAGAAGTGGTCTGTGGTCACCACCTGCAGAACCATTTCTTTATTGGGGGTGTCTTGCTAATTGCCTGTAATTTCCACCTGTTGTCTATTCCATTTGCACAACAGCATGTGAAATGTATTGTCAATCAGTGTTGCTTCCTAAGTGGACAGTTTGATTTCACAGAAGTGTGATTGACTTGGAGTTACATTGTGTTGTTTAAGTGTTCCCTTTATTTTTTTGAGCAGTGTACTTCTCCCCAAAACCTAACCTGCCTAACACCCTGAAAATAAAATATAAGGCTTTAGCCTGATCAAGTGCTGCTACCATTAACGGCAGCCCTCTATCCTCTACCCAAGCGATGGAGTCCTTAATCAAACTCAGGTTTCACCTAATAGAGCAGCCCTCTATCCCACACGTCTGATCCTCATGGACGACGTAGGGAAGAGCTGTGCGCAACCGGTCCGCTAGAACCTTTGCAAGCAGCTTATAATCTACGCACAGCATGGTCAACGGCCGCCAGTTGCCAAGGTCTGTTGCGTCCCTTCTTGTAAAGAAGTGACAGCACACCTACGGCCATCGATCCCCCCGGGATCCCCGCCTCGAATATGGCCTTCAAGACTTCAAGGACTACCGGACTTCAAGGACTACCGGACCAAGTTTCCCCCACCTGCAGAAGCACCCCGTCGTGATCTGAAAAAAAACACAGGTAACAAACGCCCAGACAACTGACCCAGTGACCTGGATAGAAAAATATAGTCGAGCTTCTGCTCGACCCCTCTGGAGTTGCGCCATGTTGGACCTGCCATCGTCGGAGCAGTGTGCAGGCCCCCATCTACCAGACCATGGCACGCCATTAGCCCGGCGATGGCACCTGCACTACTGTCCCTCCCCCTCCCTATATCTATATTAAAATCCCCCCCTATCACCAAGTGTCTATTCGTGGCACACAGCGGCGCCAGGCAGTCCACCATCTCCCTCCTGCCTGCCGCTAACTGTGGCCCGTACACCACAATTACCCTATATCTATCATCCCTTACTGTGACATCCACCCCCAAAACCCTCCCCTGCATACCTACCAAAGTGCCCTCCACCTTCACCTCCCTATTCCCAAACAAAATCCCTACCCCCGATGAGTGCACCCCCCCATACCCCAAACCGACTCTCCCTTGTCCCACTCCCTCTTAAACCTTATTACATCCCCACTATCCCTTATGTGAACCTCCTGTATAAAACAAACATCAAAACCCACCCCCTCTAAATACCCCAAAACCGCCCTTCTTTTAACATCCTCCCTTATTCCCCTCACATTTAAAGTAACAAAAATAATCCCTGCCATAATACATTTCACAAATTACAACCTACTAAACCCCAAAAAACTAAACAAAACAGGAGGCTCACCTGATGCTCCCCTGCTCCATCTCCTCCTGTAGGGACTGCGACTCCACCCCAGATGCCCCCCCACTCCCCTCCATCTCTCCAACCCAGGATGCAGGAATGGTTTGGCTCCTGGGTTCCCTGCATTCTGGGCTCACCACCATCCACCTCCAAAACCCCAATCTCAAAACAGGTTGGGAACAAATCAAATCAAATCAAAATGTATTGGTCCCATGTGTGTTGGGGGGGGGGGGGGGCAGCGAGGACACAGGAGATTCTTCCCCCACAGCGCCCTTCTCCCCCATGACATGCTTGCCCATCCCTCTCCCCCACCACCCATTTCCCTCTTCCTGTCCGAGGATCTCCCCCTCCTCTTCCCTCTCTTCTTTGGAGACGCCAGCAGTGGGGAGACCCAGCCCCCCTTGATCACCAGCTCCTCCATCATCTCCCTCACCTCATCCCCCTGGGCACTCGACATCTCGCTTTCCCCCCACTCCGGCCCCCCCTCTCCCCCCTTCTCCTCTCCTTCCAGGGCTGTGGCTGGCTCCTCCCCGACCTCCTCTCCCTCCGCCGCCTCCGTCTCCGGCACCACCTCTCCCACACTCCCCTCCGTCTCCGGCACCACCTCTCCTTCCAGAACTGCTACGGCAGTCCCCTGCCCGTCCCCCTCTCCTCCCGCTGCTGTTCTCGGCTCCTCCTCCGTCGTCGATGGTATTGCCTCTGGCCCTGCGCTTGGGTCTGGAACTCCTCCTCCTCTTCCTCCTCCATCCCCCGCTCCTGCCCCTGCTCCCCCACCAGCTGCAGCTGCATACGACTTGTGACGAGCCGTACACTCCCTCCACAGGTGTGCTGACGATCCACACCCATGGCACTTCTTCGACTCATCACAGTCCTTCGCCTCGTGTGCCTCAGACCCACACACCCTGCATTTCTTCGCCCCACATGAGATGAAATTATGGCCATAGGCCATGCATCGTCTGCAGAAAGGGGGCTGACGGGCATAAAACAATGTCCCCCTGTCAGCCCCCAGGGAGAACAGAGCTGGAGGATGAAGGTAACCTCCCAGGCCCTTTGGGTCTTCCCTCAACAGAGCCTGGAAGCTTCTCCTCCCGTTCCAGAACCCTAGCGAGTCTTTGAGGAGCCTTGCCGAGGACACATTGTCCATATACCTCCCCATAAAAGCCCTCACCTCCTCATCCTTAACATGCGGGTTATACAGTGGGGGAAAAAAGTATTTAGTCAGCCACCAATTGTGCAAGTTCTCCCACTTAAAAAGATGAAAGAGGCCTGTAATTTTCATCATAGGTACACGTCAACTATGACAGACAAAATGAGAAAAAGAAAATCCAGAAAATCACATTGTAGGATTTTTAATGAATTTATTTGCAAATTATGGTGGAAAATAAGTATTTGGTCAATAACAAAAGTTTCTCAATACTTTGTTATATACCCTTTGTTGGCAATGACACAGGTCAAACGTTTTCTGTAAGTCTTCACAAGGTTTTCACACACTGTTGCTGGTATTTTGGCCCATTCCTCCATGCAGATCTCCTCTAGAGCAGTGATGTTTTGGGGCTGTCGCTGGGCAACACAGACTTTCAACTCCCTCCAAAGATTTTCTATGGGGTTGAGATCTGGAGACTGGCTAGGCCACTCCAGGACCTTGAAATGCTTCTTACGAAGCCACTCCTTCGTTGCCCGGGCGATGTGTTTGGGATCATTGTCATGCTGAAAGACCCAGCCACGTTTCATCTTCAATGCCCTTGCTGATGGAAGGAGGTTTTCACTCAATCTCACGATACATGGCCCCATTCATTCTTTCCTTTACACGGATCAGTCGTCCTGGTCCCCCTGAAAAACAGCCCCAAAGCATGATGTTTCCACCCCCATGCTTCACAGTAGGTATGGTGTTCTTTGGATGCAACTCAGCATTCTTTGTCCTCCAAACACGACGAGTTGAGTTTTTACCAAAAAGTTATATTTTGGTTTCATCTGACCATATGACATTCTCCCAATCCTCTTCTGGATCATCCAAATGCACTCTAGCAAACTTCAGACGGGCCTGGACATGTACTGGCTTAAGCAGGGGGACACGTCTGGCACTGCAGGATTTGAGTCCCTGGCGGCGTAGTGTGTTACTGATGGTAAGCTTTGTTACTTTGGTCCCAGCTCTCTGCAGGTCATTCACTAGGTCCCCCCGTGTGGTTCTGGGATTTTTGCTCACCGTTCTTGTGATCATTTTGACCCCACGGGGTGAGATCTTCCGTGGAGCCCCAGATCGAGAGAGATTATCAGTGGTCTTGTATGTCTTCCATTTCCTAATAATTGCTCCCACAGTTGATTTCTTCAAACCAAGCTGCTTACCTATTGCAGATTCAGTCTTCCCAGCCTGGTGCAGGTCTACAATTTTGTTTCTGGTGTCCTTTGACAGCTCTTTGGTCTTGGCCATAGTGGAGTTTGGAGTGTGACTATTTGAGGTTGTGGACAGGTGTCTTTTATACTGATAACAAGTTCAAACAGGTGCCATTAATACAGGTAATAAGTGGAGGACAGAGGAGCCTCTTAAAGAAGAAGTTACAGGTCTGTGAGAGCCAGAAATCTTGCTTGTTTGTAGGTGACCAAATACTTATTTTCCACCATCATTTGCAAATAAATTCATTAAAAATCCTTCAATGTGATTTTCTGGAGAAAAAAATTCTCATTTTGTCTGTCATAGTTGACGTGTACCTATGATGAAAATTACAGGCCTCTCTCATCTTTTTAAGTGGGAGAACTTGCACAATTGGTGGCTGACTAAATACTTTTTCCCCCCACTGTATACACAGACTGCCACCCATTGCCTTACCCGAGGCAGCTGTTCTATCTTGCCGATGCACTGAAAACCCCGCCAGCTGTATGTTATCCATGTCGTCGTTCAGCCACGACTCGGTGAAACACAAGATATTACAGTTTTTTATGTCCCGTTGGTAGGATAGTCTTGATCGTAGCTCGTCCATTTTATTATCCAATGATTGTACGTTGGCTAATAGGACTGGTAGAGTCAGATTACCAACTCGCCGTCGGATCCTTACAAGGCACCCCGACCTACGTCCTCGATATCTCTGCATCTTCTTCATTTGAATGGACAGGGATTTGGGCCTTGTCGGGTGTCTGAAGTAAATCCTTTGCGTTGGACTCATTAAAGAAAAAATATTTGTCCAGTACGAGGTGAGTAATCGCTGTCCTGATATCTAGAAGCTCTTACCGGTCATAAGAGACGGTGGCAGAAACATTATGTACAAAACAAGTTACAAATAACACAAAAAAACACACACAATAGCACAATTGGTTAGGAGCCCGTACAACGGCAGCCATCCCCTCCGGCATCATTATGTGTCAGCATGTAGTTAGCTGTAAAATCGCCTAAACAAACTGCACTATCGATTTAGGCGTCTACAATCTCACCATGTTCAACCTGCAGATCGATGTGCCTCACAGAGTGGAGTCTTCTTCTTCTTCTTCTATGTTATAATGGCGGTCCGCAAACCAACGTTAAAGGTGCATGCCGCAACCTACTGTGCTGGTGTGTGTGGTCAATCACGGTTTACAACAGCTCTAAATCCTCCTACCTAACTCAGTACATCTGAGAAAATAAAAAAGAGCCCTACTAACTTCTAATAGACCCTCCCACATCCCCAAAATCCCCTCCAAACCCCCCAACCCCGTCCAACCTCAACGACCCTACACTTCAATCTTTCCCTCTCTTCAACATACTTACAACAATATAACAACACAGGCTCCACCGTTTCATCGACCATACACTCCAGACACAAACCATTAACTTGCTTGCCAACCAGATGTAATGATGAGTTTGTAGTGTATTAGGATTATGCCTTTGTTAAATGTTTTTCATGAAGAAATGGAATGTTGTTTATGTTAGGTCAAAAGTAGCCAGTTGTAGGGTGACGCCCCAGGGGAGACAGGTGATTGGACCGCAGAGGGAGCAACCCATATTTTTACATTGTTTATAAGTATATGCTGGAGGCACAGGAAAGCAGAGCAGCCATTACAATTCGAGGACACTGCTCTCCGGGGGATCTTGACTCCTGTAACTCATGCTGAAAGCTTGTGATATGAATAAAACTTATGATCAAAGGTTCAGTATGAGCGGACTCTTTGTTTGACAGCAATAACCACCAGCATCCCACTTCGGACACGAGAGACGACAAGTTCAATGTACAATGTCCTAAGCGCAATCAAGCAAACGCCACCTCTTCCTTCCTAATCTAACCTTTGAATCTTGGTCCACCAACCTTTCTTTGGAGGGCATATACAGTGGGGAGAACAAGTATTTGATACACTGCCGATTTTGCAGGTTTTCCTACTTACAAAGCATGTAGAGGTCTGTAATTTGTCTGTATTTATCATAGGTACACTTCAACTGTGAGAGACGGAATCTAAAACAAAAATCCAGAAAATCACATTGTATGATTTTTAAGTAATGAATTTGCATTTTATTGCATGACATAAGTATTTGATACATCAGAAAAGCAGAACTTAATATTTGGTATAAAAACCTTTGTTTGCAATTACAGAGATCATACATTTCCTGTAGGTCTTGACCAGGTTTGCACACACTGCAGCAGGGATCTTGGCCCACTCCTCCATACAGACCTTCTCCAGATCCTTCAGGTTTCAGGGCTGTCGCTGGGCAATACGGACTTTCAGCTCCCTCCAAAGATGTTCTATTGGGTTCAGGTCTGGAGACTGGATAGGCCACTCCAGGACCTTGAGATGCTTCTTACGGAGCCACTCCTTAGTTGCTCTGGCTGTGTGTTTCGGGTCGTTGTCATGCTGGAAGACCCAGCCACGACCCATCTTCAATGCTCTTACTGAGGGAAGGAGGTTGTTGGCCAAGATCTCGCGATACATGGCCCCATCCATCCTCCACTCAATATGGTGCAGTCGTCCTGTCCCCTTTGCAGAAAAGCATCCCCAAAGAATGATGTTTCCACCTCCATGTTTCATGGTTGAGATGGTGTTCTTGGGGTTGTACTCATCCTTCTTCTTCCTACAAACATGGCAAGTGGAGTTTAGACTAAAAAGCTCTATTTTTGTCTCATCAGACCACATGACCTTCTCCCATTCCTCCTCTGGATCATCCAGATGGTCATTGGAAAACTTCAGACGGGCCTGGACATGCGCTGGCTTGAGCAGTGGGACCTTGCGTGCGCTGCAGGATTTTAATCCATGACGGCGTAGTGTGTTACTAATGGTTTTCTTTGAGACTGTGGTCCCAGCTCTCTTCAGGTCATTGACCAGGTCCTGCCATGTAGTTCTGGGCTGATCCCTCACCTTCCTCATGATCATTGATGCCCCACGAGGTGAGATCTTGCATGGAGCCCCAGACCGAGGGTGATTGACCGTCATCTTGAACTTCTTCCATTTTCTAATAATTGCGCCAACAGTTGTTGCCTTCTCACCAAGCTGCTTGCCTATTGTCCTGTTGCCCATCCCAGCCTTGTGCAGGTCTACAATTGTATCCCTGATGTCCTTACACAGCTCTCTGGTCTTGGCCAGGTTGGAGTCTGTTTGATTGAGTGTGTGGACAGGTGTCTTTTATACAGGTAACGAGTTCAAACAGGTGCAGTTAATACAGCTAATGAGTGGAGAACAGGAGGGCTTCTTAAAGAAAAACTAACAGGTCTGTGAGAGCCGGAATTCTTACTGGTTGGTAGGTGATCAAATACTTATGTCATGCAATAAAATGCTAATTAATTACTGAAAAATCATACAATTTGATTTTCTGGATTTTTGTTTTAGATTCCGTCTCTCACAGTTGAAGTGTACCTATGATAAAAATTACAGACCTCTACATGCTTTGTAAGTAGGAAAACCTGCAAAATCGGCAGTGTATCAAATACTTGTTCTCCCCACTGTAAATGCCGGCCCTTGTGCTCAGAGTCCCATCTCTTCTGCCACACATCTATCAAAATGGCTCCGATCTTACTTTTGGCCTCACCTCTACCCAGTGGAACATTAATATCAATTATATCTCGTTTAAAAGCTCTTTTAGCTAACTGGTCTATAATTTAATTCCCTTCCACACCCGAATGTAAATCTCACTATTACACCCATTCTCTCAATTCTCCATAATAACATTAATACCTCCAATAGTAGGTCACTCCTATTAGATTTACCAGATGATAAACTATTCAATACTATAATTCTAACAGGTTGTACGTCCTCCACCCACTGGAGGGCAACTATTATCGCCAACAGTTCAACTGAGTATATCGACAGTTCATCTGTTAGTCTTCTACATATCTGCACATCAAATTCAGGAATGTAAAGGCCTGCTCCTGTGCACCCACTATCTGGGTCCTTGGATCCATCTGTGAAAAGCGGTAAAAAAGCATAACAACTTTTACCAATGTAATTTTCAACCAGTTTCCCTATATCACTGACTTATGACCAATCTTTCCTTTTCTCTACCAAGGTTAGATCAACAACAGGATCTGGGAGTAACCATGGAGGAACATCCCCTATCACCACAGAAGGGCCAACCTCCAACTCCCTCAAACCACTCTCATCAGCAAGCTTTCCAACTGTCCAACCAAAACCACTGCCTTATCTACTAGTATATTCCCAACAGTCATCTAGAACAGTAGCAGTGGGATGCTCAACCTCACAGCCTTTCAACCTAACCCAATAAGCTAATGGCCATTTTTTACGCAGTATATCCAAAGGCATCTCACCTGCCTCCACTAGTAAGGCACATACAGATGTTGATTTAAATGCACCAATACATATCCTTAAAGCTATATACTGGATTCTCTCCAGCTTCTGAAGCCAAGTCTTTGCTGCTGTTCCATAAACTATACACCCGTAATCAATTGTTGTTCTGATCAGAGCTCTATAAATATCCATCAACGATTGTCTGTCAGCACCCCATTCATAACCATAGACCGAGTGCATAAGATTCACCATCTTCTTTCACTTTGTTTCAACATTTCTGACATGATCTTTCTATGTATATCGCTCATGGAACCATATAGGGAAACCCTCCCCATAAGCTGTCCATACAGAAACTACTGTATATTATCAGCAACTTTCTTCTTCGAGAAGAACATACAAAAATGTTTTGCCACTGACAATTTAAAACTCCAGTCAATTGACCATCTTTCAACATCCACTATAGCTTGTTGAATAGATTTGATCACGAGAGACATTCCTTCCCCTCTTCCAAATAGCTCCATCATCAGCATATAGGGAAGCCCCAATACACCTACCTACATTCGAAAACACATCGTTAATCATAATGTTGAACAAAATAGGACTGATAGCACTGCTTTGAGGAATACCATTGTCAACTCCATAGGCATCAGATAAAATGGATCCTATTTTAACTCGAAAAGAGCAATTAAATAAAAGGCCAAAACCCAGTTATACAGTCGTATGAAAGGTTTGGGCACCCCTCTGAGGCTGCATAATAATTTACTCTGTCGTCACAGAAAATTATCACAGTGGCATGCCATTCATTTTCTAATAAAAGCTGAGTACTGGGGTATTGTCCAGACAAAGATTTTTAGTGTAGCAATATTAAGTTGTATGAAATTAAATCAGATGTGAAAAATAGGCTATGCAAAAATGTGGGCACCCTTGTCATTCTGTTGATTTGAATACTTGTAATTAATTGGAACACACAATTAGTTTGGTAAGCTCATTAAGCCTTGAACTTCATAGACAAGTGCATCCAATCATGAGAAAAGGTATTTAAGGTGGCCAATTGCAAGTTGTTGTTCTCTTTGACTCTCCTCTGAAGAGTGGCAACATGGGGGCCTCAAAACAACTCTCAAATGACCTGAAAACAAAGATTGTTCAACATTATGGTTTAGGGGAAGGCTACAAAAAGCTATTGCAGAGATGTAAGCTGTCAGTGTCCACTGTGAGGAACATAGTGAGGAAATGGAAGACCACAGGCACAGTTCTTGTTAAGGCCAGAAGTGGCAGGCCAAGTAAAATATCGGAGAGGCAAAGGCGAAGGATGGTGAGAACGGTCAAAAACAGCCCACAGACCACCTCCAAAGACCTACAACATAATCTTGCTGCAGATGGTGTCACTGTGCATCGTTCAACAATTCAGCGCACTTTGCACAAGGAGAAGCTGTACGGGAGAGTGATGCAGAAGAAGCCTTTTCTGCACACACGCCACAAACAGAGTCGCTTGAGGTATGCAAACACACATTTGGACAAGCCAGCTTCATTTTGGAATAAGGTGCTGTGGACTGATGAAACAAAGATTGAGTTATTTGGTCATAACAAGGGGCGTTATGCATGGCGGCAAAAGAACACAGCGTTCCAAGAAAAACACTTGCTACCCACAGTAAAATTTGGTGGGGGTTCCATCATGCTGTGGGGCTGTGTGGCCAGTGCCGGTACTGGGAATCTTGTTAAAGTTTAAGGTCGCATGGATTCCACTCAATATCAACAGATTCTTGGGAATAATGTTGAAGAATCAGTTACAAAGTTGATGTTACGCCGGGGCTGGATATTTCAACAAGACAATGACCCAAAACACTGCTCAAAATCTACCCGGGCATTTATGCAGAGGAACAAGTACAATGTTCTGGAATGGCCATCCCAGTCCCCAGACCTGAATATCATTGAGAATCTGTGGGATGATTTGAAGCGGGCTGTCCATGCTCGGCAACCATCAAACCTAACTGAAGTGGAGATGTTTTGTAAGGAGGAATGGTCCAAAATACCTTCATCCAGAATCCAGACACTCATTAGAGGGTATAGGAAGCGTCTAGAGGCTGTTATTTTAGCAAAAGGAGGCTCTACTAAATATTGATGTGATTTTTCTGTTGGGGTGCCCAAATCTATGCACCTGTCTAATTTCGTTTTGATGCATATTGTACATTTTCTGTTAATCCAATAAACCTAATTTCTCTAATGAAATATTACTGTGTCCATCAGTTATTTGATAGATCGAAATGAAATTGCTGATCCAAACACCCAATTATTTATAAATGGAAATCAGGGGTGCCCAAACTTTTTCATACGACTGTATCTCTCTAGAGCCCAATTCTCCTGATATTTCATCAAACATCGCTACAGATAGTTGACGACAAGGGTTGTAAAAATTGTGTAACTTAATATTACTACCTGCACTGTAGATTTCCACCATCACACATTCATATTCAGATGGGACAGTTATATTACGATATACAAGACCTTCTCTTATGAACGTAGCACACCCATCACCCTGTCCAGTTGATCTATCAGATCTGATTGAACAATAACCAGGAATAATAAAATCAAGAAGTGGTCTAAGCCATGTTTCTTGAACACATATCACATCAGGTTTGATCTCCAAATCTATTACATATTTCTTAAACTCCTGACCATTAGCAATAAGGCTTCTGACATTCCACTGAAGGACAACAAAAACCAGTACTCTAATTCTTATCATACTGAGACATTCCATCATTAGTATTATTAGGAGTCAACATATCAACAATCATGGCAACAGTAACATCTGTTACTCTTAAAAACTCTGTTGCTGCTTCCACAATGATCTTCAACTTGGCAGTTCTTCTTTCCACAAACGCAGTCAGGTTGATAACCTTTCCAATGAAGGCTATAAAGTAAATCTGATTAACTATTAAGGTGTCCTTTGAAACGACACATTTGTGAGAGCAAGATTTCTGAGCAGGTCTCGTATCTGTGTCTGGACCAACATAAGCAACATTTCCTACAGTAGGTCCACTTATTCCAGGAGTAACCCTATTATCTCCATCATTCTGCCTAGTAGTTCCACCAATCTGCCTTGCAGCCTCTGCTCTGCATAAGAGACATTATGAGTGATTTTATATCTTTGGGCCTCTCCAGCTTCTTTCTGCACCTGGCATCCACCAAATGCTTTCACTTCTCTGCCCCTCTTTCTTACTGAACAGCCTTTTTTGGCTTCAACCACTAGGCCCCCCTCTACATTTTATTTTATATCATCTATGGACATAGATAGTGGAACCCCAGAAATGACCCCCTCAGTTTAGCCAAAGCTCCAGGGACATGACTTGTGATTTTCTTGCCATTGAGAGTTGTCATGTTCAGAATCTTCCCTTGCTGAACATGGTCAAAACAGAATATTAACAGTCTACCATTACCAATGAACCGGGCTAATGTGACTTCCCCTATCACTTTCTTAACGGCATTGGTTAATCGAATAGGGTCTAGATGAGACACGATTACAACATTCCACTCTGACACATCATTACTTTTGTTTTTCACTACCTTCACCCTCTTCACGTTCTCAACACTAGAACTGCCACTGCTGTCAGCACTTTTTCCTTTTCACCACAGACCATCCAGATCCATGACTTTCATCATCCCCACCCATACCATCAGAACTATCATCCATGTCGACCACAGTCCAGCTCAGCTGTTGCTAAAACAGTCTACCACAATATAGAACAATGGATTATATTTCGCTTCCTTGTTTGAAGTCGAACCTCGTGCGTCCAAATTTACCCCCGCTCCCCCTCTCCTTGACCCAGATTGGAGTCTGACATTCGCAACGGCAGATATACTTTTGAGGAGATGGGCCACACAGTGCATTCTGGTCGATTCTGGGACAAGGGGCGCTCTCCTTCAAGGAGTGAATGGGAGTCTATTGGGCGCTAGCTCAAAAACCCAACATTAGCACGAATTTCGTCAACAAGAAGTACATCATTTAAAAAAAATTCCAAGATGTGAGATAATTAACTTGCTATCTGTAGAATCGTATAGCTTTGGAATCGTGACATTAAGTACTTTCGAGGAAAATAGGAACGTTTCTCGACATATACACAGATTTTGAGAAAGGATTGCGTGATGATTAGTTTACCAATAGCGTGACGCAGTATAATCTGGATATGTGTGCAACTAAAATTCAACATTCACCTTCTGCTACCACTTCTGTCAAGCCGTCTACGTATACAGTTTGAAGCATACGTTCGATAAATCCAACGTTCTGCACCACACAGAACACACTGCAACTGCCTCTGCAATGCAATGATGCAAGGCAAACGCAGCGTTCCATTGGAAACGAATGTACTTCTGGTGTACCAAAATGCAAAAATACTGTCGGTGTGATCAAGGTGTAAAGAGGCAGACAAATAGGACAAATTTGCTAGATGTTAAATTACACATTTCTCGAGGTAGGAATATCGCAAAAAAATATGATAAATTGCTCATTCGAGAGAAGAAATCGGCTAGTATTGAAATCTGGCATGTATGATAGACGTTTTCGCGATCTAAAAGTCTTATTCCTATTCATTTACAGGGTAGTGAGAGCGACTTTACCACGGTGCATTGTTATACTGGCCGCATTTCTGCTTGCTTGTGCCCCAATAACTCAAATACACATGAAAACATGAAATGACCCAGGGAATCGATACAACATCACTCAGAGATGCACAAAAACAAAACTTTCATAGTTTGTGTGGATTAATGTTACTTTTCTCTTCCCCGTAGTGGAATTAACTTTTATTTAGTGAATGTTTAACCCCCGTCCAGTTAGTGGCGACAATACACCTTTTTGCATGTAGCTTGCCAATAAATCCAAAGAAGAAGAAGAAGACATGCTCGTTCATTTTTTATAACTAAACCAAGATAGACCACAGCTTGTCGTTTCCAATGGGAACAAATGAGTCATCGTGGGCAGAACAAGCAAGGAGGTGGGCAGAGCCAAGCACGCGTTAGCGATATCCTATTGGCATGTTCTAGAACACATCTGCATATTTCCGTTAGGGAACGCCTATCCTGTGAAATGCGCGTGTGCAATAACTCAATTCACCTTTGCACTCTAAACAGCGCGATTCAAATAAAAAACTTTTGCAACGGTTAAAGTCTACAAAACTTAGTCAACTCTGTTCATAACAGATTCTAGTTTTGGGAACAGAATACTGAATTGAGATCAAATATTTAATCGATGAGAAAATGTGCAGAATGTCGACCAAAATCCATCTCGTTCCCTCTTCCCACTGCCCGCCAGTAGGATTCCTCTCACTGCCATATTTGGTAGTTAGTGGAAACGCCAACCGGATGCTTCACATTTATACATCCAGTGAAATATCTGTCTCATTGTTCGGTGCGAACGCTAGATGCAATCACGTTAAGGGTAGACTGGAAAAAGATGGCGGAAGCGGACGATGAAGTGGATTCTGAATCCAATGGCGGTGGAATCAAGGAGAGTTGTAGTGTTGTCCAAAATAATGGAAAACGGAGCAAAGTAGTGTACAGTGATGATAATGTCCCTTTGTATCTAGTAGGAGTACGGTTTGTTAATGAGGAGCAGCTGAACAGATTACCAATCTTGAAGAAACCATTTGAGAGACCTTTTTTTTTTTTTCACCTTTATTTAACCAGGTAAGCCAGTTGAGAACAAGTTCTCATTTACAACTGCGACCTGGCCAAGATAAAGCAAAGCAGTGCGGTAAAAACAACAACAACAACAACACAGAGTTACATATGGAATAAACAAAACGTACAGTCAATAACACAATAGAAAATATATATATACAGTGTGTGCAAATGTAGTAAGTTATGGAGGTAAGGCTCTTAAATAGGCCATAGTGCAAAATAATTACAATTATAATTTAGTATTAACACTGGAGTGATAGATGTGCAGAAGATGATGTGCAAATAGAGATACTGGGGTGCAAATGAGCAAAATAAATAACAATGTAAATAACAATAAGGGGATGAGGTAGTTGGGTGGGCTAATTACAGATGGGCTGTGTACAGGTGCAGTGATCAATAAGCTGCTCTGACAACTGATGCTTAAAGATAGTGAGGGAGATAAGTGTCCCCAGCTTCAGAGATTTTTGCAGTTCGTTCCAGTCATTGGCAGCAGAGAACTGGAAGAAATGGCGGCCAAACGAGGTGTTGGCTTTGGGGATGACCAGTGAGATATACCTGCTGGAGCGCAGACTACGGGTGGGTGCTGCTATGGTGACCAATGAGCTAAGATAAGGCTGGGATTTGCCTAGCAGTAATTTATAGATGGCCTGGAGCCAGTGGGTTTGACGACGAACATGTAGTAAGGACCAGCCAACAAGAGCGTACAGGTCACAGTGGTGGGTAGTGTATGGGGCTTTGGAGACAAAACGGATGGCACTGTGATAGACTACATCCAATTTGCTGAGTAGAGTGTTGGAGGCTATTTTGTAAATGACATCGCCAAAGTCAAGGATCGGTAGGACAGTCAGTTTTACGAGGGCATGTTTAGCAGCATGAGTGAAGGAGGCTTTCTTGCGAAATAGGAAGCCGATTCTAGATTTAACTTTGGATTGGAGATGCTTAATGTGAGTCTGGAAGGAGAGTTTACGGTCTAACCAGACACCTAGGTATTTGTAGTTGTCCACATATTCTAAGTCAGACCTGCCGGGTGGGCAGGTGCCAGCAGCGTTCGATTGAAGAGCTCCGATTTGACACATTGAACTCTATCTGAGAAGTAGTTGGTGAACCAGGCGAGGCAGTCATTTGAGAAACCAAGGCTGTTTAGTCTGCCAGTAAGAATGCAGTGATTGAGAGAGTCAAAAGCCTTGGCCAGGTCAATGAAGACGGCTGCACAGTACTGTCTTTTATCGATCGCGGTTATTATATTGTTTAGGACCTTGAGCGTGGCTGAGGTACACCCATGACCAGCTCGGAAACCAGATTGCATAGCGGAGAAGGTACGGTGGGATTCGAAATGGTCGGTGATCTGTTTGTTAACTTGGCTTTCAAATACTTTCGAAAGGCAGGGCAGGATGGATATAGGTCTGTAACAGTTTGGTGGAAAGAGTGCTAGGTAAAGTGAAGGCTGTGAGGATCACGAGAGACGGGCTTGTTTATATTTTTTGTGCTTCTGCGGATCAGAAGGAACGTGCGTTTAGTCTCACCCGATTTGATACGTTTGAAGTGTCGTGTGTGTCTCTTCGGAATAGGGCACCCCTCAAGGGGGTTATATCTGGCTTCTCATGGGAAGTCGATTTTGAAGAGATGAAACATATTCCTGGAGTGATTGATGCACGTCGGATGAATCATGTGGTGAATGGTGTAAAAGTGAAGAGTCTATCTGTTATTTTGTTTTTGATTTGGAGTCTTTCCCTACTCAAGTGCAGTTGGGATATATAAACTAAAGGGTCAGAGCATTTATCCCAAGACTAATCTGTGATCATTGTAAATCTTTTGGTCAAGTTGTGGAAAATATCATATAATGTGTTTTAAAAGTGAGGAAAATGTGATATGTTGCAATTGTGGTGGGAACCATGAAGCTACATCTTTCGATTGCCCGACAAGGGTGAAAGAGAATGAGGTGGCCAAAGTCAGGGCTGTCCAGAGCATTTCATATGCAGCAGCTGTTAAAGGGTTGAGGGTTTGAATGGTGCTCCTGAAGAGTCCATGGTGGTGGATAGGCCTTCACTGCAGGCTGCAGGCGTTGCCTTTCACCAGCAGGACACTGACATTTTAAAGGTTAAGAAGGTAGACTTTGTGGCCTTTATAGCTATGGTGATTAATGGCACTACCAAGGTGGAGAGAAGGTCCAGGAAGATAGATATCAGTAGCCTCCAACTGCTCTTAAACACTAGTAAAACTAAATGCATGCTCTTCAATCGAACGCTGCTGGCACCCGCCCACCCGACTAGAATCACCACTCTCGACGGGTCTGACCTAGAGTATGTGGACAACTACAAATACCTAGGTGTCTGGTTAGACTGTAAACTCTCCTTCCAGACTCACATTAAGAATCTCCAATCCAAAGTTAAATCTAGAATCGGCTTCCTATTTCGCAACAAAGCCTCCTTCACTCATGCTGCCAAACATGCCCTCGTAAAACTGACTATCCTACCGATCCTTGACTTCGGCGATGTCATTTACAAAATAGCCTCCAACACTCTACTCAGCAAATTGGATGTAGTCTATCACAGTGCCATCCGTTTTGTCTCCAAAGCCCCATACACTACCCACCACTGTGACCTGTACGCTCTTGTTGGCTGGTCCTCACTACATGTTCGTTGTCAAACCCACTGGCTCCAGGCCATCTATAAATCACTGCTAGGCAAATCCCCGCCTTATCTTAGCTCATTGGTCACCATAGCAGCACCCACCCGTAGTCTGCGCTCCAGCAGGTATATCTCACTGGTCATTCCCAAAGCCAACACCTCCTTTGGCCGCCATTCCTTCCAGTTCTCTGCTGCCAATGACTGGAACGAATTGCAAAAATCTCTGAAGCTGGAGACTCTTATCTCCCTCACTAACTTTAAGCATCAGTTGTCAGAGCACCTTACCGATCACTGCACATGTACACAGCCCATCTGAAATTAGCCCACCCAACTACCTCATCCCTATATTGTTATTTATTTTGCTCTTTTGCACCCCAGTATCTCTATTTGCACATAATCTCTTGCACATCTATCATTCCAGTGTTAATACTAATTGTAATTATTTTGCACTATAGCCTATTTATTGCCTTATCTCCATAACTTGCTACATTTGCACACACTGTATATAGATTTTCTGTTGTATTTTTGGCTTTATGTTTTGTTTTACCCCATATGTAACTCTGTGTTGTTGTTTTTATCGCACTGCTTTGCTTTATCTTGGCGAGGTCGCAGTTGTAAATGAGAACTTGTTCTCAACTGGCTTACCTGGTTAAATAAAGGTGAAATAAAAATAAAAATAAAATTGTGGATGCAGCGAAGCGGTTCCTGGGATTGAGAGATTTCTCAGCGGAGGAGTTACATGGAATATTGGCACAAGCCGTACCACCCTCTCAGGCCCTAGATATGGAGATTGAAAGGAGGAAGAAGTGGGAGTTTTGTTTTGGTCAATGTACTATTTTTATTTGGGTGGATTAAGGTAGTTTCCCTATCACATATGGATTTTTTTTTAACCTTGTTTTGATTTTTCAACCCGTCCAGTTGGTGGCGGCAATACACCTTTTTGGGTTGTAGTCTGCCATAAAACCTGCAGAAGAAGAAGAACGTCTCATTGTTCTATCTGTGACACGATGACGCGGAGCAGGAAGTGTCTGTGCTGTTTTGATTGACGATGCACTGAGACAAAGTTGTTGATTTATATAAAACAAAAAGCTATTTCACTTTGTTTTGAAGGTAAGGTCGTAGTCAAGTCTGAACCCTCTGAATGTCCTTTGCAGCATCATAGCAAACATACTAGCTTACCTAGCTTAATTTGTAACGTTAACTAGCCAGCTAAGAAGCTACTGTAGTTAGTTACCTCCAAGCTACAACTGAATGGGTTATCTACACTGAGTGTACAAACATTAGGAACCATGGATATATTCATGGGGCCAAGGAAAATACGTATAATAATAATTTATCTTTCGTCTCTCTGTGTTTCATAATTGACCTTCAATTCTCAAGACACTGAATGTATGTGGTCCTCTGTAGCTCAATTGGTAGAGCATGGCGCTTGTAACGCCAGGGTAGTGGGTTCGATCCCCGGGACCACCCATACGTAAAAATGTATGCACGGATGACTGCAAGTCGCTTTGGATAAAAGCGTCTGCTAAATGGCTTATTATTATTATTATATTATATCTCACCGGAGAAACCATCCGAGCGAGCGAAACCGCACACCTCTGTCTCTACGTGTAGACTATCTATCTGATGCTGTCTGGTCCAAACGAGTATGACATTGTTGCCATCCCTAACATTGAATGGAATGCAACGGAAGCCAGCGGGCATTTGGCCTCCCTTGATTAAAAAAATATATATACAAAATGTGCCAATCAGTTTAAGATAAACTGAGCGAACTCAACCTTGAATGGTCCTGGCGCACCAAAAAAATTGTCAAGGGAAGCCAGCTTGGATTTTGGCATCCCTCCTATCAAATCGCTAAATTTGTCCCTTTCCTAAATTAGCCATGTATGGAGATAGGGATTTGGACTTGTGGTTTTACTTAATTCTCCATACTGGCCAATTATTATTTTACATTTTAGTAATTTAGCAGACGCTCTTATCCAGAGCGACTTACAGTTAGTGAGTGCATACATTTTCATACTGGCCCCCCGTGGGAATCGAACCCACAACCCTGGCGTTGCAAGTGCCATGCTCTACCAACTGAGCTACCAACCATTAATTCATACATTGTTGTGCCCCTGGCCTGAGAGGATGGAAGTTCAATATGTAGCAGGCTAATGTTAACTAGCTAAAGTTGCCTATGAATGGAAGTTAGGCTAGCAAGCAAGCATTTTAGCCAGGTAGCCTAGGACAACAAAAAGTAAAAGCGTGAACTGTATGGCAGAGTGATAGACCGTTTCGTCAACATGAAAGAAAGGAGGATGGCATTGGCGTTTCTCTACAAATAGGGTGAGTCAACATATTTTTCTACTTGCGTGCACACACACTCACGCAAACAGGACCATGGACATCCACATCTTCTTTAGCTTACGTTGATTGGAATAAATTGTTTTGGTATCTTTTAGTTGTCACTGTATTAAACTAAGCAGAGGTGATTTGATAATGTTGAAGTTGAAATGGTGCTGGAATAGTGGAGGCAGCTCCTGTTTTCTTTGCGACTTGCGGTAACTCTCTGTGGTTCTAAATCAATAGTTATTTAGTGGTCTGTAAAATCCGGAAACATTACCTTGCTTGACCATGCTGTAGGTCATGTAACTGTCTGTTAAATGCAATATGCTCTGTGGACTAAACAGGACAGAGGTTGGTATCCGGTTTTGTGATAAAACAAAGGTGTGGTTGAATTAATTCTGCCACTGTGTCTTCTTATTCTTAGCATTGGAGTCGACATGGGCCAGCATCCCTGTGGAACGCTTTCGACACCTTGTAGAGTCATGCCCTGACGAATTGAGGCTGTTCTGAGGGCAAAAGGGGGTGCAACTCAATATTAGGAAGGTGTTCCTAATGTTTTTTACACTCCGTGAATAAGCCACTACAAAGATGATCTCGACTAGCTAGCTTGCAACCGCTTATTCATAAGATCATCTTTCTATAAGCTTCATTACCAAAGTGTATGATACAGTATTTAGATCGAGTCCTAGGTTAACCTGAGCAGATTGTGTTCTTGTATCTAGCCATTGTAATGTGTATTTCATTATTTACGTAGGTGCATGGTTGCTCTACATGTGAAACGACTGTATGAGTGACGCATACAACCACAGCACTCCACTACCATGGGCCAGCGAAGGAGGGGGACGGCTGCCCAAGCTCCCCCAGCAAACAGACACCCTGACGGGCTCATAGTAGCTCCCCAGGCCCCAGCCAGGAAACACAACATTTGCATGGTGTCAGACTTCTTCTACCCCAACATGGGAGGGGTGGAGAGCCACATCTACCAGCTATCCCAGTGTCTGATAGAGAAGGGCCACAAGGTGGTGATCGCCACCCACGCCTACGGCTGCAGAAAGGGGGTCCGCTACCTGCCCAACGGGCTCAAGGTCTACTACCTGCCCCTGCAGGTGATGTACAACCAGTCCACCGTAACCACCTGCTTCCACAGCCTGCCACTACTGCGCTGTGTGTTCATCAGGGAGCGCATCACCGTGGTGCACGCCCACAGCTCCTTCTCCGCCATGGGCCACGATGCACTCTTCCACGCCAAGACCATGGGCCTCAACACGGTGGGTAGCAGTCTAGCAGAGAGGGTGTTGTGAGTGGTGAATCTAAGCCTACTTTTGACCGAAAGTAGTGCACTATAGGAATATGGTGCCATTGCAGACGCATTCTAAGGCAAGACGGTAGCACAGGGCTGCCCATCCCTCTTCCTGGAGATCTACTGTCCTGTGGGTTTTCAGTCCAACCCTAATTTAACACACCTGATTCTACTTATTAGCTGCTCAACAAGACCTCAACTAGCTGAATCAGATATGCTAAATTAGGGTTGGACTGAAAACCTACAGGACAGTAGATCTCCAGGAAGAGGGTTGGGCAGCCCTGCGGTAGCATATCACATTCCTGAAATAGCTTTTTATGTGTCCATCTAGTATAAATAACTAAAGGTTGTTTTCTGTTTTACAGGTGTTCACTGACCACTCCCTCTTCGGTTTTGCTGACGTCAGCTCGGTGCTGACCAATAAGCTGCTGACTGTGTCTCTGTGCGATACCAATCACATTGTGTGTGTGTCGTACACCAGTAAAGAGAACACAGTGCTCAGGGCAGGGCTCGACCCCAAGATTGTTTCTGTCATCCCCAATGCCGTCGACCCCAGAGACTTCACCCCCGACCCCTCCCAACGGCATGTCGACAGGATCACCATTGTTGTGATCAGCCGTCTCGTCTACCGCAAAGGTAGGGTGGGAGGGAGGGAGGGGTGAGACTATATACTTTATATAATGATAAATGTGGACCACACATAACAAAAAGATGATCTATGTGTGCCTGTCATTTATTATTACATACAGTTCCTGTAGGTATGATTGTAGGAGTGTGAAGTGTAATTCCCTGCTCTTTACCTTTTTAAGGAATAGATCTTCTGGGAAGGATCATCCCAGAGCTCTGCCTGAAACATCCAGATCTACATTTCCTGATTGGTGGAGAGGGACCAAAGAGAATCGTGTTGGAGGAAGTGAGAGAGAAATACCAGCTACACGACAGGTACAATTATACAGTGATGTGTGTGTGTATGTATGTGGTTGTATGTACGAATATGTTTATATGTACTGTATGAGTTGCTTCTCTCTCTCCCCAGGGTGCATCTCCTGGGGGCCCTGGAGCATAAGGATGTGCGTGGGGTGTTGGTCCAGGGACATATCTTCCTCAACACCTCCCTGACTGAGGCCTTCTGCATGGCCATAGTGGAGGGAGCCAGCTGTGGACTACAGGTGGGTTCATCCCTTATTACAACACAGGCCAGGTACAGTATATGTTAACTGGTGCACTTTGAGATAAAGTGGTTGATACCTGGGACTGGTTGGGTGTTAGTCAGGGATAGTCTAATGAGAAGCAGTGGTGGATTGAGTGGGTGTTTGTGCATTAAGATTAATGGGGCAATGAGGTAAACTTTGTATATGTGTGGGTGTTTAGATGTTGAGTATGCTTGTGATGTGAGAGATTTCGAGATCTGATAATTTTGTGTGTGTGCTTGTAGGTGGTAAGTACGCGTGTTGGAGGGATCCCAGAGGTTCTGCCTGAGGATCTGATCACCCTGTGCGAGCCCACCGTGCATTCTCTGTGTGCCGGCCTGGAGAGTGTCATCGCTAGGCAACTATCAGGCCGGGTTGCCTCCCCCGCCACCATCCACGCCCATGTCCGCACCCTGTACACCTGGAGGAACGTCGCAGAGAGGACAGAGAAGGTAGGCTCAAACATGCTTCTGTTTTACTCTCTATTTTATTATGTTTCATAAATCTACACTGTGATACACTTTCATAATACCTTTCATTGACACAGACTGAGATACTGATGAGGTCTAATTAAGTGATACTAACACTGTGTCAATGCTCTCTCTATTTTGTCAGGTGTATGACTGCGTCGTTGGGAAGGAGGTTCTTCCTCTGGACAGACGGCTGCTCAGACTGAGGGCACATTGTGGCCCCGTGGCAGGCTCCATCTTTTCCCTCTTTGCTGTTCTCGACTTCCTCTTCCTGCTCCTCCTCCGCTGGCTCCTCCCAGACCGCCTCATAGACATTGCCATGGACGCCACAGGCCCCCAGGGATTGTGGAGGCGGGGCTTGGGCGATAGGAAAGGAACTCACTCTAAAAGTGCCGTCTTGACAAAGGAGGAGCCAGGTGGTCACAAGACCAAGTTATGATCACAACTCCAAGCAGGCACAAGTCCTTATCCTATTATATAACTCCTGATATATTGATACCTGACCCCACTACCTTATGACCTGTGGAGACTGACCAGTCATTTTTTTTTTCTTGCTCAGGTAAAGTTAAGACTTATATTCATTGTAATCCCTGATTTGCACTGAATAAAGAAGGGATATAGGCGCACAGAATTATTTGACATAGGAAAAAGGTTGAGGGTATACCGATCTCACGATGATGGCTGTGTGTAGCCTGATGATGCACTGCTTCCTGGATCTTGACCTATAATGTAAATAAGTAAAGTAAAGTTTTTCATAATTACCTATTTTGTCCCTTAACGATGTTGGTGACCTGTCACTTTTATTTCAATAATTTATTTTTACTATTTTCAACATTGTAGAATAATAGTGAAGACATCAAAACCATGAAATAACACATGGAGTCATGTAGTAATCAAAAAAGTGTTAAACAAATATGTTTTATATTTGAGATTCTTCAAAGTAGCCACCCTTTGCCTTGATGACAGCTCAAATAAGCAAAGAGAAACGACAGTCCATCGTTACTTTAAGACATGAAGGGCAGTCAATCTGGAAAATTTGAAAAACGTTAAGTTTCTTCAAGTGCAGTCGCAAAAACCATCAAGTGCTATGATGAAACTGTCTCTCATGAAGACCCAGAGTTACCTCTGCTGCAGAGGATAAGTTCATTAGAGTTAACTGCACCTCAGATTGCAGCCCAAATAAATGCTTCACAGAGTTCAAGTAACAGACACATCTCAACATCAACTGTTCAGAGGAGACTGCGTGAATCAGGCCTTCATGGTTGAATTGATGCAAAGAAATCACTACTAAAGGACACCAATAAGAATAAGATTTGCTTGGGCCAAGAAACATGAGCAATGGACATTAGAAAGGTGGAAATCTGTCCTTTGGTCTGATGAGTCCAAATTTGAGATTTTTGGTTCCAACTGCCGTGTCTTTGTGAGACGCAGAGTAGGTGAACGGAGGATCTCCACATGTGGTTCCAACTGTGAAGCATGGAGGAGGAGGTGTGGGGGTGCTTTGCTGGTAACACTGTCAGTGATTTATTTAGAATTCTGTGTTGTTGATGGCCAGGTCGCAGTTGTAAATGAGAACTTGTTCTCAACTGGTTTACCTGGTTAAATAAAGGTGAAATAAATAAATAAATAAAAATTCAAGGCACACTTAACTAGCATGGCTACCACAGCATTCTGCAGCGATACGCCATCCCATCAGGTTTGCGCTTAGAGGGACTATCATTTGTTTTTAAACAGGACAATGACCCAAAACAAACCTCCAGGCTGTGTAAGGGCTATTTGACCAATGAGAGTGATGGAGTGCTGCATCAGATGACCTGGCCTCCACAATCACCCGACCTCAGCCCAATTGAGATGGTTTGGGATGAGTTGGACCGCAGAGTGAAGGAAAAGCAGCCAAGTGCTCAGCATATGTGGGAACTCCTTCAAGACTGTTGGAAAAGCATTCCTCATGAAGCTGGTTGAGAGAATGCCAAGAGTGTGCAAAGCTGTCACCAAGGCAAAGGGTGGCTACTTTGAAAAATATAAAGTATATTTAGATTTATTTAACTTTTTTGGTTACTACATGATTCCATATTTGTTATTTAATAGTTTATTCTACAATGTAGAAAATAGTAAAAATAAAGAAAAACCCTTGAATGAGTAGGTGTGTCCAAACTTTGGACTGGTACTGTAAGTATTCAGAACCTTTGCTATGAGACTGGAAATTGAGCTCAGGTGCATCCTGTTTCCATTGATCATCCTTTAGATGATTCTACAACTTGATTGGAGTCCATTTGTGGTAAATGCAATTGATTGGACATGATTTGGAAAGGCACACACCTGGCTATATAAAGTCCCACAGTTGAAAGTGCATGTCAGAGCAAAAACCAAGCCATGAGGTCGAAGATCTCAGAGACAGGATTTTGTCGAGGCACAGATCTGGGGACAAGTACCAAAACATGTTGCAGCATTGAAGGTCCCCAAGAACACAGTGGCCCCCATCATTCTTAAATAGAAGAAGTTTGGAACCACCAAGACTCTTCCTAAAGCTGGCCGGCCGGCCAAACTGAGCAAACGGGGGAGAAGGGCCTTGGTCAGGGAGGTGACCAAGAACCCGACTGTCACTCTGAAAGACCTCCAGAGTTCCACTGTAGAGATGGAAGAACCTTCCAGAAGGACAACCATCTCTGCAGCACTCCACCAATCAGGCCTTTATGGTAGAGTGGCCAGACGGAAGCCACTCCTCAGTAAAAGGCACATGACAGCCCGCTTGGAGTTTGCCAAAAGGCACCTAAAGGACTCTGACCATGAGAAACAAGATTCTCTGGTCTGATGAAACCAAGATTGAACTCTTTGGCCTGAATGCCAAGTGTCATGTCTGGAGGAAACCTGGCACCATCACTACAGTGAAGCATGGTGGTGGCAGCATCATACTGTGGGGATGTTTTTCAGCGGCAGGGACTGGGAGACTAGTCAGGATAGAGGGAAAGCTGAACGGAGCAAAGTACAGAGAGATCCTTGATGAAAACCTGCTCCAGAGCGCCCAGGACCTTAGACTAGAGCAAAGGTTCACCTTACAACATGACAACTACCCTAAGCACACAGCCAAGACAACGCAGGAGTGGCTTCGGGACAAGTCTTTGAATGTCCTTGAGTGGCCCAGCCAGAGCCCGGACTTGAACCCGATCGAACATCTCTGGAGAGACCTGAAAATAGCTGTGCAGCGAAGCTCCCCATCCAACCTGACAGAGCTTGAGAGGATCTGCAGAGAAGAATGGGAGAAACTCCCCAAATACAGGTGTGCCAAGCTTGTAACGTCATATCCAAGAAGCCTTGAGGCTGTAATCACTGCCAAATGTGCTTCAACAAAGTATTGAGTAAAGGGTCTGAATACTTATGTAAATGTGATTTAAAAAATGTTTTACAAATGTGCAAAAAAAATCTAAAAACCTGTTTTTGCTTCGTCATTATGGGGTATTGTGTGTAGATTGATGAGGGGGGAAAAAACAATGTAATCCATTTTAGAATAAGGCTGTAATGTAACAAAATCTGGAAAAAGTCGATGGGTCTGAATACTTTCCGAATGCACTGTATTTTCAATAGCTAGCTATAATTTCATTATTAAAATGCTATATGCCAATCCAGCCATGGTTATAACAGGCAATATCTGCACTGGCTTAACGCAGTTTCTCTGGACCCCTGCAAGGTAGGAGTTAACCCTCCCCCACCAAATAAATAATATGTCAGCCAGACCAGGGTTTCCCAAACTCTATCCTGGGACCCCCTGGGTGCACGTTTTGGTTTTTGACCTAGCAATACTCAGCTGATTCAAAAAAGCAAAGCTTGATGATGAGTGGGTTATTTGAATCAGCTGTGTAGTGCTAGGGCAAATACCAAAACATGCATCCAAGGGGGCCCCCAGGACCGAGTTTGGAAAACCCTGAGCCAGACAGCCTCTCACAAAGTATTGACCAGGGCTGGATGGAGAGATGTTAGCTGTGTGGGGTTGGGGGAATGGGATGGGATGGGATGGAAGGTGGGGGAATGGGATGGGATGGGATGGAAGGTGGGGGAATGGGATGGGATGGGATGGGATGGGTGCTCTATATTGAATGTATTATTTCTTAAACTTTATAATCAAAATGATCAATACTTTGTAGTTATGTATCTTTTGTAATGATTTTTTTTCCTTCTTTTTTTAAATTCTTCTGAGTGGCAGCCCAAATTAAATTGTATTTGTCACTTGCGCCGAATACAACAGGTGTAGACCTTACCGTGAAATGCTTACTTACAAGACCTTAACCAACAATGCAGTTTAAAGAAAATATTTACTAAATAAACTAAAGTAAAAAACAGTAACACAATAAAATAACAATAATGAGGCTATATACGGGGGGTACAGGTACCGAGTCAATGTGCGGGAGTACAGGTTAGTCGAGGTAATTGAGGTAATATATACATGTAGGTAGGGGTAAAGTGACTATGCATAGATAATAAACAGTGAGTAGCAGCAGTGTAAAAAAGCAAGGGGGGGAGGGGGTCAATGCAAATAGGGGGGAGCCATTTGATTAATTTTTCAGCAGTCTTATGGCTTGGGGGTAGAAGCTGTTAAGGAGCCTTTTTGACCTAGACTTGGCGCTCCGTGCAGTAGCGGAGAGAACAGTCTATTACATTTACATTTTAGTCATTTAGCAGACGCTCTTATCCAGAGCGACTTACAGGAGCAATTAGGGTTAAGTGCCTTGCTCAAGGGCACATCGACAGATTTTTCACCTAGTCGGCTCGGGGATTAGAACCAGCGACCTTTCGGTTACTGGCACTACGCTCTTAACCACTAAGCTACCTGCCTATGACTTGGGTGGCTGGAGTCTTTGACAATTTTTTGGGCCTTCCTCTGACACCACCTTGTATAGAGGTCCTGGATGGCAGGAAGCTTGGCCCCAGTGATTTACTGGGCCGTAGACTTTCTTTTCAAGTCTGAGGATAGGGCACCATTCACACATCGTTAGGGGCGTAGACTGGGTAATGCACATCTATTGTTGTCACTATAAAAACACATTTACTGCCTAAAGAGATTCAGGGCATTCATGAGCCCCTAATGTGTCAAAGAGATGTAGAAGAGAGAGTACTGTATGCAGAGAGGTTCCAGAGATGCTGGACACTCACTCCCATAGCAAACAAAGGCCTATGTTTCCATGAACCTCTAGCCTTTTGGTGGCCCTAAGCGAGATTTGGTTGCCACCCCTCGCTGGCAAAACATTTTAGTGGCCAAAAGGCTAGAGGCGGCTCTGCATACAGTATTGACTTTTCATTCAAAGGTTAATGGAAACATAGGCCTGTGCTGGACACTCCCATAGCAATATTCCCGTTTTAAAGCTAATTGCCTGCAATTCTACACATTTTCCATTAATTATGCCATGTTCATATGATACAGTGCCTTCAGAAATTATTCATACCCCTTGACTTATTCCATATTTTGTTATGTTACAGCCTGAATTCAACATTGATTAAAAATATTTTTACACACAATATCTACACACATTACCGCATAATGACAAAGTAAAAAAAAAATGGTTTGTGCAAATTTATTTAAAATGAAATACATAAATATCTAATTTACATAATTATTCACACCCCTGGGTCAATACAAGTTAGAATCTCCTTTGGCAGTGATTACAGCTGTGAGTCTTTCTGGGTAAGTCTTTAAGTATTATACAATATTTGCCCATTATTCTTTTCAAAATTCTTCAAGCAATGTCAAATTGTTGTTGATCATTGCTAGACAACCATTTTCAAGTCTTGCCATAGATATTCAAGCAGATTTAAGTCAAAACTGTAACTAGGCCACTCAGAAACATTCAGTCTTCTTGGTGAGCAATTCCAGTGTAGATTTGGCCTTGTGGTTTAGGTTGTTGTCCTGCAAAAGGTGAATTAATCTACAGTGGCTTGCGAAAGTATTCATCCCCCTTGGCATTTTTCCTATTTTGTTGCCTTACAACTTGGAATTAAAATGGATTTTGGGGGGGTTTGTATCATTTGATTTACACAACATTCCTACCACTTTGAAGATGCAAAATAAAAAATTTTGTGAACCAAACAATAAATAAGACAAATAAACAGGATTTGAACTATTATTTTCTGGCCACTCTTCCGTAAAGCCCAGCTCTGTGGAGTGTATGGCTTAAAGTGGTCCTATGGACAGACAATCTCCGCTGTGGAGCTTTGCAGGTCTTTTCAGGGTTATCTTTGGTCTCTTTGTTGCCTCTCTGATCAATGCCCTCCTTGCCTGGGCCGTGAGTTTTGGTGGGCGGCCCTCTCTTGGCAGGTTTGTTGTGGTGCCATATTCTTTCAATTTTTTAATAATGGATTCAATGGTGCTCTGTGGGATGTTCAAAGTGACAGATATTTTTTTATAACCCAACCCTGATCTGTACTTCTCCACAACTTTGTCCCTGACCTTTTTGGAGAGCTCCTTGATCTTCATGGTGCCGCTTGCTTGGTGGTGCCCCTTGCTTAGTGGTGTTGCAGACTCTGGGGCCTTTCAGAACAGGTGTATATATACTGAGATCATGTGACAGATCATGTGACACTTAGATTGCACACAGGTGGACTTTATTTAACTAATTATGTGACTTCTGAAGGTAATTGGTTGCACCAGATCTTATTTAGGGGCTTCATAGCAAAGGAGGTGAATACATATGCACAAATGTTTTTCATTTCAGTTCACCAATTTGGACTATTTTGCGTATGTCCATTACATGAAATCCAATTAAAATTCCATTTAAATTACAGGTTGTAATGCAACAAAATAGGAAAAATGCCAGTGTCTGGTGGAAAGCAGATTTTCCTCTAGGATTTTGCCTGTGCTTAGCTCCATTCCGTTTCTTTTTTATCAGTATTACTTTAGTGTCTTGTTGCAGAATATTTGTTATTCTGTACAGGCTTCCTTCTGTTCACTCTGTCAATTAGGTTAGTATTGTGGAGTAACTACAATGTTGTTGATCCATCCTCCGTTTTCTCCTATCACAGCCATTAAACTCTGTTGCTGTTTTAAAGTCACCATTGGCCTCATGGTGAAATCCCTGAGCAGTTGCCTTCCTCTCCAGCAACTGAATGAAAAATAACGCCTGTATTTTTGTAGTGACTGTGTGTATTGATTCACCATCCAACATGTAAGGAATAACTTCACCATGCTCAAAGGGTTATTCAATGTCTGTTTTTTGTTTTTTTTACCCATCTTCTTTGCGAGGCATTGGAAAACCTCCCTGGTCTTTGTGGTTGAATTTGTGTTTGAAATTCACTGCTCGACTGAGGGACCTTACATATAATTGTTTATGTGGGATACAGAGATGAGGTAGTCATTCAAAAATCATGTTAAACACTTATTGCACACAGAGGGAGTCCATGCAACTTATTATGTGATTTTTTTACTCCTGGATGTATTTAGGGTTGAATACTTATTGACTAATTTTACATTTACATTTTAGTCATTTAGCAGACGCTCTTATCCAGAGCGACTTACAGTTAGTGAGTGCATACATTTTCATACTGGCCCCCCGTGGGAAACGAACCCACAACCCTGGCGTTGCAAGCGCCATGCTCTACCAACTGACATTTCAGCTTTTCATTTTTTATTAATTTGTAAGAATGTCTAAAAACATAATTCCACTTCGACATTATGGGGTGTTGTGTGACGGCCACTGACCAAAAATCTCAATTGAATCCATTTTAAATTCAGGCTGTAATGCACCAACATTTTGCAAAAGTCAAAGGGTGTGAATCGTTTCTGAAGGTACTGTATCTGAGTGAGAGTGACTAGCAAAATCAATGTGGGCCCCCTGGAGGTCAGGGTCCATGGGCACATGCCCTGAGTGCCCAGTCGGAAATTTGGTCATGATTACTACAAGGTTTATAGCTGGATAGACTACCTTACCTAGTAATGCAATTGTTTTGCTGACATGGGCTAATTGAGAGACTGTCAGTGACTGACATAACAAGTGGAAAACTGCTTATGCACTACCAAATGTCGAAATTGCACCTTGTGTATTATATTTTAACAGGAACATTTTTCATTGTGAGTTCCCCCCTAGCGGCCGCGGAGCGTGTAGTCTGACTGTATGTATGAAGTTGACATCCAGACTGTTTGTAAAAACTGAACCATGGTTTGATGAAAGCATGTTGCTCTATGAAAACCCCCAGTATATCTGTGTGTGTGTCCATCAGTCCATCGTCTGTCCTATGCTTACCTCTATTGTCATCCAAGTTACCCCTATCCCATGGACAGGGGGGTTGTGGAGGTGATACTTGTCGGGGAGGAGGTAGATTGGGGCCTGATAAGAGGTCTGGGAAGGCCAGCAGCAGCCAGACAGGTTTGTGGATTCCACTCACAGGCTAATAGCATGGTTCAGTTACTGTGGAGGAGGCTGCTGTTGTTGTTTGACAATGGGTGCTGTTCAGACTGAGATTGCCCTGTGCAGTCGGCCTTGGAGGGGCCCCTTCCACATCTATGTGGGACTGGCGTGCAACTCACTCACTGCTGCTTTGTCAAAGTACATTCTGTTTAGTAAGTAAGTTAACGTTAGGAGAGAGCAAGAAAGTTAAACACAATTTGAGAGGCCAAGAGATCTTCAGTGTGTTGTGTGCTTTTGCCTGTTGTATTAATGGTGTTGTTCAACATAGAATGGTTGGTGTCCTGAATAAACACTATCTGTTCTCCTAAGAGTTAAGAACTGGAATTGTTTCAGATATTTTTTGGCATTGGTTGAGGTAATGAGAGATGGAGAAAATGGAAGGAGAGAGCAGTTAGATCAATATACTGTATCTTGGTGTCTTTCTAGAAGAATAGAAGAAGAATACTGTCTAGGCCACTGATGGTGTTATTCAAATTGAAAATGAATAAATATATATAATTGTCTTACGAACCAAAGTCTAGTTTCGGAATAGTCCAGTATGTAAAGCAATACATTTCCCTCACAATGGGCAACTGCCTCTCATTTCCACATAAACTCTCCTGGCTGTTCCAACCGGTTTGTCTGATGAATATTAATTTATTTATATTGTTGAGACGAGTATGATCAGTTTGGAGAGAGAGAGGAAGTCTGTGTCCGTGTGGGTGTTTAGTTCACACAGGGAGTGTTTTCGGTGATACTCGGGCAGGGGAGCAGGCAGGAACCGGGCACTGGGGTCCAGGAGGTTGCTTGTCTCGTAATGATGTGCTGTGTTTAGACAGGCTATGAAGGATGTGTGTTTCCACAGACTTGTGGTCAGACAGGACTCCTCTTCACGATGCTGCCTACCATGGTAGACTCCTGATCCTGAGGACTCTGGTCACACAAGTACACAGTCAAAAAAGATGATATACACACACACTAAACATAACACACACATGTCATATACACAACATTAACACATTTTCCTCCACTCTCTCTCAGGGGTTCCATGTGGACATGCTGACCATGGACATGGGTCTATCCCCTCCACCAGGCCTGTCTCGGAGGCCATTGCGCCTGCACCAAGTTCCTGCTGGAGAACGGGGCCAATGTAAGGATGCCATTTTAGATTGACAGTGCACAAAGTGCTCTATAAAGTGAGAGCATTATTACTAATCAGCCATGTGTGTAAGCTAGGCCTATTAGATATTGGAATCGTGGCACTTCACTTGCACATTTACTCTGTCCGTCAGCCTCCCTCTCTGGCTTTTGCGGTGGTGGCTGTATTACTTTTTTTGGTAAATATGTGAACATATTTGTTGTATATTGTTACAATTGTTTCTTGTTCTAGACTTGTGAAATATTGGGCTCTGTCTTTTGACTCCATATCTATAGTTTGTTGTGTCATCGACTTGAGCACCTTTTTGAATGAGGCGTGCACGCGCCATTTGTCAGATCAACCAATCTGCGCTTCGCTTAGCCTAATAACTTAAATGAGAAGCAGCCGTTCTGGAACCAAGAAATCCTGGACTCCCTGATCTGGTTAAGACAAGCTGGATATGTTCAGGAAATCCTGAATTTGTTAAACCATCTTTCTGGAATACCCCTCAGGTGTTCTTAATGTTTTGTATACTCAGTGTATGTAGCGTGAGCATCTAAAGCCTCTTCATGTGATTGGCCCTTGTGTTTCTCTGTAGGTGAAGATGGTATCAACTGATGGAGCCACGCCCCTCTTCAATGCCTGCAGCAGTGGGAGTGTTGCCTGTGTCTGACTGATTCTACAGTACAGCTTCACCACACACCTTGTCCACCACCTGTCATCACCCATCCACGAGGCTGCGAAGAGAGGTAAGTGTATGTGGTTGTATTCTACATATATGTGTGTTTTTGCGGATGTATTTCATATGCAGAATCAGAATGATCCTTTCATGCAGCATGATGGTGTAATGGTAAACATTGTACTCAGTAAAAGTCGTTTCCCTCCCCAGGTCACAGGGAGTGTCTGGAGGGGTCTCATGGGGCCCACATAGACCTTGAGCTGCCTGGTGTGGGAACCCCTCTGTATACTGCTTGTCTGGCTCAGGCCACCGACTGTGTAGAGAGACCGCTGCAATCAGGTGTTGATGACCAGGGTGGGTGTGGTCAGGACACGTCGTTACACGCAGCAGTGCAAGGGGGAGGAGTCAGGGAGGTGGAGCTGCTGATGGACTACGGGGCTGATGGGAGTTGTAGGAATTCAGACGCAGAGCATGTGAGCGGAGTGGAGCGGGAGCGAGCGGGGAGCGCGAGTGGCCGGATTTTGGACAGAGCGCAGAGCGGCATTTTAAAATGGACGGAGCGTCGCCCTATGTCCCGCTCCAATTTCGCTCCGCTCACACAACGAGTCTGAAGCATGCTCAAGCCTGACCCAGAATCCATCTGTGTCTTGCACAGTCATCAACAGTAGACTATTTTCAGTCAGAACTCGGCTCAATAATGGAGTTCACCAAGTACTTCAAAAAGGAAAATGAGAAGTCATACAGGTGTACTATTAATATAAAACTAACTAACAATGATAATGTGGTTCAAGAAAAAGAATGTGGTGACATCGTTTCAGTCAGTAAAGATTCATTTTGGAATCTAAAAAGACACATCTCTCGAAAACACGAAAGTGTGCTACGAGAAACATGCTGCGAAGAAAGCAAAAGGTTAGCAAGTTGAATAGGGTAACTTGTAACAAAAGTGTAAAGTAAATATAGTATTCAAACAAATTCGTTTTGTCATTCAAAGTAGGCCTAATATATGGTTCGTTTAATTTAATTTGTGTCGTCCATGAATTTGTATTTTATAAAGCAAGAGGAGCAGCAGCAGCAACAAGAGAAAAGGGTTGAGGAATTCAAAAGTTTATTCACTGCACACAAAGGCCCAACCATAACAAGGGAGAGAAAAAGAGAGCTGGATGTAGCATTTAAAAAAATTATTTACATGGACTATGAACCGCTGAGTAAAGGAGAACGTGAAGGGATGCAACACTTCGCCAGCGCAGCTCAACTGGGCTACACCCCCCCCCCCCCCCCCCCCCCCACCCCCCCCATGCTACAACACCGCACGGGACACATTCATGCCACATGCCCTGGAAGAGATGGAAGCCAAACTGCAAGACCTACTGCAAAATGGTGATGGGCTCGTTCAGTCAGTGGACATTTGGACCAGTAGAAGAGGGAACAGCTTCCTTGGCATCGTGGCCAGTTTCATTGATGGGACGTTCCGGGGGCACACGGTTTTGTTGGGCTGTGAGCACATACAGGGGCACCATACCGCAGATCGTATTTACCAAAAGTATGAAAGTGTACTGAAATATTGGAACGTGCAACGACGTGTGATTCGGGTCATCACTGACAGTGCCAGCAACATGATCAAGGCATTTAACCTCCTCCCTGGCACTGAAGAGGAGGCGGAGGGTGAAGTGACCGCGGATGCCAGCAGCAGTGCAGAACATGAAGAGGAGGATGAGGAACCACCTGCGCCCTCGCAAGTCCATGTGGAAGTGATAACCTCTAATGTAGAAACTATGATAAATCTGTACTTTACTGTGTTAAATTTACATCTGAGATGCCCCATTCACATGCTTCAGCTGGCGATCAAAGACGCCATTAACGAGCACGACAACATTAATAGGCTGTTAGTGAAAGTTGGGCACCTGGTGAAAAGTGTACGCAAGAGCACCCTGAACACAGAGGAAACCGACCAATTAGGTGTCCGCCCCACAAATGCCTGCGCCACTTGATGGATCACTTGATTCAGTCGTTCATCCGGTTATTCCAAAAATAACCGTTATGGCAAAACAAACTCAAGTCTAATGTTGCTAACATCACCCTGAATTAAGTACGGCAGCTGACACACCTTTTCAGTGTGCTGACACCACTGGCAGACCTCACAGACAAAATGCAGAAGGAGCTGGGGAACCTGGGGATGATCCTCCCTGCTGTCACAGAAATCAAATCCCTGCTCACCGATGACACTCACGCTGCACTTTCAATGGGCATCGCTGCTTTTGCAGAAACATTGGCTAACAACGTGTCAATTCGCTATGGAATATACTATACTGATAAACATCTCATTTTAGCATCAGTGTTAGATCCCCGTTTCAAGACAGAATGGATAATCCGAGATGAGTCTGTATGCAACAAACTCGGGGAGATCTGCAACCTCCTCATAAAAGAAGCTGAGGAAATTAACGCTCCCAGCGGGACACCCGAGACAGACACCCCACCCGCCGCTGACCTGAATCCCGAGCCTGAACCAAAAAGAGCTTGCCTGTTCGGGTCATACTTCAGTGAGCAGCTACGCATAACCGGAGACGCCAAAATTACCTCTCATCCCCGAGACAGAACCCGGACGCAGATGTTATTCGATTTTGGAAAGAAAACTCCACGTCTTTTCCCCGCCTGGCTAAAGTAGCTTGCATTGTGTTCAGCATCCCAAGCGGGTCTGTGAGCGCAGAGAGGATTTTCTCCGCTGGTGGCCTGCTGTCAAGAAACCACCGCATGAGTCTGAAGCCTCAGACATTGGTCAAACTTGTGTTCTTGAAGGTGAACTCAAAAGAACTGTAGATAAGGAAAGCAATTCATTTTTTAATTTTTAATTTTAAAGTTTGACAATGGATACAAGCCAATTTTAATTTTAATCCACGTGCAAACTGCGCAAAAGTTCAGTTATCAGAATTTTGGCCTAATAGTTAATTTACTTTTAAAACTTTGATGTATAGCCTGTATATTTTTATTTATGTAATTAGGCCCATTGATTCGTTAAATTTTACAGGACTTTTTGTGTATATTCCTTCTTACATAGGCTAGGCCTAATTTGTAATTTGAAATAAAACATTTATATTTGGAAAATGTTGTTGTTGCTCTTTAGTTCTTTGGGAGGTAAGGCTGTGGTTTAAGCTAAAAGTGAAATACATGCAGATTTTTTTCCTTTTTTGGAGCGAGCGAGGGGGCGATTTGAGTGGAGCGCGATGCAAACTTCGTTGAGCGCTGAGCGATAATGAGCGGACTGGCCTGAAGTGGCTTTGAGCGGGGGGAGCGGAGGGGTGAACAGCTCCGTGAGCGAGGAGCTGAGATTCTCACCGCTCCACTCCGCTCATATGCTCTGTTCAGACGGGAAGACTCCTATGGAGCTGGCAGCCACGGACACTAGTCAGAACTACAATACAGAAAAGGGGTGAGAATATGCACATTCACGCACAAACACATGCATGCATGAGTCTACCCAAACTTCTTACAGTATGAAAGCCTTCCATCAGTACATAAACTATCAATAGATTTTCCATGTCTAACCTATCTGCTCCCATCCTCTTTTTCGTTCTACCTCCTCATGTCTTTTTCCCCAGGTCCCTGCACTCTCTCTCAGCTGTGTCGATTCTGCATTCGGAAGAGTTTGGGACGAACTCGTCTGCACAGAACATCAGGCCTCTACCTCCCTTACAGATTCCAGGCTTTCCTGCTTTAACACTAACACTGGAACAGCAACCTTTTCACGTGTTTTGTAAATTACTTTTTATACTGTGTTAGCTTATGACATAGCTATTTTAATTGACTTTTCAACTTGTTCAATGTTTTGAGCAGTGAGTTGGTGACTGAACGATGAATGAATGTCAGATGGTTTTGTATATCCTGGGTTAATAGAAACTGGGTTGACTGTTTTTGTAGCTTTTATCTTTTCTGAGGTTGCTGTATTTTCCCCCAAAAATTATTTTATTCAACATATCCAAAATCGTTTTTTGTTGTTGTCATAAACCCCTTATGTTGCTGTGGACTTGTGTTTAGGTAATTGAGTAATATTACCGGCAGAGGGAGCCCCATCACATACTGTATCTAACCCTGGCCCATTCCCCTGCTGGATCTCTTTGACAAAAGACAAGTTGTGGGCAACTAGTTTTTGTAGTTTATTTGAAAATTCTAATTTTTCAAATACTCCAGTATAATTTATATAGAGTTTCAACTAAAAGGTATACTGAACAAAAATATAAACGCAACATGTTAAGTATTGGTCCCATGTTTCATGAGCTGAAATAAAATATCCCAGAACTTTTCCATAAGCACCAAAAGCTTATTTCTCTCAAATTGTGTACACAAATTTGTTTACATCACTGTTAGTGAGCATTTCTCCTTTGCCAAGATAATCCATCCACCTGACTGGTGTGGCATATCAAGAAGCTGATTAAACAGCATGATCATTACACATTTACATTTACGTCATTTAGCAGACGCTCTTATCCAGAGCGACTTACAAATTGGTGCATTCACCTTATAGCCAGTGGGATAACCACTTTACAAGATGTATTTTTATTTTTATTTTTATTTTTGGGGGGGGGTAAGGGGGGGTAGAAGGATTACTTTATCCTATCCCAGGTATTCCTTAAAGAGGTGGGGTTTCAAGTGCACCTTGTGCTTGGGACAATAAAAGGCCACTAAAATGTGCAGTTGTGTCACACAACACAATGCCACAGATGTCTCAAGTTTTGAGGGAGGTGCAATTGGCATGCTGACTGAAGGAATTTCAACCAGAGCTGTTGCCAGAGAATTTAATGTTAATTTCCAATGTCATTTTAGAGAATTATTCCCAAATATTTAGAAAGAGTTCATCATTTCATGGAGTCTGTGAAGGAAGAAACCACATGGAAAAAGTGATAAACAGGTTACGTTAAAAAAAGTCAAATGAATTTATTGTGTTAGAGGTTTCATGATGCTTGTATCTAAACCAAAGTAAATAATTCTAAGATTGTTCTATACGTCAGTTGGGGTCTCTATAAGCTTCAATATGAGGTCCTAAACCTAGAATGAAAGTGCATCCTTGTAGCTGTGTAGGCTAGTATGGTCAAAATGTTTGCCTTGGGGTAAGTTGAGCCAATGGCCATGGGGTAAATTGAGTAAATGGTTGATGCAATGGCAAGTTAGCAAATTGACGTGTTTTCTTCCTAGGTGTAATGCAAGGCATTATCGCTGTTATATGAGGTAACAACAGGGCCTGGACTTCGTTAAACGTTTTTTTTTTTTAAGTACAAAGTGTTTGTTAGGTGTTAAGCCTGTGTTAAAAGATGCCTATGTTAAAATATGTTTAAAATGATTAAAAGACAAAAGAAGTGATTGTGATTGCGTTGAATTGTGAAATAAAGATAGACATGTTTTTTAAAAAGTTAGTGGTACTCTAAAGCTTCATGCCACAATGACTACCACCCTGTAACACTCACATCTGTAATCATGAAGTCATTTGAAAGGCTGGTTATGGCACACATCAATTCCATCATCACAGACACCCTAGATCCACTCTAATTTGCATACCGCTCCAACAGATCAATACACTTCTCAACCTCAATTGCACTCCACACTGCCCTCACCCACCTAGATAAGAGGAATACCTATGTGAAAATGCTGTTCATTGACTGCAGCTCAGCGTTCAACACCATTGTCCCCTCCAAGCTCGTCACCAAAATTAGGACCCTGGGACTGAACACCTCCCTCTGCAACTGGATCCTGGCCTTCCTGATGGGCCAACCCCAGGTGGTGAGGGTAGGCAACATCACCTCTACCACGCTGACCCTCAACACAGGTGCCCCACATGGGTGTGTGCTTAATCCCCTCCTCTGCTCCCTTTTCAACCACGACTGCGTGGCCACGCATGACTCCAACATCATCAAGTTTGCTGATGACACAACGGTGGTGGACCTGATCACCGGCGATGATGAGAACGTCTACAGAGAGGAGGACAGTGACCTGGCAATGTGGTGCCGGGACAACAACCTCTCCCTCAACGTCAGTAAGACCAAGGAACTGATTGTGGACCCTACACCCAAACGAGGGCACTATGTTCATCCACCTCTGGCCTGCTAGCCCCCCTACCTCTACGGATGCACAGTTGCCGCTCAGCCCAGTCAAAGCTATTCGCTGCTCTGGCACCCCAATGGTGGAACAAGCTCCCCCACGACGCCAGGACAGCAGAGTCACTGACCACCTTCCGGAGACACTTGAAACCCTACCTCTGTAAGGAATACCTGGAATAGTATAAAAGTAATCCTTCTACCCCTCCCTCCCCCACCCCCCCCATAAAAAAAAAGAATAAAAAAAAGAAAGAAGTGGTTGTCCCACTGGCTATCATAAGTTGAATGCACCAATTTGTAAGTCGCTCTGGAAAAGAGCGTCTGCTAAATGATGTAAATGTAAATGTAAATGTATGACAACAGCACTGTCCTCGATCACGTGGCGCTACAGATGGTGGTGTGGACAGCACACTACATCACTGGGTCCGAGCTCCCTCGCATCCAGGACCTCTATATCAGGCGGTGTGAAAGGAAGGGCCGGAAAAATGTTAAAGGTCATGAACAGTCAAAATCTGGTTTTTCATGAAATTGGATGATATTTGAAGATCAAAGTATGATGACCAAAGTATGAAAAATGAATGTTACTTCTACATTGATAAAGTTTTAACATAAAGTTACTGTTCCCTTCCTCCATGTCAAACACTTGGATACATTATTAAGGGGACAAGGTGACATCACCTTAACTCTCATTTTAATACACCAATGGTAACATGATATTCACTTACCTAATTTAAATAAGTACCGCCTTGTAACCAACATCGGAGAAGGCGTGTTTGCAGAGGGGCATGGTTTATATAGCTAGATAGCTAGTCTACTGGTGCCAAAATTTGATTGAAGGGTGTCAGCAAATATAATTAAAAGTTTACCCTATTCATCTATGGCAAAGATACTTATATGTTTCCCCTTTCATCTGTGTCTGGTGTTAGCTGTGTACCTTTGTAGCTCAATTGGTAGAGCATGGTGCTTGTAACGCCAGGGCAGTGGGTTTGATCCCCGGGACCACCCATATGTATAAATGTATGCACGCATGACTGTAAGTCGCTTTGGATAAAAGTGTCTGCTAAATGGCATATTATTATTATTAGCTAGTTACTGGCTAGCTAGGTCTTCAGCCAGCATGGAACAAAAGGGGGGAGGGTCGCTCAAAACTCTGATGCAGTTGTCAAGTCAACACATCCGTCAGTGCTGCTGTGAACTGCATTACCTGAGAAATGCCAAATGGAGTTGTATATATAAAAATATACATATCATTGATGCAATTTCAATGTTGTTTGAGTTGCTTTGTGTTTCACCCAATTAGCTTGAGATGATTTTACTGCAACACTGCTCATTGCATCCAAGTTGCTTGACATACAGTACCAGTCAAAAGTTTGGACACACTTACTCATTCCAGGGTTTTTCTTAATTTTTACTATTTTCTACATTTTAGAATAATAATGAAGACATCAAAACTATGAAATAACACATATGGAATCATGCATTAACCAAAAAAGTGTTAAACAAATCAGAATATATTTTATATTTGAGATTCTTCAAAGTAGCCACCCTTTGCCTTGATGACAGCTTTGCACACTCTTGGCATTCAACCTGGTTGAGGATTATTTTCACTGCAGAAAATAATCCCACATATTATAAAGAGGGTTCCATTTTATGCATGACAAATTCATTCTGTGTTATTATTGCGGGTGTAGAGAAATGCTTTTATCATCTATGTTTGCGCATGCACATTGATTGATTGATTGATCTTGTACTGTAAGACAGTTACACACCTGCCTGCTCATGCTACCACGCCATAGTGTGAAACCTTGAATGTATGGGTCATTTCACTTCCCATCAGAGTGATCAAGAAAACAACACATTCAATAATACAACCCTTACCTATCTGCAGAGAGAGCAGTGTGTGTGAAAACAGAGACCCCGACGGAGGTGAGTTGGATGAAAGAGATGAGTTTGCATCCCACCCGGCCGAAGAACCACTAGTCAGCGAGGTAACATTACCGGCTTGCGTGCACCGGAGCGCACGTGACAAGCAGCAGAAGGTCACCGAGCGTGAGGCTGGACATGAATAGGTTGGGCACCGTCCGCATGGATTTAACGGCGATAAACGTTCTCATGAGCGTAACCTTACCGATAATTCCAAGAATGATTACAAGTCCGTAGACTGTGGCGATAATGATACCCGGCAGCCAAATGTAGTGCTCCTGGACCCCTGTGTCGATACCGGATGCCCGCGACAAGTTAAAACATCAATATGTTCTCTGGGTTTAAAATTAAGGAGTCCTCCAAAAACAGAGTTGGTGTCTTTCTTGAAAGTTTGTCAAAAATATTATTAAAGGTGCCCATGCAATGGGTTGCTGTTAAATGAAATGGTGTGGCTCATAATTGTATTGTGTTACCAAAACCAATTATGCATAGCCTAATAACCATCATAAAAAGCTTATTTTTATGATGCCGTTTGACACACTGCTAGCCAATGTTGAGGGTTCTCTCATCACTCCTCATTATTCATCAATAGGTTTAGGCTACTAAATTATATTCTGTAGAGATAAATCAGATCAAGCCTGAATTGTGCAATGCAGTAGGGAGTTGCAGTTTCCAACAGGCCAATACACAATGACCATAATCCATTGCACGCCCACTTAAACAGAAGAGACTGATAGAAGAGGGACCGTGTAATCGAGGGGGATATAAAGCAGTTGCTTCGCAGCAGTGGCGTGTATTCATGGCTATCAAGGGAAGCCAGGCTTCCCCAAAATATTTACCAACAAAACATTTTTTTAACTTACTAAATCATTTATCTTTCATCTCTCTGTGTTTCATAAATGTCCTTTAATTCGCAAGAGGCTGAATGTATTTCACTGGAGAAATCATCAGAGCGAACAAAACAGCGCCCCTCTGTCTCAGTATGTGTAGCGTATCTATCTAATTCTGTCTGGTCAAAAACAGAATGGCACGTTGCCATCCATAGTAAGGAATGCAAGGGAAGCCAGCGAGCATTTGGCCTCCCTTGATAAAAAAATAATAGCCAATCAGCGTTGAGTTAAACTGAGTGAGCTCAGCTGTGAATGGTCCTGGCGCACCAAAAAAAAGTGTTAAAGGAAGCCAGTTTGGATTTGGCTTCAGACCAACCACATCATATCAGAACCCAAACATCATCATTGACAGAACAATACTTGAATTGTTGTATCTCGTTGTGTCGTTGTCCTCCGGTGGCTAGCTAGCTAGCTAAAATCATCCCTTTCCTAAATTAGCCATGGATGGAGATAGGAATTTGGACTTGTGGTTTTACTAATTCTCCCTACAGGCCAATGATTATAATGGCAATTCGGATCCAACCATAAATTCATACATTGTGCCCCTAGCCTGAGAGGATGGAAGTTCAACATGTAGCTAGATATAGTATGCTAATGTTAACTAGCTGGCCTGGCGCATCGTTGCTCATGAAAGGAAGTTAGGCTAGCGAGCAAGCATTTTAGCCAGGTAGCCTAGGACAACAAAAACTAAAAATGTGTACTGTATGACAGTCATAGACCGTTTAGGCAACATGAAAGACAAGGATGGCAGTGGCGTTCCTCAAGTAGGGTGAGTCAACATATTTTGTCTACTTGCACGCACACACACACACACACACACACACACACACACACACACACACACACACACACACACACACACACATAAATCAGTACCATGGACTGCCACATCATATTTAGCTTACGTTGATTGGACTAAATCGTTTTTGGTATCTTTTAGTTGTCACTGTATTAGACTAAGCATAGGTGATTAGATGTTGAAATGTTGAAGTTGAAATGGTGCTGGAATAGGGGAGGCAGCTCCTGTATTCTTTGCGACTTGTGGTAACTCTCAGTGGTTCTAAATCAATAGTTGTTTAGTAGTCCGAAAATGTTGGAAACATTACCTTGCTTGACCACGCTGTAGGTCATGTAACTGTTTGTTACATGCAATATGTCTTGTGGACTTCATTGGACAGATGTTGCTGTCTGGTTTTGTAATTAAACAAATGTGTGGTTGAATTTATCCTGCCACCATGTCTTCTTATTGTCTCGGCCTTAGGCCTATATATCACGGTGTCAAAGCATATGAACTAACAGGCTATAGAGCAAACAACGCAATTATCACAACACATGGGTTGTAATTAGGGCTGATGCAGTGACCTTACTACCGCCACACCAGCAGTCATGATTCATGGCAGCAGTAAAATTCCACGTGACCATTGAGTCATGGTAATCTCCTTTTATGCACTCTGGACATGCTTTGGTAGTATACCTTACTTGCTAACTACCATCAGGTCGCTAATGGCCTGGTACTCAGGACTCTGTTTAAGCAATAATGCACGAGGAGGTGTGGAATATGGCCAATATACCACGGCTAAGGGCTGTTCTTATGCACGACCCAACCTGGACTGACTGGATACAGCCCTTAGCCGTGGTATATTGGCCATATACTACAAACCCCAGAGGTGCCTTATTGCTATTATAAACTGGTTACCAACGTAATTAGAGCAGTAAAAATACATATGTTGTCATACCCGTGGTACACGTTCTGATATACCACGGCTGTCAGCCAATCAGCATTCAGGGCTCGAACCAGCCAGTTTATAATGTCCCTCTAACCACTTGTTAAAAAGAAAATCTAAAAAATAAATAACGGAAAAGTGGTGCGTGCATATGTATTCACCCCCTTTGCTATGAAGCCCCTAAATAAGATCTGGTGCAACCAATTACCTTCAGAAGTCACATAATTAGTTAAATATAGTCCACCTGTGTGCAATCTAAGTGTCACATGATCTGTCACATGATCTCAGTATATATACACCTGTTCTGAAAGGCCCCAGAGTCTGCAACACCACTACGCAACGGGCACCACCAAGCAAGCGGCACCATGAAGACCAAACAGGTCAGGGACAAAGTTGTGGAGAAGTACAGATCAGGGTTGGGTTATAAAAAAATTATCAGAAACTTTGAACATCCCATGGAGCACCATTAAATCCATTATTAAAAAATGGAAAGAATATGGCACCACAACAAACCTGCCAAGAGAGGACCACCCACCAAAACTCGGTGGACCAGGCAAGGAGGGCATTAATCAGAGAGGCAACAAAGACCAAAGATAACCCTGAAGGAGCTGCAAAGCTCCACAGCGGAGATTGGAGTATCTGTCCATAAGACTACTTTAAGACGTACACTCCACAGAGCTGGGCTTTATGGAAGAGTGGCCAGAAAAAGCCATTGCTTAAAGAAAAATAGAAGCTAACACGTTTGGTGTTCGCCAAAAGGCATGTGGGAGACTCCCCAAACATATGGAAGAAGGTACTCTGGTCAGATGAGACTAAAATTGAGCTTTTTGGCCATCAAGGAAAACGCTATGTCTGGCGCAAACCCAACACCTATCATCACCCCGAGAACACCATCCCCACAATGAATCATGGTGGTGGCAGCATCATGCTGTGGGGATGTTTTTCATCGGCAGGGACTGGGAAACTGGTCAGAATTGAAGGAATGATGGATGGCGCTAAATACAGGGAAACCTGTTTCAGTCTTTCAGAGATTTGAGACTGGGACGGAGGTTCACCTTCCAGCAGGACAATGACCCTAAGCATACTGCTAAAGCAACACTCGAGTGGTTTAAGGGGAAACATTTAAATGTCTTGGAATGTCCTAGTCAAAGCCCAGACCTCAATCCAATTGAGAATCTGTGGTATGACTTAAAGATTGCTGTACACCAGCGGAACCCATCAAACTTGAAGGAGCTGGAGCAGTTTTGCCTTAAAGAATGGGCAAAAATCCCAGTGGCTAGATGTGCCAAGCTTATAGAGACATACCCCAAGAGACTTGCAGCTGTAATTGCTGCAAAAGGTGGCTCTACAAAATATTGACTTTGGGGGGGTGAATAGTTATGCACGCTCAAGTTTTCTGTTTTTTTGGTCTTATTTCTTGTTTGTTTCATAATAAAAAATATTTTGCATCTTCAAAGTGGTAGGCATGTTGTGTAAATCAAATTATGCAAACTCCCCAAAAATCCATTTTAATTTCAGGTTGTAAGGCAACAAAATAGGAAAAATACCAAGGGGGGTGAATACTTTCGCAAGACACTGTACAATACATATTATCTATGGTAGAAGAACATCAAACAAAACTGATTTAAGATGTCTTTGGTACATAATTGGTCTAGCCTATACTCCAAAATTAAACACATTCTAGTAATCGATGTAGCTCAGTTGGTAGAGCATGGTGTTTGCAACGCCAGGGTTGTGGGTTTGATTCCCACGGGGGGCCAGTATGTAAAAATAATGTATGCACTCACAAACTGTAAATCGCTCTGGATAAGAGCGTCTGCTAAATGACGTAAATGTAATCGTGTGGACTGTATTATTATACATACTGGATGGACTGGTTACCCTATGGTATGCTCCTATGCTACGCTGATATGGCTGACTTGCTTAAACAAATGTGGTTCCTACTGACAAAAAGTTACATATTGCAGCTTTAAAGGGTTATTCGTTTCTAGGGCACAGCATGTGCTTCAAAAGTAGCTAGAATTCATATAGGCCCAATATAGGCTTTATCTCAATAAATATACAAAAATGCTTTTCTGGTGCTCCTACATTTTATGTTGTTCTCTTAACTATTTTCAGATTAGGGCTGAGGGGAGGTAGCAAGTTTTCTAAATGGAATCCAGCCAAGAATATTCCTCTAGTTTGTTAGGCTGGGAGCAAATTCTTAAAAAATCAATTTGTCCTTCTCTCCAGCCTTGAAGTAATTGATCTTCTAAGCTTTGGTTAGTGAACAGAATAGTAACAACAGCTTCAATCAATGATTAACTCAAGGACAGAAGGATGCTAAAAAGAGGGCCAAAATCATCCAAGGCAATCATTTTCAGAACTTCTCTGAGGTAACTGTTTTATTTTCACCAGCCATAACCTGTCACTCATTCTCAGGCTATGGATACCCTTGCTTCATCAGACCTGTACAGACATATTCTCATGTGTTGACTTTGGCCTCTTTTCACGCTCAATATTTGCCTAAATATAAAATGAATAAACTCATAGAAACAAGCTTGTCATATGAGTTTCACTACTCGCTTTAAACATCTGTAATTACATAGAATTACATTGGTCATATGACCAATGCAGCAGCTTGTGTCTGTAAACAATTTAATTCCACCTGTTCTTTTAAAATCCCATCTGGTACAAGGCTTTGCCCTAGATTAGAACAATGCAGCAAATAGGATAACCTTTTGTTGTTGTTACAAATTGTCTAACGCCACTAGTACCTCACAATCCCCCTATGTACATTAATGTGTACAAGTTAAGAAACTAGCAGTTGCACTTGTTTCACCCTATCCTAAACCTCACTAGATATTCTGTCAACCTGCTTTACTGGTGAGATGTCTCAAATAAACAGCAGGAAATGATGACATTAGTTAAATAATGCATTTAATGACTGAAAGGTCAATGGACAAACATGTCAGTCACAACTCACAAGTCATATTTACAGTATCATGAGTAGTTGAAACAAAAAGCATTTTCAGTCAGTTTAATATCACACGTCAGCTACTACAGCGACTGAAATGACAGCAACACTTAACAAAGAGCTGAAGTTAGTTTCAGAATGGGTGGCAAGGAATAAGTTAGTCCTAAATATAAAAAAAAAAACTAAAAGCATTGTATTTGGGACAAATCATTCACTAAACCCTAAACCTCAACTAAATCTTGTAATGAATAATGTGGAAATTATTGTATTAGCCGTGGATTGTAAACTGTCATGGTCAAAACATATTGATACAACAGTAGCTAAGATGGAGATAAGTCTGTCCATAATAAAGCGCTGCTCTGCATTCTTAACAGCACTATCAACAAGGCAGGTCCTACAGGCCCTAGTTTTGTCGCACCTGGACTACTGTTCAGTTTGTGGTCAGGTGCCACAAAGAGGGACTTGGGAAAATTACAACTGGCTCAGAACAGTGCAGCACGGCTGGCCCTTAAATGTACACGTAGAGCTAACTTAATAATCTGCATGTCAATCTCTCATGGCTCAAAGTAGAGGAGAGATTGACTTACATTTACATTTTAGTCATTTAGCAGATGCTCTTATCCAGAGCGACTTACAGTAGTGAGTGCATACATTTTCATTAATCACTACTTGTTTTTGTAAGAAGTGGAACTCTATTCCACATCAGGTAACTGATACAAGCAGTTGAATCAGATTTAAAAAACTGGTAAAAGTCCACCTTATGGAACAGCGGGGACTGTGAAGAGACACGCACACACACTCTGCACACACGTACATTGTAATATTGTTGTATAGTGGTATTATACATTTTGTATTGTAGATATGTAGTGGTGTAATAATGTTATATGATGTAATGTTTTATATTTTGTTTTATATGTAATGTAGGGGCCTTATTGTGTTTGGACCCCAGGAAGAGTAGTTGCTGCCTTGGAAGCAGCTAATGGGGATCCTGATAAATACAAATACAATGTAGGACAGCTACAACTTCAGCAATCTACAGGGAATGGTCTTAGAATAAATATAAATGGAGTATATTTAATTATTATGTCTTAACATATTCTTAAATTAAACATACACCTTCATAAACCTACAATGCTTCAATGGAACCTCCAATTTGTCTTTCTCTCTGCACTCTGTTAGGAATGTATTGAACCTGATCCCTCTGCTATGAGCCTCAGAGAAAACATTTTAGATGAGCCTGTTCACAGTTGTAACTATAATTGTGATGTATTAATTTAGTTAATACTATTATTACACATGTATAGCCTAGTTGAAGATGTTCTGTGATTGTTGAAAGAAGAACGTTTAGCAGTATGGGTAGTGCCATTTCCTAAATCCATACTGAGCATATCTCTCTCTAACTATTGGTCTATATTTACATTTACACACAGACAACACTAAACAACACTATAAATCCACCACATATAGCAACACATCATCATCCTATGATTCCCATTGTGGGTGGTCAAAGTTTGTGAGTGTGGGGTTAAGAGGTGTTTTTGTACAACAGACATTTCTGTTAATGGGTAATCAGCATAGGATATTCAAGGCTTGGTGGTCCTGGTGCATGCCTGGCTGTGTTCGGCTCTGTGCGAGACAGGGGGTTTTGGGAAGGGAAATTGAGGGTCCCACATTAACAGGTTACGGCCACAGTGAAAACACTCGCCACACAGTACATGGTGCGGTTCTCCCACCTGACTGTGCAGCTTCCTGTGGGAGGACACCACAAAGACCAATCAGGTCAACCTACTAGATCTCAACCAATCAAAGGGAACACAACATCAGAATTAATTTAGACACGTAAAATACAGTTCGACACATGCAGCTTCTTGAGTGTAGTGCAATGTTCAAAACATATACAGATAGAAACGCAATGTACAGAGCGGGAAAAATCCCCTGTTCTCAGAATATCACAGAAAATCATGTCAGTAAAATTCAATAGATTTCTATCTTAAAGTTCTGCATGTTACACCCTCCTGATTTAGCCAAAGGATGACACACTGTTCATTAGCACAACAAAGCAAATGCCTGTTCAATGGTTTGTACAGTTAGTAGTAGAGTAGTACTGTGTTGGGTTTTCCTCTCTCTCACCATCAGTAGCAGTGTCCCAGTAGCAGGAGTTGGCGGTGTGGAGACCAGCACCACTCTTCTGCGTGATGACACAGTTCACTGGAACAAAAGACAATGTTGGTGATACATTTCCTGTTGTAAGCATTCTGTCATGCACAGAGCCTTGCTCCTGGTCACGAACAGAGCCTTGCTCCTGGTCACAAAGGGCCCATCATCCAGCCTGTTAAGGGTGGAGAAGATAAACCTTTTTCTAAGGTATACTAACAACTTCAACTTTTAGTGCATCTATGTTTTCTCACTACTTCGATGTGACCAATTTGTGACTGACTCTTAATCCCATAGCTCAGTTGTGTTGAAATATCTTAACATCACACCTATGAACTTGAATGGTCTCCCTTGTTTGACCAACTGGGTGAGAGAGTGCTCCACGATGCTGGCGGTCCATTGGTTCACTTTGTTCTGGTTGTAGTCTATTCCTCCAATGATACCTTCGATACACTGAAACACAGACAGTCAGTAAGAGCAATAATATCATAGGAGATTGCAATGAGAAACAACACAGTCAAGCCACTATGAAGGGGATAATCAGTGGTTTTGACCATCTTTACCAGCCAACAAATAAGGCTGTTGATAAACATGTTTCCAAGACCCAAGATCCTCTTACCTACCTCTTTAACAGAGACACTGGCCTCATCTGTGTTGAAAGACACCTGTGATTCCAAATATATATATATAAAAAAGGCTCATTATGAAAAACATGAAAAAACTAGGGTATTACTTCATTCACACAGTTGTGTGCTTGGAATCAAACAAAACAAAAGGACCTGGTGTTGACCTAGATTTTCCTGGCTGTTCTCACAACAAACTATGGTACACAGACAGACCCCACTTTGAGATCTTAGAGATCAAGTCAATACTTGAGCTGTGGATGCTGGATATCAAAAGCTGCTTTCAGGCAAGCCCAGGGAGGAGAAAGGGGCTGCTGCACCAATAACTCATTATCTAACTATTAGTCTGTTCATAGGATCTACAGAATAACTTGCACTGAGATTATGGGTATTGCAGCCTGCTAAAGTATGAAAGAAGGTTGTGATTTCTGGAAGATTTCTTAGTAGCTTCAACATTTCATACACACACTGGGTTACTTCAACTGCATAATACTGTTAGCTAGCTAGCTATGCTGGTTTTTGACAGATAATCAGTCCAGTTGATTTGACCACACCAAGTAAATTAGCTAGCTGCTAAACTGATCATTTCCCCACACATAAACATGCATTAATATGACATCATTTGCCTGACAAATGTTTACAAGGTCTATATTATCTTGTCAGTTTCATTTGACTACTCAAATACTCATGGAAGGACTATATTACACTGGCCCGGGTTGAACCGGGCAAATGCCTGTCACGTCATTCGTCGAAAGCGGGAGGGAAGAGCGCCCTTCTCAAATCAAACAGGCGCAGCTCGGTCATGTTGTTAACAAGGCAGCATGGTGCATCGTCCAGAAACATTTTTTTCCCATAAAATAAATGGTTGAATTTTCTTAATAGTGTACACTGGGAAGTGTGGGGATCTAGATGTGATGCCTAGCTTAGAAGGAATGCATTAATGATTAAACATAATGGGTTTGTACTGTACTGATATAAATTGTTTCACAGAACAAGCTGTGATTCATGTGAGGAACGCTAGGGGGTAGGATGAGATAATAACTTGTGATTCTCACAGACACATACACACTGCCTCTTTGTTATACCGCGCTCAAGGACGTGTACTGCAAAAGTGCTGACTTTCTGGATAAGTTGCAAAACAACTAGACACCTGGCAACAGTGAAGCGCCAAGGGACTGGGACCAGCCTGTGCGCCAACGGATAGGCTGAGTAAGTCTAAACCACGCTCAGTCTCTACTCTGATTGGCCAGCAGGGAGCGGGAACTATCTCTGTCAGAGTATTTGAAGAAGAACTTAGAACAATGGATCAGTTCTCTGAGTGCCCAGCGTGGACCGGTATATACGAACATCATATTTCCCATTGAAGTGGTTTGCATTAATTAAAATACTAGTCTATTTTAGAAGACATGTATTGACCTCTTTTGTTCCTAATACCAGATTTGAATTGACACAACTTAACAGAAGGCAGGTAAACGTTTTTATCCAAAATAATCACTTGTGTATGTGAAAACACAGAATCATATTAATCACTCCACGTGCTTAATTACTTCACTTTTGTTTTGAGCCGACTTCGCGCAAAACAAAATAAACGAATCCCCTCAAGTACTCGCTTGTGACGTTTCAAAACACCATCTATGCAGTGCATGCAAACGTTAGCTAGCTAGCTGGCCATCTAGCTAACTTGGCCGAATGATATAAAGTCTGACATATATATATATATATATATATATAGCTAGCTATATAGCTAAATGCACAATCTACCTCCTCTCCGGAATTGGACTCCTCCATTGCTTTAAAAGCAAAGATTTCCACTTTATATAAAGATCCAGTCCATTTACAAAATTGGAGGCCCCTTACACTTCAGTGTTGTGATGCAAAAATCCTAGCAAAATGTATAGCGCATAGAATTAAAAAGGTATTGTCGGATATTATTCATTCTAATCAGACAGGTTTTTTATATGGAAGATACATTGGAGATAATATAAGGCAAGTATTGGAAACAATAGAACACTATGGAAAATATGGGAAACCAGGCCTGCTATTCATAGCAGACTTCGCAAAAGGCATTTGATAAAGTTCGACTGGGGTTTATATATAAATGCCTGGAGCATTTCAATTTTGGAGAATCTCTTATAAAATGGGTCAAAATCATGTATAGTAACCCTAGGTGTAAAATAGTAAATAATGGCTATTTCTCAGAAAGTTTTAAACTGTCAAGAGGAGTGAAACAAGGTTGTCCACTATCGGCATATCTATTTATTGTGGCCATCGAGATGTTAGCTATTAAAATCAGATCCAATAATAATATCAGAGGATTAGAAATACAGGGCTTAAAAACAAAGGTGTCATTGTACGCAGATGATTCATGTTTTCTTTTAGATCCACAACTAGAATCCCTCCACAGCCTCATAGAGGATCTAGATACATTTTCTAACCTCTCTGGATTAAAACCAAATTATGACAAATGTACTATATTACGTATTGGATCACTAAAAAATAAAAAATTTACATTACCATGTAGTTTACCAATAAAATGGTCTGATGGTGATGTGGATATACTCGGAATACATATCCCAAAGGAAATAAATGATCTCACTTCAATAAATTTTAATAGAAAGTTAGCAAAAATAGATAAGATCTTACTACCATGGAAAGGAAAATACCTGTCAATTTGTGGAAAAATCACCCTGATTAACTCTTTAGTATTATCCCAGTTTACCTATTTGCTTATGGTCTTGCCTACGCCTAGCAAACAGTTTTTTAAATTATATGAGAAAAAAATATTCAATTTTATTTGGAACGGCAAGCCAGACAAAATTAAAAGAGCATATTTATATAATGAATATGAATTCGGAGGACAGAAATTATTAAATATTAAAGCATTAGACCTATCACTAAAATCTTCAGTCATCCAAAAGTTATACTTAAATCCGAACTGGTTCTCAAGCAAATTAGTAAGATTGTCTCACCCAATGTTCAAGAAAGGCCTTTTTCCCTTTATTCAGATTACAACCTCTCACTTTCAGTTATTTGAAAAGGAAATAATCTCCCAAATGTCACTATTTCTAAAACAAGCCATAGAAAGTTGGTTGCAATTTCAATTGAATCCTCCAGAAACGACAGAACAAATAATGCAACAAATATTGTGGTTAAATTCAAATATACTAATTGACAAAAAACCTTTATTTTTTGACAGAATGTTTAAAAAAGGTATAATCTTCGTAAATGATATCATCGGTAGGACTGGTGGAGTTATGTCGCACATGCAGCTAACAAAAACATATGGAAATGTCTGCTCTACCCAAAATTACAACCAAATAATTGCAGCCTTACCGCAAAAGTGGAAGAGGAAAGTGGAAGGGGGAGAAAGTAAGGAACTTGTCTGTCGGCCTTGCATTAAAGAACATTAAAGAACAAAAAAGGAAAACTGTGATAAATAAAAAAGTATATCAGTTTCACTTAAGGACCAAAGGATTGACAGCCGTCCCATATAGATTGCAAAATAGTTGGGAAGAGATCTTTGACGTACCGATCCCATGGCATAGTGTTTATGAACTGACACGCAAAACGACACCGGATTCAAAAAATTGAATCTTTCAATTTAAATTATTATATAAAATTCTTGCTACCAATAGAATGTTATTTATATGGGGGATACAATCTTCCCAGCTCTGCAGATTTTGCTGTGAAGAGACAGAATCATTAGATCATTTGTTTTGGTTCTGTCCATTTGTAGCTTGTTTTTGGACACAGGTCCAGGAATGGCTAAAGGATTGCAATATTTACCTGGAACTAACCTTGCAGATAGCATTACTGGGTGATCTGAAAAGTCATAGTCAATCAATCAATAATATAATAATACTTTTAGCAAAAATGTTTATTTTTAATTCACAATCTGTCGATGCAATGAGAATAGAAAGGTTCAGAACTTTTGTAAAACATCACAGTACGGTTGAAATATATATGGCAAATAGAAATCCTATATGGATGGTGTTAAAAGATAGATGGGAGGTATTGAATAGAGTTGAAGGATGGGACTAATAACAAATAACAACAAATAATAACAAAGATAGCTAATAATGTAAGCATACTGTGTCCATAATAAGTATATAGGTTGTGTGTTGGGAGCTTTTGGGAAAGAGCACAGTTAGAAAGATATGGCATATAGAAGCAAACCGGATGGACATCATGAAAATGATCGGAGAGGTTGAGAGTAGAAGAAGTTCAGGAGCAAAAAATATATTATATATATATATATATATATATATATAATATAATTATTGTAAAATTAACTCTGTCCATAAGGTGTAGATAGTAAGTATAGACCGGAAGTAGAGGCCTGGGCATTGTTGTTCACTAATTTACTCCAAGTAGGGAAAGGATGGTGGGGTTGAAAAGTAATAAAGGGGAATATATATATAAAAAACATGGGGGATTGGAAGTGATGCAGACAATTACATTGATAGAAGATACAATCTATCTGCAATATTAAGCTGATCCATTCCCCCATATATATATTTGTATAGCTAAACCACAACCAACGTGAACAAATTGGTCATAGTGGGCAAAACAAGCAAGGAGGTTGGCAGAGTCAAGCACGAGCTAGCGAGATCCTATTGGCCTGTTCTAACAGACGTCTGCAGATTTTCATTAGGGAACGCATACTCTGTGAAGTGCGCGTGTGCAATAAATCAATTCGCCTTTGCACTCCTTCTAAATAACGCACTTTTCTACAACTTTGGCAAAGGGGAAAGTCTACAAAACATAGTCCGCTCTGTTCATAACAGATTGTAGTTTTGTGTACAAAAAGCTGTATTAAGATCAAATGTTTCATCGATGAGAAAACGTGCAGAATGTCGGCCAAAATCCATCTCCTTCGATTTTATCCCACTGCCGGCCACTGGGCTTCCTATTTGGTAGTGAGTGGAAACGTCTTCTTCTTCTTCTTCTTCTTCTTCTTCTTCTTCTTCTTCTTCTTCTTCTTCTTCTTCTTCTTCTTCTTCTTCTTCTTCTTCTTCAGTTGGGTTTATCGGCGGTTGGCATCCAACATTATGGTGCATTACCTCCGCCTACCGTACTGGAATGTGGGCCAGAGAAAGGGATAAACTAAATCCTACCTGCCAACCCCGTTTCTCTTAAAAAAGATAACAAAATATTTGAGACTATATCTAATGACGTTCTGCTCAATATACTCTTTAAACGAATTTCCTGTATCCCCTTCTCCCTCATACTAAATCTCATCCTCTCTCTTTCCCTCTGATACTGCCCACACTGTAGCAATACATGCTCCACAGTCTCTATCTCCTAACAATAATCACACTTTCCTGATGGATGCTTTCCTATCACGTTTAATGTCATATTCAACTGGCTGTGTCCCACCCTTAATCTTGTAAAAATTGCCTCCTCTCTTCTGTCCCTTCCTGCCGTCCTCCCCTCCCCAACTTTCCTCTGTACCTGAAATAAATGCCTTCCCTTATTATTTCTATTCCACTGCTCCTGCCATCTCTGCACCATCACTGTATATATCAGTCTTTTTGCCTCTGCCTTGCTGTGAAGAGACCTGTGAAGAGACCTCTGGTGGCATGTCTTGTGGGGTATGCATGGATGTCCGAGCTGTGTGCCAGTAGTTCAAACAGACAGCTCGGTTCATTCAACATGTCAATACCTCTCACAAATACAAGTAGTGATGAAGTCAATCTCTCCTCCACTTTGAGCCATGAGAGATTGACATGCATATTATTAATGTTAATTCTCTGTGTAAATCCAAGGGCCAGCCGTGCTGCCCTGTTCTGAACCTATTGCACTTTTCCTAAGTCCCTCTTTCTGGCACCTGACCACACGACTGAACAGTAGTCCAGGTTCGACAAAACTAGGGCCTGTAGGACCTGCCTTGTTGATAGTGCTGTTAAGAATGCAGAGCAGCGCTTTATTATTGACAGACTTTTCCCCATCCTAGCTACTGTTGTATTAATATGTTTTGACCATGACAGTTTACAATCCAGGGTTACTCCAAGCAATTTACACTCCTCAAGTTGCTCAATTTCCACATTATTCATTACAATATTTAGTTGAGGTTTAGGGTTTAGTAAATCATTTGTCCCAAATACAATGCTTTTAGTTTTTGAAATATTTAGGACTGACGTATTCCTTGCCACCCATTCTGAAACTAACTGCAGCTCTTTTTAAGTGTTGCTGTCATTTCAGTCGCTGTGGTAGCTGACGTGTATAGTGTTGAGTTATCTGCATACATTTACTCAAAGCCATTGGCATGTCGTTAGCAAAGATTGAAAAAAGGGGCCTAGCCAGCTGCCCTGGGGAATTCCTGATTCTACCAGCTGCCCTGGGGAATTCCTGATTCTACACAATATTTTTATCATCAATTTCTCTGAGGCAATCATCAGTCATTTGTGTAAGTGCTGTGCTTGTTGAATGTCCTTCCCTATAAGCATGCTGAAAGTCTGTTGTCAATTTGTTTACTGTGAAATAGCATTTTATCTGGTCAAACACACATTTTTCCAAAAGTTTACAAAGGGTTGGTAGGCTGATTGGTCGGCTATTTGAGCCAGTTAAGGGGGCTTTACTATTCTTAGGTAGGGGAATAACTTCCCTCCAGCCCTGAGGGCACACACTTTCTAATAGGCTTACATTTAAGTACTGGCAAATAGGAGTGGCAATATCGTCAGCTATTATCCTCAGTAATTTTCCATCCAAGTTGTCAGACCCTGGTGGCTTGTCATTGTTGATCGACAATAATACTTTTTTCACCTCTTCCACACTTACTTTACGGAATTCAAAATTACAACGTTTGTCTTTCATAATTTGGTCAGATGTACTTGGATGTGTAGTGTCAGCGTTTGTTGCTGGCATGTCATGCCTAAATTTGCTAATCTTGCCAATGAAAAAAATAATTAAAGTAGTTGGCAATATCAGTGGGTTTTGTGATGAATGAGCCATCTGATTCAATGAATGATGGAGCGGAGTTTGCCTTTTTGGCCAACATTTCATTTAAGGTTCTCCAAAGCTTTTTACTATCATTATTTATGTCATTTATCTTTGTTTCATACTGTAGTTTCTTCTTCTTTTCATTCAGTTTAGTCACATGATTTTTCAATTTGCAGTACGTTTGCCAATCGGTTGTACAGCCAGACCTATTTGCCATCTCTTTTGCCTCATCCCTCTCAATCATACAATTGTTCAATTCCTCATCAATCCACTGGGATTTAACCATTTTACAGTCATTTTCTTAATGGGTGCATGCATATTAGTAACTGGGATAAGCAATTTAATAAAAGTGCAGCATCTGGTTGCTCGTCATTACACACCACAGACCAACAAATATTATTCACATCAACAACATAGGAATCACTACAGAACTTCTTGTATGACCTCTTATACACAATATTAGGCCCAGCCTTTGGAACTTTCGTTTTCCTAGATATGGCTACTATATTGTGATCACTACATCCGATTTGGATACTGCTTTCCAACACATTTCTGCAGCATTAGTAAAGATATGATCAATACATGTTGATGATTTCATTCCTGTACTGTTTGTAACTACTCTGGTAGGTTGATTGATAACCTGAACCAGGTTGCATCACTAGTTACAGTTTGAAGCTTTCTCTTGAGTGGGCAGACTGATGAAAGCCTGTCCATATTTAAAATCACCCAGAAAGTATACCTCTCTATGTGACACTCTGGCTCCGGGACTTTTGTATTTGAGCCAGGGTGTATTTTGTTATGTTGGGTTTGGGTGTATTTCTAGGTTTGCCTTTCTGTTGGCTTCATTTCTAGGTTTGGTCTATGACTCCCAATCGGAGGTAACGAGTGTCAGCTGTCGGCTCGTTATCTCTGATTGGGAGCCATATTTAATCTGAATGTTTTCCTGTGGGAATTGTGGGTTTTTGTTCCGTTTCGGTCAGTGTACCGTGGACTTCATTGAGTCGTCTTTTGTTTTGTAGTTCTATAACGTTTAATTAATAAAGTCATGTTTCTTGGACACGCTGCGCCTTGGTCATACTTAGACGACATAGACGACCGTGACAGAAAAACCCACCATAATAGGACCAAGCAGCGTGTCAAGCGGCAACAGGACCCTGCTCCTAAGGATTCATGGACATGGGGGGAGATACTGGCTGGAAAGGGTCCTTGGGCACAACCGGGAGAATATCGCCGCCCTCGTGAAGAGCTGGAGGCAGCTAAAGCCGAGAGGAGGCGGTATGAGGAGGCAGCACGGAGTCAAGGCTGGAAGCCCGTGGGTACCACCCAAAAATTTCTTGGGGGGGGGCTTAAAGGGAGTGTGGCGAAGTCAGGTAGGAGACCTGCGCCTACTCCCTGGACTTACCGTGGAGAGCGAGAGTACGGGCAGACACCGTGTTACGCAGTAGAGCGCATGGTGTCTCCTGTACGCAGGCATAGCCCGGTTCGGTACATTCCAGCTCCACGTATCGGCCGGGTTAGAGTGAGCGTTGAGCCAGATGTCATGAAGCCGGCCCAACGCATCCGGCTACCAGTGCGTCTTCTCGGGCCGGCGTACATGGCACCAGCCTTACGCATGGTGTTCCCGGTTCGCCCACATAGGCCGGTGCGGGTTATTCCACCTCCCCGTACTGGTCGGGCGACGGGGAGCATCAACCCGGGTAAGGTTGGGCAGGCTCAGTGCTCAAGGGGGCCAGTAAGCCTGCACGGTCCGGTATTTCCGGCGCCACCTCCCCGCTCCAGCCCAGTACCACCAGTGCCTACACCACGCACCAAGCCTCCTGTGTGTTCCCCGAGTCCTGTGCGTCCTGTTGCTGCTCTCCGCACTAGGCCTTATGTGCGTCCCCAGGGTCCAGCATGCCCTGTTCCTTCTCCCCGCACTAGGCTTTATGTGCGTTCCCAGGGTCCAGCATGCCCTGTTGCTTCTCCCCGCACTAGCTCTGAGATGCGTGTCCTCAGCCCGGTACCTCCAGTTCCGGCACCACGCACCAGGCCTACGGTGCGCCTCAGACGGCCAGAGTCTGCCGTCTGCCCAACGGGGCCTGAACTGCCCGTCTGCCCAAAGGCGCTTGAACTGGCCGTCTGGACTGAGCCTGCAAAGCCGCCCGTCTGCCATGAGCCTTCAGAGCCGTCCGCCAGACCGGAGCCGCTAGAGCCTTCCGCCAGACAGGATCAGCCAGAGCCTTCCGCCAGACAGGATCAGCCAGAGTCTTCCGCCAGCCATGAGCAGCCAGATCCGTCAGCCGGCCATGAGCAGCCAGATCCGTCAGCCAGCCATGAGCAGCCAGATCCTTCAGCCAGCCATGAGCAGCCAGATCCGTCGGCCAGCCATGAGCAGCCAGATCCGTCGGCCAGCCATGAGCAGCCAGATCCGTCAGCCAGCCATGAGCAGCCAGATCCGTCAGCCAGCCATGAGCAGCCAGATCCTTCAGCCAGCCATGAGCCGTCCAGCCAGGATCCGCCAGAGCCAGCCAGCCAGGATCCGCCATTGAGTCCGGTGCTGTCCCTTAGCCCGGTGCTGCCCCTTATCCTGGTGCTGCCCCTTAGTCCGGTGCTGCCCTTTAGTCCGGTGCCGCCCCTTAATCCAGTGGGGTTTAGTTGGGGGGTGGTCATGTGGAGGAGGCTACGGAAGCAGATAGTGACTAAGGTGGGGTGGGGACCACGACCAGGGCCAGAACCGCCACCGTGGACAGACGCCCACCCAGACCCTCCCCTAGACTGTATGCTGGTGCGCCCGGAGTTCGCACCTTTAGGGGGGGGTACTGTGACACTCTGGCTCCGGGACTTTTGTATTTGAGCCAGGGTGTATTTTGTTATGTTGGGTTTGGGTGTATTTCTAGGTTTGCCTTTCTGTTGGCTTCATTTCTAGGTTTGGTCTATGACTCCCAATCGGAGGTAACGAGTGTCAGCTGTCGGCTCGTTATCTCTGATTGGGAGCCATATTTAATCTGAATGTTTTCCTGTGGGAATTGTGGGTTTTTGTTCCGTTTCGGTCAGTGTACCGTGGACTTCATTGAGTCGTCTTTTGTTTTGTAGTTCTATAACGTTTAATTAATAAAGTCATGTTTCTTGGACACGCTGCGCCTTGGTCATACTTAGACGACATAGACGACCGTGACACTCTATTGATACAGTTGAAGTAGGAAGTTTACATACACCTTAGCCAAATACATTCAAACTCAGTTTTTCACAATTCCTGACATTTAATCCTAATAAAAATTCCTTGTTTTAGGTCAGTTAGGATTACCACTTTATTTTAAGAATGTGAAATGTCAGAATAATAGTAGAGAGAATGATTTATTTCAGCTTTTATTTGTTTCATCACATTCCCAGTGGGTCAGAAGTTTACATACACTCAATTAGTATTTGGTAGCATTGCCTTTAAATTGTTTAACTTGGGTCAAACGTTTCGGGTAGCCTTCCACAAGCTTCCCACAATAAGTTGGGTGAATTTTGGCCCATTCCTCCTGACAGAGCTGGTGTAACTGAGTCAGGTTTGTAGGCCTCCTTGCTCGCACACGCTTTTTCAGTTCTGCCCACACATTTTCTATAGGATTGAGGTCAGGGATTTGTGATGGCCACTCCAATACCTTGACTTTGTTGTCCTTAAGCCATTTTGCCACAACTTTGGAAGTATGCTTGGGGTCATTGTCCATTTGGAAGACCCATTTGCGACCAAGCTTTAACTTCCTGACTGATGTTTTGAGATGTTGCTTCAATATATCCACATCATTTTCCTTCCATGATGCCATCTATTTTGTGAAGTGCACCAGTCCCTCCTGCAGCAAAGCACCCCCACAGCATGATGCTGCCACCCCTGTGTTTCACGGTTGGGATGGTGTTCTTCAGCTTGCAAAGCACCCCCTTTTTCCTCCAAACATAACGATGGTCATTATGGCCAAACAGTTCTATTTTTGTTTCATCAGACCAGAGGACATTTCTCCAAAAAGTACGATCTTTGTCCCCATGTGCAGTTGCAAACCGTAGTCTGGCTTTTTTATGGCGGTTTTGGAGCAGTGGCTTCTTCCTTGCTGAGCGGCCTTTCAGGTTATGTTGATATGGGACTTGTTTTACTGTGGATATAGAAATGTTTGTACCTGTTTCCTCCAGCATCTTCACAAGGTCCTTTGCTGTTGTTCTGGGATTGATTTGCACTTTTCGCACCAAAGTACGTTCATCTCTAGGAGACAGAACGCGTCTCCTTCCTGAGCGGTATGACGGCTGCATGGTCCCATGATGTTTATACTTGCGTACTACTGTTTGTACAGATGAACGTGGTACCTTCAGGCATTTGGAAATTGCTCCCAAGGATGAACCAGACTTGTGGAGGTCTAGAATTTTTTTTCTGAGGTCTTGGCTGATTTCTTTTGATTTTCCCATGATGTCAAGCAAAGAGGCACTGAGTTTGAAGGTAGGCCTTGAAATACATCCTCAGGTACACCTCCAATTGACTCAAATGATGTCAATTAGCCTATCAGAAGCTTCTAAAGCCATGACATCATTTTCTGGAATTTTCCAAGCTGTTTAAAAGGCACAGTCAACATAGTGTATGTAAACTTCTGACCCACTGGAATTGTGAGACAGTGAAATACAAGTTAAATAATCTGTCTGTAAACAATTGTTGGAAAAATTACTTGTGTCATGCACAAAGTAGATGTCCTAACCGACTTGCCAAAACTATAGTTTGTTAATAAGAAATGTGTGGGGTGGTTGAAAAACGAGTTTTAATGACTCCAACCTAAGTGTATGTAAACTTCCGACTTCAACTGTATCACATACAGTGAGGGAAAAAAGTATTTGATCCCCTGCTGATTTTGTACGTTTGCCCACTGACAAAGAAATGATCAGTCTATAATTTTAATGGTAGGTTTATTTGAACAGTGAGAGACAGAATAACAACAACAAAAATCCAGAAAAACGCATGTCAAAAATGTTATAAATTGATTTGCATTTTAATGAGGGAAATAAGTATTTGACCCCCTCTCAATCAGAAAGATTTCTGGCTCCCAGGTGTCTTTTATAAAGGTAACGAGCTGAGATTAGGAGCACACTCTTAAAGGGAGTGCTCCTAATCTCAGTTTGTTACCTGTATAAAAGACACCTGGCCACAGAAGCAATCAATCAATCAGATTCCAAACTCTCCACCATGGCCAAGACCAAAGAGCTCTCCAAGGATGTCAGGGACAAGATTGTAGACCTACACAAGGCTAGAATGGGCTACAAGACCATCGCCAAGCAGCTTGGTGAGAAGGTGACAAAAATTGGTGCGATTATTCGCAAATGGAAGAAACACAAAATAACTGTCAATCTCCCTCAGCCTGGAGCTCCATGCAAGATCTCACCTCGTGGAGTTGCAATGATCATGAGAACGGTGAGGAATCAGCCCAGAACTACACAGGAGGATCTTGTCAATGATCTCAAGGCAGCTGGGACCATAGTCACCAAGAAAACAATTGGTAACACAGTACGCCATGAAGGACTGAAATCCTGCAGCGCCCGCAAGGTCCCCCTGCTCAAGAAAGCACATATACATGCCCTTCTGAAAGACAATGAACATCTGAATGATTCAGAGGAGAACTGGGTGAAAGTGTTGTGGTCAGATGAGACCAAAATGGAGCTCTTTGGCATCAACTCTACTCACCGTGTTTGGAGGAGGAGGAATGCTGCCAATGACCCCAAGAATACCATCCCCAACATCAAACATGGAGGTGGAAACATTATGCTTTGGGGGTGTTTTTCTGCTAAGGGGACAGGACAACTTCACCGCATCAAAGGGACGATGGACGGGGCCATGTACCGTCAAATCTTGGGTGAGAACCTCCTTCCCTCAGCCAGGGCATTGAAAATGGGTTGTGGATGGGTATTCCAGCATGACAATGACCCAAAACACACGGCCAAGGCAACAAAGGAGTGGCTCAAGAAGAAGCACATTAAGGTCCTGGAGTGGCCTAGCCAGTCTCCAGACCTTAATCCCATAGAAAATCTGTGGAGGGAGCTGAAGGTTCGAGTTGCCAAACGTCAGCCTCGAAACCTTAATGACTTGGAGAAGATCTGCAAAGAGGAGTGGGACAGAATCCCTCCTGAGATGTGTGCAAACCTGGTGGCCAACTACAAGAAACGTCTGACCTCTGTGATTGCCAACAAGGGTTTTGCCACCAAGTACTAACTCATGTTTTGCAGAGGGGTCAAATACTTATTTCCCTCATTAAAATGCAAAACAATTAATAACATTTTTGACATGTGTTTTTCTGGATTTTTTTGTTGTTATTCTGTCTCTCACTGTTCAAATAAGCCTACCATTAAAATTATAGACTGATCATTTCTTTGTCAGTGGGCAAACGTACAAAATCAGCAGGGGATCAAATACTTTTTTCCCTCACTGTATATTGTCAAGCATTTCACACATGTTATCCAGATACTGACACTTAGCACTTGGTGGTCTATAGCAGCTTCCCACCAGAATGGGCTTTAGGTGAGGCAGGTGAACCTGTAGCCATATTACTTAAACAGTATTTAATATGAGGTCCTCTCTAAGCTTTACAGGAATGTGGTTCTGAATATAAACCGCAACACCGCCCCAATTGGCATTTCTTGTTAGGCCTACTGCTGCTAGGTAGCTCTCTCTCTCTGCTCTCCCCCTCCCCTCTGTCTGTTCTTAATTGCAGGAGTGAAGTCTGGTGTGCGGGAGTCAGGGTTCCAGCTGCAGCTCATTCACCATAATCACCTCAGCCTTAAATACCCGGTCAAACTTGCCACTCATCGTCAGATCATAGTCAAGACGACCATATTATTGGAACCTGACTCCTGCCTCCGCTTCACTTCTGCCACCACCATCCTGCTTTCCACTACTGGACCTCACATTTGGACTCACCACGGACACTAGGACGTTACGGTACCACTCCTGCTCAGAACCCTGGATCTGTTACCCTCCCTGTAGACCTGGACTTGCTCTTCCCCTATTTTTGGATACCTGGACAATTTAACTTTGAAAATAACCTGTTAAACCTTCTCTGGCTCGGTGTAGTTGTCTGCATTTGGGTTCATATTCAGTTTAAATCGTGACATTTCTGTATTTTCTGTAAATGTTATAACCTTGTATTGCTACCACTGTATCATCAAAGGTATTATCTAAGTGAGTTTCAGAGATTGTCAGAATATGAATGTCATCTGTTATTAGCAAATTATTGATTTCATGAAGCTTGTTTCTTAAGCTACATATGTTAATGTGGGCTATTTTTACATTTACATTTACGTCATTTAGCAGACGCTCTTATCCAGAGCGACTTACAAATTGGTGCATTCACCTTATAGCCAGTGGGATAACCACTTTACAATATGTTTTTTTTTGTTTGGGGGGGGGGGGGTAGAAGGATTACTTTATCCTATCCCAGGTATTCCTTAAAGAGGTGGTGTTTCAAGTGTCTCCGGAAGGTCGTGAGGGAGCTTGTTCCACCATTGGGGTGCCAGAGCAGCGAACAGTTTTGACTGGGCTGAGCGGGAACTGTGCTTCCACAGAGGTAGGGGGGCCAGCAGGCCAGCGGTGGATGAACGCAATGCCCTCGTTTGGGTGTAGGGACTGATCAGAGCCTGAAGGTAAGGAGGTGCCGTTCCCCTCACAGCTCCATAGGCAAGCACCATGGTCTTGTAGCAGATGCAAGCTTCAACTGGAAGCCAGTGGAGTGTGCGGAGGAGCAGGGTGACGTGAGAGAACTTGGGAAGGTTGAACAACAAATGGGCTGCGGCATTCTGGATGAGTTGTAGGGGTTTAATGGCACAGGCAGGGAGCCCAGCCAACAGCGAGTTGCAGTAATCCAGACGGGAGATGACAAGTGCCTGGATTAGGACCTGTGCCGCTTCCTGTGTAAGGCAGGGTCGTACTCTCCGAATGTTGTAGAGCATGAACCTACAGGATCGAGTCACCGCCTTGATGTTAGCGGAGAACGACAGGGTGTTGTCCAGGGTCACGCCAAGGCTCTTTGCACTCTGGGAGGAGGACACAACGGAGTTGTCAACCGTGATGGCGAGATCATGGAACGGGCAGTCCTTCCCCGGGAGGAAGAGCAGCTCCGTTTTGCCGAGGTTCAGCTTGAGGTGGTGATCCGTCATCCACACTGATATGTCTGCCAGACATGCAGAGATGCGATTCGCCACCTGGTTATCAGAAGGGGGAAAGGAGAAGATTAGTTGTGTGTCGTCTGCGTAGCAATGATAGGAGAGGCCATGTGATGATATGACAGAGCCAAGTGACTTGGTGTATAGCGAGAATAGGAGAGGGCCTAGAACTGAGCCCTGGGGGACACCAGTGGTGAGAGCACGTGGTGCGGAGACAGATTCTCGCCATGCCACTTGGTAGGAGCGACCGGTCAGGTAGGACACAATCCAAGAGTGAGCCGCGCCGGAGATGCCCAACTCGGAGAGGGTGGAGAGGAGGATCTGATGGTTCACAGTATCAAAGGCAGCAGACAGGTCTAGAAGGACAAGAGCAGAGGAGAGAGAGTTAGCTTTAGCAGTGCGGAGAGCCTCCGTGACACAGAGAAGAGCAGTCTCAGTTGAATGACCAGTCTTGAAACCTGACAGGTTTGGATCAAGAAGGTCATTCTGAGAGAGATAGCAAGAGAGTTGGCTAAAGACGGCACGCTCAAGAGTTTTGGAGAGAAAAGAAAGAAGGGATACTGGTCTGTAGCTGTTGACATCAGAGGGATCGAGTGTTGGTTTTTTGAGAAGGGGTGCAACTCTCGCTCTCTTGAAGACGGAAGGGACATAGCCAGCGGTCAAGGATGAGTTGATGAGCGAGGTGAGGTAAGGGAGAAGGTCACCGGAGATGGTCTGGAGAAGAGAGGAGGGGATAGGGTCAAGCGTGCAGGTTGTTGGGCGGCCGGCCGTCAAAAGTCGTAAGATTTCATCTGGAGAGAGAGGGGAAAGAAGTCAAAGCATAGGGTAGGGCAGTGTGAGCAGGACCAGCAGTGTCATTTGACTTAACAAACGAGGATCAGAAACAGCAGAAACAGATGAAGAAAATGTAGAGAGGAGGGAGTGAAAAGATGCCAGGTCCGCAGGGAGTCTAGTTTTCCTCCATTTCCGCTCGGCTGCCCGGAGCCCTGTTCTGTGAGCTCGCAATGAGTCGTCAAGCCACGGAGCAGGAGGGGAACTTTACTGGGAAGCTTAGCAGAGGTAGACATACTCTGGTTATTTTTATTAGTGCAGGGTGAGCTGCACACAGTGGACTTCCTACTAGGGCACACCACCTCAGTGCTAACAGTATTACTCTGGATCATAGGCGTATGATTACTGCATACAATAGCTGTAGGATCAGCAGAGGCATTCTGGGCAGTAAGAGGGACATAAATTAGGTTATTTACATTGTGTCTTCCAACGCCCCTAGGATAATGTACATTTTCTGAATCATTATGACAACTCAGCGACAAAATGGTAGGGATTAAATGAGCTGGACTTTGGTCAAGTGGAAGAAGTGGACTGTTCATAACCACTAATAAAGGATCAGATATTGTTTTGTAATTCTGTGTTTTATGTAATTCTGTAATTTTATCCTCATAACAGCTAAGGTTAGAACTGGGGTACGGTACCATAGTCTGACTCTAGGACTCAAGGACAACACACACACCAAGAAAAAAAAACACAGAAACACACACAGAAAGAAAGAGAGAGAGCTAGAGAGAGGGAGCGAGAGAGAGCGCGCACAGGAAGACATCTGAACAGCTTCTTTACCACTGCAGCATTACTTATTTAATCAATAGGAAATTATTAGGCTATATTCAATATCACGGTATATTGCCACTGGATAAATAATATCCGACTAAATCGGGTTCATAGATAGACCGCAGTGTAGTTGCTCCAGCTGTCTTCCCGAAAACGTGACCACGCCCCCCTTACACACGGGAGCACTGGGCTGCTTGCTATGCGGAGCAGGGCGGTTGACACTACAGCTGTGATCAGAGAGACGCGCAAAGAGACGGACTGACAGCACAAGCTCCCCCATAGCATCCACTCTCACGAGTCACCAAGCCACCACATACTGGAGTGCAGGTTTCAGGTACGATGGCTTTTCTGTTGCAATCTTTAGAGAAACGTTGTAATTTTCTGTTGGTGGTTCTATCTGTGTTAAACATGAACTGCGGGGAATGTCTCATAATGATTCTGAAAGGGAGATTCCCTACGAGGAGGTAACAAGCGACAAGAGACCAGCAAGCCATTCCCATAGCGAATAACCATTATCATAAGCTAAATGGTTAAAACTCATAGGCTACAGGCTGTTTTTACAAAATTGCGCTAGACTTTAAACATTTATTTCGTATTGTTGCATAACATTCTCAATAATTGTATTATGGACAAATCAATCAATATAGTAATTATAAAATAAAACGTTTCAGTTCAGGTGAGATCTCTCAACTACCATACAACCTTATGTAAAGTTAGCGGCGTTTGTTTGTATAGGTGCAATGCAGCAAAAGGCACTTTTTGTGCTCTCCGTCCAGTCGCACTAGAAGCTGGTTCGACGATGGTCAATTTATCTGACAGTTTTTGTTGTCTAGACAGAGCTGTTGACTATAGGCAAATTATAACAATTATAAAAAACAGCCTACAGCCTATAAAAAATATCCTCATGAGAAATGTAGCCTATTTTATATCTGCAAATCTTTCTTTCAATGGGCTATTATTTGTTGACTATAGGCAAATTATAAAAATTATAAAAAACAGCCTACAGCCTACAAAAAATATCCTCATGACAAATGTAGCCTATTTTATATCTGCAAATCTTTCTTTCAATGGGCTATTATTAGGTTACTGTGAAACAACAACTTACACATTTTGCATTTACTAACTTAGTAATTAGTAGGCTATGGCCACAGAGACAAATGTTGGATTTAATGCAATAGCATGAACTGAACCTATCAAAATGTTTCATATTCACTTAACACATCTGAAACGAATGTTGCTTCAAAGTTACAGGTATATGGAAGCCCATTCCCGCCACCAAAACGTTTTTAAACATACTTTCAAAACATTTCGAGATAAGTCAACATTTCGAGAAATGTATGACAACATTTCGAAATGTTACGTTGAAATGTCGAGATACGCAAGTAGACATTTTGAGATAGTAGAACATACATATAGGATATGTTTCTTCATTTGTACCATTATGTGGTGACGTATTACCAAGTGGTCTTTGCAAGTTTTCATTTACATGTTGGTCATTAAGTGGGTGCTTTTGTCCTTAGCAATTTACAAGGTTGATAAAACAAATGACATATGACAATCATAGCAAGTAAAACGTTTCTGTAACCATTACTGAAAATGTTGTTCTGTTAAGGATACTCTGGTCTTCAAAATAATTGTAATTACAACAAGATGTCTTATGATATATGTTTGACTATCTCTGGATAGTGTCAATACAATACTGAGCTATTAAAATCATGTTTTTGATTAAATTGGATGATATTTGGATGAAACCAGATCAAAGTATGATACAAACTCAAAGTTTTGAGATAGTAGAACAGGATAGGATATGTTTCTTCATTTGTAGCATTATATGGCGATTTCCATCTATCCATGTTTCAGACATCGGCACAACAGGGCTGCCGCAAACATGTGGCAAGCTGGCATATGGCCCAACACTTTTGATCCAGTTTGATAAAAAATATTGACATAAAAGCGTTGACAATAGGGACAAAGTACTGTTGATTTGACTGATTTGCCTCTGATTTGCCTCAACTCATGCACAATTAATCTGTGCTTCAGTCTGATCAACTGTAGCCTACTGATAACAACCACAGCTGCAGGTAGCCTAGAGAAGCCTATGCACTCTGATCCCCTCTGGCCAGGGGAAACGAAGGGCTAAAGTCATGTATTTATAGCCTAAAATAGGCCTATTTATTTGTGTGAGGAGAAAATGTGAATGTAATCAAATTTGGTTTATATTCAAATTTGGAGTGGCTAGGCTACCTAGACCTTATCAATGCAACATTATTGACTGGAATTAATCAATCAACACAATAGTGATGACATACTGTGTGAGTAAGTTTTTTATTACATATGCAAAGGCGAACACAATACAAACCTGCATAAAGTTCTATTGTTCAAGTGCAGTTGAACAGGAATTACGCCCCCAATAGGCTATGCCTCCTGAAAATAACATATAGATTACATTAAACAAGACCCATCTGCAGGGTCAACCCAGCATAAAAGTGAATAAAAACTCTTCAGATGGTTAAATTAACCCATGTTTGGGTAATCTAAATGTGTGGCCTATTAGGGGCGTGGCTTATATAAAATGAATAACAATACCATTTAACTATTATAACAAAGTGGTAACTATCCCAACATTGGAATATGCATTTAAGGAACTTATACACTTGTATAAACATTATTAAAGCCACAAAAGTATCAGTGCTAACCGGAATTACATTTACTCTCATGGGTGGCCAAAAATAACTATTTGAAAGCTACGCCCCTACTAAGCTATGCCTCCATTCTTCTGATCTGACCCGGTGGATCTTAGCTCAAGAACCAAGCATCAACAACCAAACTTAAAGAAAACAATGGGTTGTTTGTGACCGAACTGGCTGGGTCAAAATATCCCAAACGTGTGTTCTGTTTTTTAGAGTGTGGAGCTGGATCACAGGCTGTTCTGAGCTGTTCTAGCATGTTCTGGACTGGAGTAATGTTATGTTGGACTCTGCTGTGTTGTACTGCACTTACTACACCAAGCTGGTGGTGAAATGCTGCATAGAGCTGTGCCTGTGATGTGCTATGTAGTTGTGAAGTGCTGGGTTTCCCTCCCTCCCACTCGCTGGCTTTGATCCCCGTTCCCCCTCTGAAGTGTGTACGCCTCGCCGCTACGCCGCTGCCTTTTGGTATGCAGTGTGGAGCCCCACATCGTGGCCTCAAAAGACTGTGGCATCCCTATTCAATTACATTGCCTACTCCACCCATGCTCTAACAAGGTTATGTTTTAGGTTATTGTCTCCCAGTGTCTGGTGGAAAGCAGACTGAACCAGGTTTTCCTCTAGGATTTTGCCTGTGCTTAGCTCGTTTCTTTTTTATTCTGAACGTAACACTTTGTATTCAGGACATAAAGTTAATTGCTTTAAAATATTGTTAGCAGTATTACTTTAGTGCCTTGTTGCAAACAGGATGCATGTTTTGAAATATTTGTATTCTGTACAGACATCCTTCTTTTTACTCTTTCAATTAGGTTAGTATTGTGGAGTAACTACACTTTTGTTGATCCATCCTCAGTTTGATCTTATCACAGCCATTAAACTCTGTACAGTGCCTTGCAAAAGTATTCATCCCCCTTGGCGTTTTACCTATTTTGTTGCATTACAACCTGTAATTTAAATTGATTTTTATTTGGATTTCATGTAAAGGACATACCCAAAATAGTTCAAAATGGTGAAGTGAAATGAAAAAAATTACTTCAAAAAACTCTAAAAAATAAATAACGGAAAAGTGGTGCGTGCATATGTACAGTTGAAGTCGGAAGTTTACATACACTTAGGTTGGAGTCATTAAAACTCGTTTTTCAACCACCCCACAAATTTCTTGTTAACAAACTATAGTTTTGGCAAGTCGGTTAGGACATCTACTTTGTGCATGACACAAGTAATTTTTCCAACAATTGTTTACATACAGATTATTTCACTTATAATTCACTGTATCACAATTCCAGTGGGTCAGAAGTTTACATACACTATGTTGACTGTGCCTTTAAACAGCTTGGAAAATTCCAGAAAATGATGTCATGACTTTAGAAGCTTCTGATAAGCTAATTGACATCATTTGAGTCAATTGGAGGTGTACCTGTGGATGTATTTCAAGGCCTACCTTCAAACTCAGTGCCTCTTTGCTTGACATCATGGGAAAATCAAAAGGAAATCAGCCAAGACCTCAGAAAATAAGTAAGGAAACAGGTACAAAAGTATCTATATCGACATAACCTGAAAGGCCGCTCAGCACGGAAGAACCCACTGCTCCAAAACCGCCATTAAAAAAGCCAGACTACGGTTTGCAGCTGCACATGGGGACAAAGATCGTACTTTTTGGAGAAATGTCCTCTGGTCTGATGAAACAAAAATAGAACTGTTTGGCCATAATAACCATTGTTATGTTTGGAGGAAAAAGGGGAACACTTGCAAGCCGAAGAACACCATCCCAACTGTGAAGCACGGGGGTGGCAGCATCATGATGTGGGGGTGCTTTGCTGCAGGAGGGATTGGTGCACTTCACAAAATAGATGGCATCATGAGGAAGGAAAATTATGTGGATATATTGAAGCACCATCTCAAGACATCAGTCAGGAAGTTAAAGCTTGGTCGCAAATGGGTCTTCCAAATGGACAATGACCCCAAGCATACTTCCAAAGTTGTGGCAAAATGGCTTAAAGACAACAAAGTCAAGGATTTGAAGTAGCCATCACAAAGCCCTGACCTCAATCCTATAGAGAATTTGTGGGCAGAAATGAAAAAGCGTGTGCGAGCAAGGAGGCCTACAAACCTGACTCAGTTACACCAGCTCTGTCAGGAGGAATGGGCCAAAATTCACCCAACTTATTGTGGGAAGCTTGTGGAAGGCTACCCGAAATGTTTGACCCAAGTTAAACAATTTAAAGGCAATGCTACCAAATACTAATTGAGTGTATGTAAACTTCTGACACACTGGGAATGTGATTAAATAAATAAAAACTGAAATAAATAATTCTCTCTACTATTATTCTGACATTTCACATTCTTAAAATAAAGTGGTGATCGCAACTGACCTAAGACAGGGAATTTTTTTACTAGGATTAAATGTCAGGAATTGTGAAAAACTGAGTTTAAATGTATTTGACTAAGGTGTATGTAAACTTCCGACTTCAACTGTATTCACCCCCTTTGTTACGAAGCCCCTAAATAAGATCTGGTGCAACCAATTACCTTCAGAAGTCACATAATTAGTTAAATAAAGTCCACCTGTGTGCAATCTAAGTGTCACATGATCTGCCACATGATCTCAGTATATATACACACCTGTTCTGAAAGGCCCCAGAGTCTGCAACACCACTAAGCAAGGGGCACCACCAAGCAAGCGGCACCATGAAGACCAAGGAGCTCTCGAAACAGGTCAGGGACAAAGTTGTGTAGAAGTACAGATCAGGGTTGGGTTATAAAAAAATATCAGAATCTTTGAACATCCCACGGAGCACCATTAAATCCATTATAAAAAAAATGAAAGAATATGGCACCACAACAAACCTGCCAAGAGAGGGCTGCCCACCAAAACTCACGGACCAGGCAAGGAGGGCATTAATCAGAGAGGCAACAAAGAGACCAAAGATAACCCTGAAGGAGCTGCAAAGCTCCACAGTGGAGATTGGAGTATCTGTCTATAGGACCACTTTAAGCCGTACAAATCAAATCAAATCTTATTTGTCACATACACGTGTTTAGCAGATGTTATAGCGGGTGTAGCGAAATGCTTGTGCTTCTAGATCCGACAGTGCAGTAATATCTAACAATTTCACAACATATACCGAATACACACAAAACTAGTAAGGAATGGGATTTAAGAATATATACATATATGGACAAGTAATGACAGAGCGGCATGGACTAAGATACAGTAGAATATTATAGAATAGAATGCAGTATATACATATGAGATGAGTAGTGCAAGATATGTAAACATTATTAAAGTGACTAGTGTCCCATTTCTTAAGTGGCCAGTGATTTCAATAGGCAGCAGCAGCCTCTAATGTGCTAGTGATGGCTATTTAACAGTCTGATGGCCTTGAGATAGAAGCTGTTTTTCATTCTCTCGGTCCCAGCTTTGATGCACCTGTACTGACCTTGCCTTCTGGATCGTAGCAGGGTGAACAGGCAGTGGCTCGGGTGGTTGATGTCCTTGATGATCTTTTTGGCCTTCCTGTGTCATCGGGTGTTGTATGTGTCTTGGAGGGCGGGTAGTTTGTCCCCGGTAATGCGTTCGGCAGACCGCACAACCCTCTGGAGAGCCCTGCGGTTGCGGGCGGTGAAGTTGCCGTACTAGGAGGTGATACAGCCCGACAGGATGCTCTCAATTGTGCATCTGTAAAGGTTTGTGAGGGTTTTAGGTGCCAGGCCAAAGTTCTTCAGCCTCCTGAGGTTGAAGAGGCTCTGTTGCGCCTTCTTCACCACACTGTCTGCGTGGGTGGACCATTTCAGTTTGTCGGTGATGTGTATGCCAAGGAACTTGAAGCTTTCCACCTTCTCCACTGCGGTCCCGTCAATGTGGATAGGGGGGTGCACCCTCTGCTGTTTCCTGAAGTCCACGATCACCTCCTTTGTTTTGTTGATGTTGAGTGAGAGCTTATTTTCCTGGCACCACACTCCCAGAGCCCTCACCTCCTCCCTGTAGGCGGTCTCGTCATTGTTGGTATTCAAGCCTACTACTGTTGTGTCGTCTGCAAACTTGATGATTGAGTTGGAGGCGTGCTTGGCCACGCAGTCATGGGTGAACAGGGAGTACAGGAGTGGGCTGAGCACGCACCCTTGTGGGGCCCCAGAGTTGAGGATCAGCGAAGTGGAGATGTTGTTTCCTACCTTCACCACCTGGGGGTGGCCCGTCAGGAAGTCCAGGACCCAGTTGCACAGGGCGGGGTTCAGACCGAGGGCCTCAAGCTTAATGATGAGCTTGGAGGGTACTATGATGTTGAATGCTGAGCTATAGTCAATGAACAGCATTCTTCCATAGGTATTCCTCTTGTCCAGATGGGATACGGCAGTGTGCAGTGTGATGGGTGATTGTATTGTCTGTGGATCTATTGGGGCGGTAAGCAAATTGAAGTGGGTCTAAGGTGAGAGGTAAGGTAGAGGTGATATGATCCTTGACTAGTCTCTCAAAGCACTTCATGATGACAGAGGTGAGTGCTACAGGGTGATAGTCATTTAGTTCAGTTACCTTTGCTTTCTTGGGTACAGGAACAATGGTGGCCATCTTGAAGCATGTGGGAACAGCAGACTGGGAAAGGGAGAGATTGAATATTTCCATAAACACACCAGCCAGCTGGTCTGCGCATGCTCTGAGGACACGGCTAGTGATGCTGTCTGGGCCGGCAGTCTTGCGGGGGTTAACATGCCTAAATGTCTTAATCACGTCACCATGGAGAAGGAGAGGCCACAGTCCTTGGTAATGGGCCTCGTCAGTGGCACTGTGTTATCCTCAAAGCGGGCGAAGAAGGTGTTTCGCTTGTCTGGAAGGGAGACGTCGGTGTCGGCGACATGGCTGGTTTTCCTTTTGTAGTCTATGATTGTCTGTAGACCCTGCCACTATGAGCCGTTGAATTGCGACTCCACTTTGTCTCTATTCTGATGTTTTGCCAGTTGAATTGCCTTGCGGAGTGAGTAGCTACACAGTTTGTATTCTGCCATATTCCCAGTCACCTTGCCATGGTTGAATGTGGTGGTTCGCGCTTTCAGATTTGCGAGAATGCTGCCATCTATCCACGGTTTCTGGTTAGGGTTGGTTTTAATAGTCACAGTGGGCACAACATCACCTATACACTTCCTAATAAACTCAGTCACCGTTTCAGTGTATACGTCTAAATTATTTTCAGAAGCTACCCAGAATATATCCCAGTCCGCGTGATCAAAACAATCTTGAAGCGTAGATTCCGATTGGTCAGACCAGCGTTGAATAGTCCTTAGCACGGGTAGTTCCTGTTTGAGTTTCTGCCTATAGGAAGGGAGAAGCAAAATGGAGTCGTGGTCAGATTTGCCGAAAGGAGGGCGGGGGAGGGCCTTATAACCATCCTGGAAGTTCGAATAGCAATGGTTGAGGATTTTAGCAGCGCGAGTACAACAGTCAATATGTTGATAGAACTTCAGCAGACTAGTCCTCAAATTTGCTTTGTTAAAATCCCCGGCTACAATAAATGCAGCCTCAGGATATGTGGTTTCCAGTTTGCATAAGGTCCAGTGAAGTACTTTGAGGGCCGTCGTGGTATCGGCTTGAGGGGGGATATACACGGCCGTGACTATAACCAAAGAAAATTATCTTGGGAGATAATACGGTCAGCCTTTGATTGTGAGATATTCTAGGTTGGGTGAACAGAAAGACTCGAGTTCCTGTATGTTACTAAAATTACACCATGAGCCGCCATCTTCGTCAGAGCTGGGCTTTACGGAAGAGTGGCCAGAAAAAAGCCATTGCTTAAAGGAAAAAATAAGCAAACACGTTTGGTGTTCGCCAAAAGGCATGTGGGAGACTCCCCAAACATATGGAAGAAGGTACTCTGGTCAGATGAGACAAAAATTGAGCTTTTTGGCCATCAAAGAAAACGCTATGTCTGGCGCAAACCCAACACTTCTCATCACCCGAGAACACCATCCCCACAGTGAATCATGGTGGTGGCAGCATCATGCTGTGGGGATGTTATTCATCGGCAGGGACTGGGAAACTGGTCAGAATTGAAGAAATGATGGATGGCGCTAAATACAAGGAAATTCTTGAGGGAAACCTGTTTCAGTCTTCCAGAGATTTGAGACTGGGACGGAGGTTCACCTTCCAGCAGGACAATGACCCTAAGCATACTGCTAAAGCAACACTCGAGTGGTTTAAAGGGAAACATTTAAATGTCTTGGAATGGCCTAGTCAAAACCCATACCTCAATCCAATTGAGAATCTGTGGAATGACTTAAAGATTGCTGTACACCAGCTGAACCCATCAAACTTGAAGGAGCTGGAGCAGTTTTGCCTTGAAGAATGGGCAAAACTCCCAGTGGCTAGATGTGCCAAGCTTATAGAGACATACCCCAAGAGATCTTCAAAGTGGTAGGCATGTTGTGTAAATCAAATGATACAAACCCCCAAAAAATCCATTTTAATTCCAGGTTGTAAGGCAACAAAATAGGAAAAATACCAAGGGGGGTGAATACTTTCGCAAGCCACTGTAACTGTTCTAAAGTCATCATTGATCTAATGGTGAATCCCTGAGAGGTTTACTTCCCCTCCGGCAACTGAGTAAGGAAGGACGCCTGTAGTGAATGGGTGTATTGATACACCATCCAAAGTGTAATTAATTACTTCACCATGCTCAAAATATTAAATGTCTGCTTTTTTATTTTTACCGATCTACAAATAGGTGCCCTTCTTTGCGAAGCAATGGAAAACCTCCCTGGTCTTTGTGGTTGAATCTGTGGTTGAAATTCACTGCTTACAGGTAATTGTATGTGTGGGGTACAGAGATGAGGTAGTCATTCAAAAATTATGTTAAACACTATTATTGCATTATTATTGAGTCCATGCAATTTATTATGTGACTTGTTAAGCAAATGTTTACTCCTGAACTTAGGCTTGCCATAACAAAGTGGTTGAACCCTTATTGACAAGACATTTCAGCTTTTAATTTTTTATTAATTTGTAAAAATGTCGAAAACATAATTCCACTTTGACATTATGGGGTATTGTGTGTAGGCCAGTGACAAAAAAATCTAAATCTCAATTTAACACAAGAAAATGTGGAAACAGTCAAGGGGTGTGAATATTTTCTGAAGGCACTGTATATGAAAGTAAGCTTTGCTTTTATACTTACAAGACGATCATCCTTGATTGAGCGAGCTGTTTTGTCTTGTAGTAATGTGATGCCTGCCTGTATTTCCTTAAACCTTTATTTTAGCAATACAGTGAGGGAAAAAAGTATTTGATCCCCTGCTGATTTGGTACGTTTGCCCACTGATAAAGAAATGATCAGTTTATAATTTTTGTCACGGATTCTGCCGAGGCTGCTCCTCCTCCTTGCTCGGGCAGGCTTCGGCGTTCGCCGTCCCCGGAGTACTAGCTGCCACCGTTAGATGTTTCATTCAGTGTTTGATTGCTTTTGTCTGTCTATTGCACCTGTGTCCGTTTGTGTCTGATTATGTGTCCTATAAGTTGCCTGTTTTGTGTTGGTTAGTTTGTGTGTTGTTATTCGCCTGTCTGTTAGTGCTGCGTGTTTTCTCTGTTTGTTGTTTTTGTAGTTTACGCAGAGTTTGCGTAATCGCTCGCCTCTGGTTTATGTTGAGGCCGTTCATTTGTATTGTGCCTTGTGTTGCACTAGTAAACTTTGTTGGACTAAGCTTCGGTGTCCTGCGCCTGACTCCCACACCACATTCACCTCAGCCATTGACAATTTTAATGTTAGGTTTATTTGAACAGTGAGAGACAGAATAACAAAAAAAATATCCAGAAAAACGCATGTCAAAAATATTATAAATTGAATTGCATTTTAATGAGGGAAATAAGTATTTGACCCCTCTGCAAAACATTACTTAGTACTTGGTGGCAAAACCCTTGTTGGCAATCACAGAGGTCAGATGTTTCTTGTAGTTGGCCACCAGGTTTGCACACATCTCAGGAGGGATTTTGTTCCACTCCTCTTTGCAGATCTTCTCCAAGTCATTAAGGTTTCGAGGCTGACATTTGGCAACTCAAACCTTCAGCTCCCTCCACAGATTTTCTATGGGATTAAGGTCTGGAGACTGGCTAGGCCACTCCAGGACCTTAATGTGCTTCTTCTTGAGCCACTCCTTTGTTGCTTTGGCCGAGTGTTTTGGGTCATTGTCATGCTGGAATACCCATCCACGACCCATTTTCAATTCCCTGGCTGAGGGAAGGAGGTTCTCACCCAAGATTTGATGGTACGTGGCCCCGTCCATCGTCCCTTTGATGCGGTGAAGTTGTCCTGTCCCCTTAGCAGAAAAACACCCCCAAAGCATAATGTTTCCACCTCCATGTTTGACGGTGGGGATGGTGTTCTTGGGGTCATAGGCAGCATTCCTCCTCCTCCAAACACGGCGAGTTGAGTTGATGCCAAAGAACTCCATTTTGGTCTCATCTGACCACAACACTTTCCCTCAGTTCTCCTCCCTCATTCAGATGTTCATTGGCGAACTTCAGACGGGCATGTATATGTGCTTTCTTGAGCAGGGGGACCTTGCGGGCGCTGCAGGATTTCAGTCCTTCATGGCGTACTGTGTTACCAATTGTTTTCTTGGTGACTATGGTCCCAGCTGCCTTGAGATCATTGACAAGATCCTCCTGTGTAGTTCTGGGCTGATTCCTCACCGTTCTCATGATCATTGCAACTCCACGAGGTGAGATCTTGCATGGATCCCCAGGCCGAGGGAGATTGACAGGTCTTTTGTGTTTCTTCCATTTGCGAATAATCGCACCAGCTGTTGTCACCTTCTCACCAAGGTGCTTTGCGATGGTCTTGTAGCCCATTCCAGCCTTGTGTAGGTCTACAATCTTGTCCCTGACATCCTTGGAGAGCTCTTTGGTCTTGGCCATGGTGGAGAGTTTGGAATCTGATTGATTGCTTCTGTGGACAGGTGTCTTTTATACAGGTAACAAGCTGAGATTAGGAGCACTCCCTTTAAGAGTGTGCTCCTAATCTCAGCTCGTTACCTGTATAAAAGACACCTGGGAGCCAGAAATCTTTCTGATTGAGAGGGGTTCAAATACTTATTTCCCTCATAAAATGTAAATCAAGTTATAAAAATGTTGACATGCGTTTTTTCTGGATGTTTTTGTTGTTATTCTGTCTCTCACTGTTCAAATAAACCTACCATTAAAATTATAGACTGATCATTTCTTTGTCAGTGGGCAAACATACAAAATCAGCAGGGGATCAAATACTTTTTCCCTCACTGTACATGTCGTTGAGGAAAAAATTATAATAATCGTAACATATTTCTTTGGTCAGTAAGTGCCCAACATAACAACAGGTGGTGGTGTGTTGGACACTCATATGTAGAGGTCTATAAAGCCTGTCTCCAATTCTCATTTCTGTAACCGTTAGCTTACCTGTGTAATATTGACATAAGCTCAGAAACACTTGTTTTGCAAACATGGTCCTGTTTTATCAATTGCTGTGCTGATCAATGGGACGTTCATTACCTCTGTCAAATGAATATGTAGCTTAAACTTGTGTGTATTTGTATTTCTTTTTGCAATAAAAATGGTTACGCTACAATAATACACATTTACAATAGGTCTATATCTAAAAATACACACAGCCTAATGTTATACAGGACCAGTCAAGAGTTTGGACACACCTACTCATTCCAGGGTTTCTCTTTATTTGTACTATTTACTACATTGTAGAATAATAGTGAAGACATCAAAACTATGAAATAACACATATGGAATCACGTAGTAACCAAAAAAGTGTTAAACAAATCAAAATATATTTTATATTTGAGATTCTTCAAAGTAGCTACCCTTTGCCTTGATGACAGCTTTGCATACTCTTGGCATTCTCTCAACCAGCTTCATGAGGTAGTCACCTGGAATGCATTTCAATTAACAGGTGTGCCTTCTTAAAAGTTAATTTGTGGAATTTCTTTCCTTCTTAAGGTGTTTGAGCCAATCAGTTGTGTTGTGACAAGGTAGGGGTGGTATACAGAAGATAGCCCTATTTGGTAAAAGACCAAGTCCATATTATTGCAAGAACAGCTCAAATATGCAAAGAGAAACGACCGTCCATCATTACTTTAAGACATGAAGATCAGTCAAGAAATTTGAAAGTTTCTTCAAGTGCAGTCACAAAAACCATCAAGCGCTATGATGAAACTGGCTCTCATGAGGACCGCCACAGGAAAGGAAGACCCAGAGTTACCTCTGCTGCAGAGGTTAAGTTCATTAGAGTTAACTGCACCTCAGATTGCAGCTCAGATAAATGCTTCACAGAGTTCAAGTAACAGACACATCACAACATCAACTGTTCAGAGGAGACTGCATGAATCAGACCTTCATGGTTGAATTTCTGCAAAGAAACCACTACTAAAGGACACCAATAAGAAGACTTGCTTGGGCCAAGAAACACGAGCAATGAAAATTAGACCGGTGGAAATCTGTCCTATGGTCTGATGAGTCCAAATGTGAGATTTTTGGTTCCAAACGACGTGTCTTTGTGAGACACAGAGTAGGTGAACGGATGATCTCTGCATATGTGGTTCCCACCGTGAAGCATGGAGGAGGAGGTGTGATGGTGTGGGGGGTGCTTTGCTGGTGACACTGTCAGTGATTTATTTAGAATTCAAGGCACACTTAACCAGCATGGCTACCACAGCATTCTGCAGCAATACGCCATCCCATCTGGTTTGCGCTTAGTGGGACTATCATTTGTTTTTCAACAGGAATATGACCCAACACACCTCCAGGCTGTGTAAGGGCTATTTGACCAAGAAGTAGAGTGATGGAGTGCTGCATCAGATGACCTGGCCTCCACAGTCACCCGACCTCAACCCAATTGAGATGGATTGTGATGCGTTGGACCGCAGAGTGAAGGAAAATATCCATTGCTCGTGTTTCTTGGCCCAAGCAAGTCTCTTCTTCTTATTGGTGTCCTTTAGTCGTGGTTTCTTTGCAGCAATTCAACCATGAAGGCCTGATTCACACAGTCTCCTCTGAACAGTTGATGTTGAGATGTGTCTGTTACTTGAACTCTGTGAAGCATTTATTTGGGCTGCAATTCCTGAGGCTGGTAACTCTAATGAACTTATCCTCTGCAGCAGAGGTAACTCTTGGTCTTCCATTCCTGTGGCGGTCCTCATGAGAGCCAGTTTCATCAAAGCGCTTGATGGTTTTTGCGACTGCAAATTTTCCGGATTGACTGACCTTCATGTCTTAAAGTAATGATGGACTGTTGTTTCTCTTTGCTTATTTGAGCTGTTCTTGCCATAATATGTACTTGGTCTTTTACCAAATTGGGCTATCTTCTGTATACCCCCCTACCTTGTCACAACACAACTGATTTTATTATTGATCGATTGACTATGAATTTTCAGATCACCCAGTAGTGCTATCTGCAGGGTTAGCTCCAGGTAAATATTGCAATTCTGTCTCTTCGCAGCAAAATCTGCAGAGCTGGGAAGATTGTATCCCCCCATATAAATAACATTCTATTGGTAGCAATAATTTTATATAATAATTTAAATTGAACAATTCTAAGTTTTGAATCTGGCGTCGTTTTGTGTATCAATTCATAAACACTATGCCATGGAATCGGTACGTCAAAAATCTCTTCCCAACTATTTTGCAATCTATATGGGTCCTTTGGTCCTTAAATGAAACTGGTATACTTTTTTATTTATCCAAATTTTCTTTAACCAATTATATTCTTTAATGCAAGGTTTTTCCACCTTCCACTTTCCTTTTCCATTTTTGCAGTAATGCTGCAATTATTTGGTTGTAATTTTGGGTAGAGCAGACATTTCCATATGTTTTTTTTAGCTGATTTGCTCAAACACATTAAGAAGGAAAGAAATTCCACAAATTAACTTTTAAGAAGGCACACCTGTTAATTGAAATGCATTCCAAGTGACTACCTCATGAAGCTGGTTGAGAGAATGGAAGAGTGTGCAAAGCACTCATCAAGGCAAAGGGTGGCTACTTTGAAGAATCTTAAATATAAAATATATTTTAATTTGTTTAACACTTTTTTGGTTACTACATGATTCCATATGTGTTATTTCATAGTTTTGATGCCTTCACTATTACTCTACAATGTAGAAAATAGTTTTAAAAAATAAAGAAAAACTTGAATGAGTAGGTGTGTCCAAACTTTTGACTGGTACTGTATATATTTTTATTATTTTAATAGCAGGATACTGTAAAGTCAATTTTTCCTCAGAAGAGTATGAATTAGGCTGTTTGAGAAGGTTTTAATCCTAAGCAACCTGCATACATATTGTTTGAAGTAAAATAGACAAACATAGCTACTATAGTAAAAAAAAAAAAATAGTAGGTCAAAGCTGTGTGCTAGAAAGCCTTGGTAGAGCATGGATGGAGTAGGCATTGTGGTACTTGTGAATGTTGTTTATTTTTCGGCTTCAGACCATTGCCTACTTATCACTTTAAACATAGTTTTTTGTTTTTAATGGCCATGTTTTTTACAGCGGAAGGTGATTATACAAAATTGAACAACATTTCCACATGCAAAAGGTGTCTTTCGAAAATATAATTTGCACTTCAAATTATGTTTTGTCTACATAATTTATTGTCAAGGGCTACTCTGGCACTCAATGAACTGTATGGGGCCACAAACACACAAGAAACCGCTCACCCAGAAGCAGTGTTTCTGGTGAGTGGAGACTAACGCGGGGAGACTTAAAACCGTCCTGCTTCACTTCTACCAACACATCTCCTGCGCCACTACGGGCACTAAAACTCTAGACCAAACTCTAGAAACGCACTCCCTTGTCCACCCTTCGGCAAATCTGACCATGACTCCATTCTCCTGCTTCCTGTTTACAAACAAAAGCTCAAAAAGGAAGTACCAGTGATGTGCTCAATACGGAAGTGGTCGGATGAAGCAGACGCATGGCTACAATACTGTTTTGCTAGTACAGACTGGGATATGATGTGGCAAATTCGTCCTTATACTGATCAAAGAACCAAAGTATTTCAGAGTTTTTGTAGAATCAAGATAGACTTTATTACAAATAGACAAAGCCGAGGTGGTTTGCAAAACATCTCCCTCTTACCTCTCAGCTCTCCATTTATATAGTCATATTCACATACATCTCAGTTTAAAGCCCCTCCCTCTTGGGTTCCCCCACCACTATCCTCAGTTTCCCCCTCTCGACCGCTCTGCCCACTTCCTTAGTCTATGATAGCGGCTAAATTTGAATTCTATTCAGTTTAGAAACAATAGGAGTACAATCAAGCAAGCCCTTGTCATGCAAAAATATTCATGTTCAGTTTAAACTCTGTTCAACCACGGCTCACCCTGGCTTGACCTGGAGATTGATTGTTGGACATGGCAGGTCCACACTCAATCTCTCAAACATACCCAAACCCAACTCCTCTCTTCCCTCCCGTCATGCTGTAATTACTCATGTTTAGTCTGAACTCTGTTCAACTCTGGCTCCGCTCTCAGGACTTTGTCTGAGGAGAGAGGCAAAAGGCAACAGTCTGGTTTCAGTCTCTGATAAGGTAGGACAGCCGTGGATTAGGTAAGAGCGAGGAATTCGACCCGAGGTCAGATCCCCATTTCACACACAAACCCAGTGAAAGGAACCAATTAAAGTTCTTACCCAGCAACAGAGAGTACCCATGTTAAATCCTGGCTCCATGTTCGTCATGTTTGTGATTAACTTTGTTTATCTCATAGTTTACTGAAAAATCCTCATCAATATGTTCCAGGATTCATTCGATAGCATTGAGGAGTTAACCACAACAGTCACGGGCTTCATCAATACATGCATAGACGATGTCGTCCCTACGGTCACTATAAGAACGCATCCAAACCAAAAACCATGGATTACAGGCAATATCTGCGCTGGGCTAGAGGCTAGAGCTACCGCTTACAATGAACGGAACATGGACGCATACAAGAAAGTCCGCTACGACCTTCGACGAGACATCACACATGCAAAAGGACAATATAGGAGGAAGGTGGAATCCTATTACACTGGCTCCGACACTCGTAGTATGTGGCAGGGCTTGCAGATGATAACAGATTACAAAAGGGAAACCCAGCCATGAGTTGCCCAGCGATGCAGAACTCCCAAACGAGCTAGATGCCTTTTATGCTCGCGTCGAGGAATATAACACTGTGCCTTGCATGCAAGCCCCTGTTTTTCCGGATGACTCTGTGATCTCGCTTTGCGTGGCCGATGTGAGCAAAACGTTTAAACAGCTTAACAATCACAAGGCTGCTGGGACCAGCTGGCAAGTGTCTTCACAGACATTTTCAATCTATCCTTGTCCCAGTCTGTAATCCCAACATGTTTCAAGCTGACCACCATTGTACCTGTTCCCAAGAACTCCAAGGTAACCTGCCTAAATGACTATCGCCCTGTAGCACTTACATCTGTAATTATGAAGTGCTTTGAAAGGCTGGTCATGACACACATCAACACCATCATCCCAGACACCCTAGACCCACTCCGCCCCAAAAGATCCACAGATGACGCAATCTCAATTGCATTTCACACTGCCCTCTTGTCCCACCTTGACAAAAGGGGAAATAACTATGTGAGAATGCTGTTCATAGACTACAGCTCAGCGTTCAACACCATAGTCCCCTCCAAGCTAGGGACCCTGGGACTGAACCCCTCCCTCTGCAACTGGCTCCTGGACTTCCTGACGGGCCGGTCCCAGGTGGTGAGTGTAGGCAACAAAACCTTCGCCATGCTGACCCTTAACACGGGGGCTACTCAGGGGTGTGTGCTTAGTCCCCTCCTGTACTCCCTGTTCACCCACGACTGCGTGGCCACGACACCATCATCAAGTTTGCTGACGACACGACGGCGATGAGTCAGCCTACAGGGAGGAGGTCAGAGACTTAGCAGTGTGGTGCCAGGACAACAACTTCTCCCCCTACATCAGTAAGACCAAGGAGCTGATCATGGACTAAAGGAGAAAAAGGGGAGAGAACACCCCATCCACATCGACATGGCGAGAGAGCTTCAAGTTCCTTGGCGCCCACATCACTAAGGACTTAACATTGTCCACACACATCCGCACAGTCATTAAGAGGGCACGACAGCGCTTCTTCCCCCTCAGGAGGCTGAAAAGATTTGGCATGGCCCTCAGATCCTAAAACAATTCTACATCTGCACCATTGAGAGCATCTTGACTGGCTGCATTACCGCTTGGAATGGCAAATACAACGCCCTTGACCGCAAAGCCCTACAGAGGGTGGTGAGGACAGCCCAGTACATCACTGGGGCCGAGCTCCAAGCCATCCAGGAGCTCTATATCAGGCGGTGTCAGAGGAAGGCCAGAAAAATTGGCCCAATCCATAGATTGTTCACTCTGCTACTGTCCAGCAAACGGTACCGGTGCATCGACTCTCGGACCAACAGGCTCCAAGACAGTTTCTACTCCCAAGCCAAAAGACTGCTAAATTGCCAGACTGCTAAATAGTCAATTAATGGTACCCAAACTATCTGAACTGACCCTACGCACACTCACTAAACAATACATACAAACCATATACACACACACCCACTCACACACACTACATTGACACTCCCACACACACATTCACTGCATACGCCCACACACACTTAACACACACACGCAGACCGACACAACACAAACACACACATATTCACATTACACACACTTTTCATAATTTGCTGCTGCTACTCTGTTCTTTATTTTACTCTTATTATATATTATCTATCCTGATATCCTTATCACTTTACCCTGCCTTCATGTACTTATCTACCTAAAATACCTCGTACCTCTGCACATTGATCTGGTACTGGTACTCTATGTAAAATGCTGTGAAAAAGTATTTGCCCGTCTGATGTTCTTCATTTTTGCACATCTTTGACACTAAATGTTATATCTTCAACCAAAACCTAATATTATATAAAAGGGACCCAGAGTGAACAAATAACACAAAATAATTGATAGATATTTATAAAAGAAAGTTATGCAACACCCAATGCCCCTGTGTGAAAATGTAATCGCCCCCTTAGACTCAACAACTGGTTATGCCACCTTTAGCTGCAATAACAGCAACCAAACACTTCCTGTAGTTATCAATTAGTCTCTCACAGCGCCGTGGAGGAATTTTGGCCCACTCCTCCATGCAGAACTGCTTCAACTCAGTGACATTTGTGGGTTTTCGAGCATAAACTGCTCATTTCAGATCCTGCCACAACATTTCAATGGGGTTTGCTTTTTGGCAAACTTGAGACGAGCGTTCATATTCTTCTTCGTGAGCAATGGTTTCCGCCTTGCTACTCTGCCTTGAATCCCATTTTTTCCCAGTGTCTTTCTGATGGTGGAATCATAAACACTGACCTTAGCCAAGGTGAGAGAGGCCTGGAGAGCCCTGGATGTTGTTCTAGAGTTCTTTGTGACTTCCTGGATGATTTTACGCCTAGCTCTTGGAGAGATTTTGGCCACTCCTGGTTCCCTACTGTCCCAAACTTTCTCAGTTTGGACAATATGGTTCTGACTGTGTTTCGGTGGAGCCCCAGAGCCTTAGAAATGGCTTTGTAACCCTTTACAGACTGAGGCATCGACAACTTTTTTGGGGGTCAATACTTCTTTCACACCTGAAGATTGCATGTTTTGTTACCTTGCACACCAAACACATGAAAGAAGCACCAAACTCCATTCTTGTGTATTTTATTTTATTTATTTTGTTACAATTTTATTTTAATTTTAAAACTCTGCATTGTTGGGAAGGGCTCGTAAGCCATGCATGTCACGGTAAAGTCTACACCAGTTGTATTCAGCGTATGTGACCAGTGCTCTAAAAAATGTTGGGTTGTTTGGTTGACCCAACTGCTGGGTTGCAGGCGTTTGGTCACTTAGTTGGGTTGTTTTCTTGAAAAACAGCTGGGTTATTGATGCTGGGTTATTGGTGCTTGGTTATTGAGATATGAGATGATTGAGATCAGAAGACTGGAGGCGTAGTTTACTAGGGGCGTGGCTTTTAGATAGTTATTTTTAGCCACCTATGAGAATAAACGTCATTCCTGTTTATCTGGGGCAGGATTCACAAAACTTTCTTAAGAATACATTTCTTCTTAACTGCCATTTTTTCCTTCACTATAGACTTAAGAAGAAAGTTAAGCAAAGGTGCTTTTCCTTAATAAAGTTATTGGAAATGTTCTTAAGTTTATTCCTAAGAAAAAAGTTAAGAAGAAATGGAATTCTTGAAAATAATGCTTTAGGATTTACTCTTGGAAATGTGTCTTGTGCAGACTGGGCCCAGGAGCATTTCAAAAATACATTATAACTAAAAACATCAATGTAAACATTAATTTGAAAAGCTTTTAATGACATATTTGACTAAATAATGTGCACCAAACAAACGTTTTTTGAGGTGGCTAACTTCCCCAATGTCCTTGGTGCTGTGGATGGGACCCATGTGGCAATAAAGGTCAGTGACGATGACAAGCTTCTGTCAAAACATGTCTACATAAGAGTGTTTGCACCCCACCAAAATGTATTATTTCAGTAGGCCTTATATCTGATGTAGTCTTACCATTTCTCCTGATAGGGTCCACGTGATGAGGAAGACATTTATGTTAATCTAAATAACTTCCACTCTATCAATGTGCAAGTAGTCAGCAATGCCACACTAGCCTTCACAAATGTTGTTGCCAAATGGCCCGGGAGCACACAACTCCTTCATTGTATCAAATTCAGCCCTGGGAATCAAGTTTGAGGAAGGTCACATTCCTGATGGGTGGCTATTAGGTAAACAAATCAGAAATCACTAACCCTTTCTTTTCTTTACCTGATACCTGTTATCTGTGTAATTGTTTTGTGGTCCACAGCACACTTAAAAGAGTGTTGCTTCTTATGATATCAATTTACTACTTTGTATGTTTGGGGTTTTAGGTGACAGTGGCTATGGACAAAAAACATGGCTCATGACATCAATCCTACACACTAACGATGCAGAAGAGAACTACAACCATGCTCAGATGAAAACGAGGAGTTTAGTAGAGAGATCTATCGGAGTCCTAAAATCCAGATTCAGATGCATTGACCGCTCTGGGGGAGTACTTTTATACAGCCCAGAAAAAACATGCAAGATCATAACCTCAGCATGTATCTTGCACAACATCTGCATACAAAACAGGATGCCACATCCCAATATACCTGACATTCCACCAGCTGTACCTGACCAGGATGTTGCCGCTGACCACAATGCCACTGGTAGATTCAATGCTGGCCTACAAGCAAGAAATGACCTCATAAGGAGGAGATTCACATGACAAAAAATAAGGTTTGTATGATCTCTCGCCTTCCACCATCAGTAGCTCCTCCTGCACCCTGCGCAGGGCCGTGACCTCCCCCAGGAGCGTCCTCTGGACAGCCACCATCTCCTCCACACAAGCAAGCCTCCTTGCCCGGGGTGGCACTGGCTCGTACATTAGGGTGTCATGATGGATAAGGATCTGAAACAGGCACATCTCATGTGTCTTCAGTGATGATCTGTTGAGAAAATACAATGAATCTGTTATGGAAATAATATGTGTTGTAGGCCTATTATAGAACAATAATAAACATATTAAATGAGAAGTCAAACAAACACCTACCTCTGCTTGTTCTTCTGTCATATGATCATGATGATCCATGGCTCCCACATCCGGGCACAAGGGCATATGGATGAGGTCCAGGGTTATTTCAGGAAGGTCAAACACATCGTGTCAGCATGACAACAACGTTTCAAGAGCTGTAGGCTCGATTTGATGAGAGAAGTAAACAAGTGTAATGTTAGCTGCACGACTGGATACTTTTGCAACCATGAACGTTTTCTTGCGCCACTGCCACAGACGGCTAGAGGACATTTAAATACAGCAAGAAAACTAATTAAACGTGCGTTATCTAGCCAGCTAGTAATTAACAATATATTACAATATTCTAGAAGTGTTATATAGCTAGAGTTAGCTCGTCAATTTACAAAGAAGAACTTGGCTAACTTAGCTAACATTAACGTTGTTAGCTATGTTGGCTAATTAGCTAATGTTGTTACGCATTAGCTAACTACCTAGCTAACTTACCGGTCGCGCAGTCCGAGTCGATGCCCGACCGCAGTCCCTCTACCACCGTCTCTCCTATCATGGACAACACCTTCTCCTCCAGCTGGTCCACATGAATGGTCGATATCCCCTTAAGAAACTTCTTATGTTTTTTCGTAAGTAAAGTGGCTTGCGAAAGTATTCACCCCCCTTGGCATTTTTCCTATTTTGTTGCCTTACAACCTGGAATTAAAATTGATTTTTTGGGGGGTTTGTATCATTTGATTTACACATCATGCCTACCACTTTGAAAATGCAAAATATTTTTTGGGGTGAAACAAACAAGAAATAAGACAAAAAACAGAAAACCCACCCAAAGTCAATACTTTGTAGAGCCACCTTTTGCAGCAATTACAGCTGCAGGTCTCTTGTGGTATGTCTCTATAAGCTTGGCACATCTAGCCACTGGGAGTTTTGCCAAGGGCAAAACTACTCCAGCTCCTTCAAGTTGGATGGGTTCCGCTGGTGTACAGCAATATTTAATTCATAGCACATATTCTCAATTGGATTGAGGTCTGGGCTTTGACTAGGCCATTCCAAGACATTTAAATGTTTCCCCTTAAACAACTCGAGTGTTGCTTTACATTTACATTTTAGTCATTTAGCAGTATACTTAGGGTCATTGTCCTGCTGGAAGGTGAACCTCCGTCCTAGTCTCAAATCTCTGGAAGACTGAAACAGGTTTCCCTCAAGAATTTCCCTGTATTTAGCGCCATCCATCATTCCTTCAATTCTGACCAGTTTCCCAGTCCCTGCCGATGAAAAACAATAATTTACTGGCTTACTGTAATTCAGTACCACCCCTACAGTATACAGTACCATACTGTAATTTTGGAGAGCCAACATTTTGTGGGTGTATGGTATTGTTGTGGCTCATTAACACATTTTGAGACATGCCTTGTAAGAGGCTATACTTGTTGCAACCGTTAGTGAGAGTGCTGTACCAATTTAAGTGATATGTTTTAGTAGTTCCCTGCAATAAAATGTATACTGAACAAAAATATAAATGCAACATGCAACAATTTAAATGATTTTACTGAGTTACAGAGCATGTAAGGAAATCAGTCAATTGAAATAAATTCATTAGGCCCTAATCTATGGATTTCACATGACTGGACAGGGGCGCAGCCACAGGTGGGCCTGGCTCCCAAGTGGGTGGGCCTATGCCAGTCCTGCCACAACCTGGGGTGCCAGGCCCAGCCAATCAGAATGAGTTTTTCCTCACAAAAGGGCTTTGTTACAGACAGAAATGCTCCTCCGCAGCCATTGTGTTGTGTGACAAAACTGCACATTTTAGTGTGGCCTTCTTTTGTCTCCAGCGCATGGGGCACCTGTGTAATGATCTTTTATTTCAGCTTTTTGATTTCACTTATTAGGATCCCCATTAGCCAATGCCAATGGCGACAGCTAGTCTTACTGGGGTCCGACATATAACGAAAAAGACATTACAGACAAAATACTTTACAATTTACATACATTTTAAAACATGAACATTTAGTGTGTGTGTGCATCTATCAGTTACACATACAGTGGGGAGAACAAGTATTGTATCTTATGGTCTATTGTATGATTTTTAAGTAATTCATTTGCATTTTATTGCATGACATAAGTATTTGATACATCAGAAAAGCAGAACTTAATATTTGGTACAGAAACATTTGTTTGCAATTACAGAGATCATACGTTTCCTGTAGGTCTTGACCAGGTTTGCACACACTGCAGCAGGGATTTTGGCCCACTCCTCCATACAGACCTTCTCCAGATCCTTCAGGTTTCGGGGCTGTCGCTGGGCAATACGGACTTTCACCTCCCCCCAAAGATTTTCTATTGGGTTCAGGTCTGGAGTCTGGCTAGGCCACTCCAGGACCTTGAGATGCTTCTTACGGAGCCACTCCTTAGTTTCCCTGGCTGTGTGTTTCGGGTCGTTGTTATGCTGGAAGACCCAGCCACGACCCATCTTCAATGCTCTTACTGAGGGAAGGAGGTTGTTGGCCAAGATCTCGCGATACATGGCCCCATCCATCCTCCCCTCAATACGGTGCAGTCGTCCTGTCCCCTTTGCAGAAAAGCATCCCCAAAGAATGATGTTTCCACCTCCATGCTTCATGGTTGGGATGGTGTTCTTGGGGTTGTACTCATTCTTCTTCTTCCTCCAAACACAGCGAGTGGAGTTTAGACCAAAAAGCTCTATTTTTGTCTCATCAGATCACATGACCTTCTCCCATTCCTCCTCTGGATCATCCAGATGGTCATTGGCAAACTTCAGACGGGCCTGGACATGCGCTGGCTTGAGCAGGGGGACCTTGCGTGCGCTGCAGGATTTTAATCCATGACGGCGTAGTGTGTTACTAATGGTTTTCTTTGATACTGTGGTCCCAGCTCTCTTCAGGTCATTGACCATGTCCTGCCGTGTAGTTCTGGGCTGATCCCTCACCTTCCTCATGGTCATTGATGCCCCACGAGGTGAGATCTTGCATGGAGCCCCAGACTGAGGGAGATTGACCGTCATCTTGAACTTCTTCCATTTTCTAATAATTGCGCCAACAGTTGTTGCCTTCTCACCAAGCTGCTTGCCTATTGTCCTGTAGCCCATCCCAGCCTTGTGCAGGTCTACAATTTTATCCCTGATGTCCTTACACAGCTCTCTGGTCTTGGCCATTGTGGAGAGGTTGGAGTCTGTTTGATTGAGTGTGTGGACAGGTGTTTTTTATACAGGTAACGAGTTCAAACAGGTGCAGTTAATACAGGTAATGAGTGGAGAGGACAGGAGGGCTTCTTAAAGAAAAACTACCAGGTCTGTGAGAGCCGGAATTCTTACTGGTTGGTAGGTGATCAAATACTTATGTCATGCAATAAAATGCAAATTAATTACTTAAAAATCATACAATGTGATTTTCTGGATTTTTGTTTTAGATTCCGTCTCTCACAGTTGAAGTGTACCTATGATAAAAATTACAGACCTCTACATGCTTTGTAAGTAGGAAAACCTGCAGAATCGGCAGTGTATCAAATACTTGTTCTCCACACTGTACATGTCAGTACATACACACAACAAGTAGGTTACATGGGGGAGAGGCGTTGTGCCGTGAGGTGTTGCTTTATTTGTTTTTTGAAACCAGGTTTGCTGTTCACTTGCGCTATATAAGATGGAAGGGAGTTCCATGCACTCATGGCTCTGTATAATACTGTACATTTCCTTGAATTTGTTCTGGACCTGGGGACTGTGAAAATACCCCTGGTGGCATGTCTGGTGGGGTAAGTGTGTGTGTCAGTGCTTTGTGTAAGTTGACTATGCAAATATTGTGGAATTTCCGACACATTCATCTTTCTTATAAAAACAAGAAGTGATGGCCGCGACTGGGAGACCCATGAGGCGACGCACAATTGGCCCAGCGTCGTCCGGGATAGGGGAGGGTTTGGCTATATTGTAGGTGGCTATATTTGTTGCACCCGTTAGTGAGAATGCTGTACCAATTATGTGGTAGTAGTGCGCTAACAATTTAATCTATATAGGTGACGGATCAGAGTGCCAGTGTGATTTAAAGGTCACGAAATTGGGTGATGTTTGAAAGAAAACAGATCAAAGTATGAAAAAATGACTACATTTATAAAGTTATTTATAAATGTAGTCCTACATTTATAAAGTTTCATCATGTAGTTACTGATGCACTCCACCATGTCAAACACTTCGATTCATTATTAAGGGGACAAGGTGACATCAGCTTAACTCTCATTTTAATACACTATTGGTAACATAATATTCTTTTACTTAATTTAAATAAGTACTGCCTTGTAACCAACATCGGAGAAGGCATGTTTGCAGAGGGTTGTGGTTTATATAGCTAGATAGCTAGTCTACTGGTGCAAATTTTGACTGTCGGGTGTCAGCAAATATAATTACAAGTTTACCCTATTCATCTATGGCAAATATACTTACAGTTGAAGTCGGAAGTTTACATACACTTAGGTTGGAGACATTAAAACTTGTTTTTCAACTACTCCACACATTTCTTGTTAACAAACTATAGTTTTGGCAAGTCGGTTAGGACATCTACTTTGTGCATGACACAAGTAATTTTTCCAACAATTGTTTACAGACAGATTATTTCACTTATAATTCACTGTATATAAACACCATGGGACCACGCAGCCGTCATACCGCTCAGGAAGGAGACGAGTTCTGTCTCGTAGAGATTAACGTACTTTGGTGCGAAAAGTGCAAATCAATCCCAGAACAACAGCAAAGGACCTTGTGAAGATGCTGGAGGAAACAGGTACAAAAGTATCTATATCCAAAGTAAAACGAGTCCTATATCGACATAACCTGAAAGGCCGCTCAGCATGGAAGAAGCCACTGCTCCAAAACCGCCATAAAAAAGACAGACTACGGTTTGCAACTACACATGGGGGCAAAGATTGCACTTTTTGGAGAAATGTCCTCTGGTCTGATGAAACAAAAATAGAACTGTTTGGCCATAATGACCATTGTTATGTTTGGAGTATATATAAGATGGAAGGGAGTTCCATGCACTCATGGCTCTGTATAATACTGTACATTTCCTTGAATTTGTTCTGGACCTGGGGACTGTGAAAATACCCCTGGTGGCATGTCTGGTGGGGTAAGTGTGTGTGTCAGTGCTTTGTGTAAGTTGACTATGCAAATATTGTGGAATTTCCGACACATTCATCTTTCTTATAAAAACAAGAAGTGATGGCCGCGACTGGGAGACCCATGAGGCGACGCACAATTGGCCCAGCGTCGTCCGGGATAGGGGAGGGTTTGGCTATATTGTAGGTGGCTATATTTGTTGCACCCGTTAGTGAGAATGCTGTACCAATTATGTGGTAGTAGTGCGCTAACAATTTAATCTATATAGGTGACGGATCAGAGTGCCAGTGTGATTTAAAGGTCACGAAATTGGGTGATGTTTGAAAGAAAACAGATCAAAGTATGAAAAAATGACTACATTTATAAAGTTATTTATAAATGTAGTCCTACATTTATAAAGTTTCATCATGTAGTTACTGATGCACTCCACCATGTCAAACACTTCGATTCATTATTAAGGGGACAAGGTGACATCAGCTTAACTCTCATTTTAATACACTATTGGTAACATAATATTCTTTTACTTAATTTAAATAAGTACTGCCTTGTAACCAACATCGGAGAAGGCATGTTTGCAGAGGGTTGTGGTTTATATAGCTAGATAGCTAGTCTACTGGTGCAAATTTTGACTGTCGGGTGTCAGCAAATATAATTACAAGTTTACCCTATTCATCTATGGCAAATATACTTACAGTTGAAGTCGGAAGTTTACATACACTTAGGTTGGAGACATTAAAACTTGTTTTTCAACTACTCCACACATTTCTTGTTAACAAACTATAGTTTTGGCAAGTCGGTTAGGACATCTACTTTGTGCATGACACAAGTAATTTTTCCAACAATTGTTTACAGACAGATTATTTCACTTATAATTCACTGTATATAAACACCATGGGACCACGCAGCCGACATACCGCTCAGGAAGGAGACGAGTTCTGTCTCCTAGAGATTAACGTACTTTGGTGCGAAAAGTGCAAATCAATCCCAGAACAACAGCAAAGGACCTTGTGAAGATGCTGGAGGAAACAGGTACAAAAGTATCTATATCCAAAGTAAAACGAGTCCTATATCGACATAACCTGAAAGGCCGCTCAGCATGGAAGAAGCCACTGCTCCAAAACCGCCATAAAAAAGACAGACTACGGTTTGCAACTACACATGGGGGCAAAGATTGCACTTTTTGGAGAAATGTCCTCTGGTCTGATGAAACAAAAATAGAACTGTTTGGCCATAATGACCATTGTTATGTTTGGAGTAAAAAGGGGGTTGCTTGCAAGCCGAAGAACACCATCCCAACCGTGAAGCACGGGGGTGGCAGCATCATGCTTTGGGGGTGCTTTGCTGCAGGAGGGACTGGGGCACTTCACAAAATAGATGGCATCATGAGGAAGGAAAATTATGGGGATATATTGAAGCAACATCTCAAGACATCAGTCAGGAAGTTAAAGCTTGGTCGCAAATGGGTCTTCCAAATAGACAATGACCCCAAGCATACTTCCAAAGTTGTGGCAAAATGGCTTAAGGACAACAAAGTCAAGGTATTGGAGTGGCCATCACAAAGCCCTGACCTCAATCCTATAGAAAATGTGTGGGCAGAACTGAAAAAGCGTGTGCGAGCAAGGAGGCCTACAAACCTGACTCAGTTACACCAGCTCTGTCAGGAGGAATGGGCCAAAATTCACACAACTTATTGTGGGAAGCTTGTGGAAGGCTACCCGAAACGTTTGACCCAAGTTAAAGAATTTAAAGGCAATGCTACCAAATACTAATTGAGTGTATGTAAACTTCTGACCCACTGGGAATGTGATGAAAGAAATAAAAGCTGAAAGAAATCATTCTCTCTACAATTATTCTGACATTTCACATTCTTAAAATAAAGTGGTGATCCTAACTGACCTAAGACAGGGAATGTTTACTAGGATTAAATGTCAGGAATTGTGAAAAACTGAGTTAAAATGTATTTGGCTAAGGTGTATGTAAACTTCCGACTTCAACTGTATATGTTTCCCTTTTCATCTGTGTCTGGTGTTAGCTAGTTACTGGCTAGCTAGGTCTTCAGCCAGCATTGAACAAAAGGGGGGGAAGGGTCATTCAAAACTCAGACGCAGTTGTCAAGTCAACACAAGTCAACACATCCGTCAGTGCTGCTGTGAATTGCATCACAATAGACATGCCAAACGGGTGATTTATCAAATAAAATAGTAAAATAAAATATAATTGATGCAATTTCAATGTTGTTTGAGTTGCTTTGTGTATCACCAAATTTGCTTAAAACGATTTAACTGCAATGTTACTCACTGCATCCAAGATGCTTGACATGGGCATTTAAAAGAGCTGTCAGTCAAGGTGAGCTCTTGAATATAAGCTCCCCGCCCACTCAGCCTGTCTTTTCAAACTTCCTGGTAGTTAGCCATGAGAGAAAAAGTACTTTTCAGAATGACTTTTCAGGACCTTTAAACCTTTATTGGGTGAATATTAAAGCTGCAATATGTAACTTTTTGGCCGACCTGACCAAATTCCTATATAAATGTATGTTATAGATCTGTCATTCTCATTGAAAGCAAGTCTAAGAAGCAGTAGATCTGTTCTATGTGCACTATTTCTATGCTTCACGTTCTTAAGTTTCGCTTTTGCGTCTTTTACTTTTGGTTTTGTACACCAGCTTCAAACAGCTGAAAATACAATATTTTTGGTTATGGAACATATATTGCACAGTGGTTTAGATGGTACAATGATTCTTTACACTATACTTGCTTGTTTTGTCACATAAACTGAAATCAGGCGAACTATTAGAATTTTAGCAACCAGGAAATGGCAGAGTGATTTCTGCATAGTGCATCTTTAAGCCATGTCCTTCTGATCTGTTTTGCCCTGTAATCACAGCCAGTTTGGAAGCCTTTGTTTAGGCCTCTAGAAGTGCAAGTGATATAAAACCCAAAATATTCATAAATATGCTGTAATATACAAATACCTAGCAGCCAATCTGCTTGCACTAATCCCATGTAATTACAGTAAAATACCAACGAGATTACAGTAGCATTTACTTTCTTACAGTATAGTAGGCACATTTTACAGTATTGTACTGTGTCATTGCTCTGCATTTTCCAGTAACTTACAGGAAGCTGGTGGCAAGTTACTGTCAATATTACAGTAACGCACTTTGCACTAGCCAGAGATGGGCAAAGATACAATACATCCAAAAAGTATCTTTTTACAAATTCAGGATATTTTGAAGACCAATGTATCCTTAACTACAACAACATCCCCAGTAACAGTTATGGATACTTTTTACTTGCTATGACTGTGATATGTGTTTTTTTAATCAACCTTAGATGAATGCATTGACTGTAAGTCACTCTGGACAAGAGCGTCTGCTAAATGACCAAAATGTAAACTCCACCTTTCTCCGCTAATAGCCAGTTTAGAGCCTGCCTATTCTGCCATGCCATTCTACTGGTAGCCTGTACTTGCTCTCCTAGAGCTGTGTAATTAATAAACCTTTGTTGATTATAATAAATATAATTGATCCATTCTAGGTTTTTGTTGGTTGAAATCCAGACAAATATTGATTCAAATCTCTTGGCTTATATTCATTTGGAATTCCTCTGGGTTGACCTATTGCATCAAAATATACATTGGGGTCATGTTCATATGATCTTTTTACCCTTTTATTATTATTCTGTGCATCCCTATTTGTTGTTTTGTCTACCTCCCACTCTGATATAACCACCTCCTGAAGCATTTGTACTCTAGCACATGCTCCCTTCCATCCTTTAGGCAAAGTAGCTCTAATCTTTTGTTCTCCACATACCCAAAACAAATCTGCCACTGCCACCGATTGATCCTCATAAGGAAAAATCAATGGCATTGCCAGTGTTTGCTTCTCACATTCCCCAGGGTCACCCGGCGCTCCATTTGTAGCTATTACCCCAGTACTTGATCCTGCTGCCTGATAAACTGCTCTGTGGGGGGTATCTGCATTCCAGGACATATCTTTATTTAGGTGCCATGTGGTCTCACACTTTCCCTTAAAATTTCCCAAATCGTGCTCCCCTTCCATTTTATTGTAGCATTCATAATTTTGATTATAGTCTATAAGGTATTTTTCCGGTGCTTCCATTTTTCTGGGCTCTATTCTGATATCTAATTTTTTACACCACTCTCCCCATCCTACTTGATTATAGAATCTGTAATGATAGGGATTTCCCAAAAATGATAAACATTCTGCAGGACAGTAGGGCCTTTCTCCTCTTTTAAGATGACAGTAGCTTCGTTTAAAGTTAGCACAGTCCTTGTAACTGTGTGGATTTGTTATTAATATCAATTATTTTAACAGAGAAGGAGCACATACTAAACAATTAGTTTTTCTATTAATTATTTTAGCCGAATATTGTGCCCATTTGTACCAATCATTTTGCATGGCTCCCTCCCATAGCCTTTCTATTTTTGTTGATGCTTTCATTACTTTCGGTATTACTGTTGGGGCTGAAGTAGATTGTCTATTTTCCTGATTTCCCCAATTAGTTAAAGAATCCCAGATGGACTCCATCTGGTGCCTCGACATCCTCCACTTCCCCACGGATCGCCGACGGCAGACCGGTTGTCTTCAGGACCCTGGTTAAGTGGTTTAGATGGTACCACGTCGTGCTTCCTTCCACCTGTACTGCTGTGGGCGTTGCTCGGATCACCGTGTATGGTCCTTCTCTCCTGGGCTCGTTCCACTTCCTGCGAAACACTCGGATGTAGACTCGATCTCCTGGAATCACCAGCCCTGGCTCCTCTGGTCCAGGTTCCGGTTCTCGCCCTTTTTCCTGGAGATAGATCACTTTATGTATAGCAGTTAGTTATCTTACATATGCTTTAAGTTCCATCTCTAATTGTTCCAATGAGGGTCCTTTGTAGGGCCCTCTTAGACCTGGCACTGGCATGGGTCGACCCATAAGCATTTCATGCGGGGTTAGATGCGTATTTCTGTTAGTTTGCATGCGATAACTCATCAACGCCAGTGGTAGTGCATCCACCCAATTGAGCTTTGCACTGGCACAGATTTTATTCAGTTTAGCCTTGAGGGTACCATTAATTATCTCAACCATCCCCTGAGATTGCGGCCGATACACACACCCTAGTCTTTGTTTAATCCTTAGCTGCTGTAATACTTGCTTCACTGTTTTCTGAATAAATGCTGATCCATTGTCTGAACTGATTTCTGTTGGTATTTCCAAATCTGGGTATTACTTCTCTGGTTAGAAATTTGATTACTGTTCCTGATCCTAGATCTGCTGAGGGTACCGCTTCTACCCATCTACTGAATCTATCTATGATCACTAGCATGTACCTTTTGCCATTCACCTTTTTTATCATCTCTACATAGTCCATGACTAAGTGTCGAAATGGTCCTTCAGGAACTGGTATGTGCCCTATGGGCGTTGTTATTCCTTTCCTTACATTGTTTTGTGCACACACCTCACATCTTGCTAATGCCTCATCTATTGTTGCCTGTTGGTATGGAGACCAGTATCCTTGTTTTTACATTTTCCTTACTATCTCCCCCCTTGCGCAATGGTCAAAACCATGTGCATCAGTTATCAATAAGTTGAGCAACACAATGGGTGCTACTATGGTTCCTTCATGAGACCTCCATAATCCCTTCACATCTTTGGTGGCCCCTCTTTGGTGCCACATAGTCTGTTCATAAGGTCCTGCTCTTTCCTGCATCCTTATTATATCATCTGGCTGTGGTATGGATTCAATAATGACCATTGGTGCTGCTAACACTGGGACGGTGCATCTAGATGCCTTCCTTGCAGCTTCATCAGCTGCATTGTTTCCTTTGGTTATAAATCCCATTCCTTTCCTATGTGCCTGACATTTCACTATCGCCAATTTAGTGGGATACATTAACGCCATCATTAATTCCACAATCTGCTCGTGGTGTTGTATGGGTGTACCATCGCTTTTCTTGAACCCTCGCTGCTTCCAGACTGCCCCAAATAAATGACACACCCCATGTGCATAGGCTGAATCAGTATAGATATTAACAGTTTTTCGTTTTCCTAGGATGCAAGCTGCAGTGAGTGCTTTTAGTTCAGCCAACTGGGCTGAGCATGGCTGAGGACAGTATTCTGCTATCACCTCTTTGAAATATTCTCCTTGTTTTTGCACTACTGCATAACCTGCATGATTTCCCACATGATCTTTATAACAGGATCCATTAACAAAATACTATTCTATGCACTCTTCCCCTAGGCTTGACAATGGGGTTGACTCTTAGTCTGGCCTTAGTCGAGTAAATGTCAATGAATCTGCTACACAGTCATGTGCTTGCCCCTCAAACTCCAAGGGGATTCTTTCAGCTGGGTTTACTGTACTTCATCGTTTAATGGAATCATCTGGATAGGTCAATAGAGTCATGTATTCTAAAGTTCTAGCATTGGTAAGGACAAACTTCCCTTGTTCTATTAGTTCCATTATTTTATGGTGTGTATGTATTGTTACCGGGTATCCCATAGTAATTGTGGACGCTTTGTCATATGCATATTGTAATGCAGCTACACCTGCATCACTGTTCCATTCCAGGCTTGCTCTGAGGTCTAGTTGTCCTGCTTCTTTCATGATTTCTCGCAGAGGAGCAGTTTTAATCACATACTCTTCTATCCAGTCTGAGCTGAATCCAGTCATCCCTAAGAACGTCATCATCTGAGCAACTGTTTGAGGGAGTGGTGCCTTGCTGATTCCTTCCAGTTGTCCTGGTGCTATCGCCTTTGTTCCATGTGCAATTGTTATTCCTAGATATTCAACTTGAGATTGGCAGTACTGAAGTTTCGTTTTTGACACCTTGTGTCCTCCTTCTGCCAGTCGCTTTAAAACCTTCATAGAATCAGCATGGCATTGTGCTAAGGAGGCAGCGCAGATCAACAGATCATCCACATACTGGATCAATGTTCCTTCAAGTATTAGATCTTATAGATCTGTTCTTAACACCTGATTGAACACATGAGGAGAATGCTTAAATCCCTGTGGCGTCCTAGTATATGTGTATTGCTTACCTTTGTAGGTAAATGCAAACAATTGTCTGCACTCTTCTGCCAGGGGCACACACATTTTTTTTCATTTTGCCACAAAGTCTGAGCCATCCATTTCCGTCACCTCCATTGCTGCTCCTTGTTTTCCTATAATTATGTACTGAGAGATTATAGGTACTGATTTCCCATTTGCATTTAACAACCACAGTTGCTCTAAAAGATCATCACGATAGGGATCATATTGCATGGTGCAGTGAAATTCTGACTTTCCTCTTTCTGCTTCTGGTATCTGAGCCTGAATAAACCTACCCCATTTCTTGACTACCCTATCTACTTCTGTCTCAATATCCCCTAACCAATAGACATTTGCTGTATCCTGTTTCATTACCATTTGTAAGTTTAACCCTGCCCTGTCTATAATTACCCCTTCAGAGGAACATCAAATGTGTATACCCATTTTGCATAGGGCATCTCATCCCAATAGATTGACAGGGGTGTGTTCTGATACAAGTATAGGGAGGGTTGCGGATTTGTCATCCGCTGTCAGGCGAACTGGAGCTGTCATTGGAATTAACTGCGCTTGTCCCAAGAATCCTATAGTTTTGGCATATTTGCCAGACATGGGGAGGTGTGAGGCATAATTTGGACTTACACAGGTGTAAGTGGCTCCAGTGTGAACCATCATGGGTGTGCCTCTGTTCTCTATTTGAACCTGCAACATAGGTTCTTGATCAGCTCGTGTAGTTAGTACTGGAAACTGACCCTCCCCGGTAGGATTCTCTGGGAACCCCTAGTACCCCTGATTGGGCCCTGCCCATGGATTCACAGGACCTTGGATTTGTTGCTGTGGTTGCCAGCCATCTGCTTGCTTCCAATTATTTTGGTTTTTGTTCCCCTGTTGTTGCCAGGGGTTTGTGGGGCAGTTTCGTCTGGTATGCCCTGGCTGCTGGCACCCCCAGCTAATTCCAGGTGGCCCTTGTGAGCCCCGATTTCCTCCTTTCTGATTATTTTGCTGACTTTTTTGCTGTTTATTGTTATTATTCCATTGCCGGGGTTGTTGTGCATACACATTCACTACTGGTGCTGTGGGTTGTACTTGGGCCTGTGGCGCGGGAGGCAGATATGGCCCTCCTGGAGTGACTGCAGCCATCATTCCTGTTTCATTCGCAGGTGCTGTTAATGGGGCCTGGATTTTCTTCTTCACTCTGTTTGTCAGTTCTTCCAATTGGAGTTGAGTCAGTTTCCTCTGAATGTCTCTCCCCTGCTCCATAAGTCTCTGTTCATCCTTTCTGTGTTTTTCTAATGCAAGTATCACATGGTCACAGAATTCTTTGTGTGTCTTTGAGGTTAGTCCCACCACATCCTCCAGCCTGCTTCTCACTGATTGGGGCATGGCCTCTATTATTGAGTTTCGGAATAGAGTTGTCATCAGTGTGTCCCCTTCTGGATCTCGTTCTGTTTCCAGTCTCCATCGTTTCATCTGTTCATGTAGATAGGCAGCTGGATTCTCAGTTTCTCCCAGTGTCCCCCCTTTCAGTGACTTGGGGTCAATTCTCGCCGGGTATTCCAGTCTTAGTGCTTGCCAGACTTCAGGGCGGTGTGAATCAAAGTCCATCCCATCTCCTTGTGGGTCACTCACTTCTCTACTCAGGTCACTGTTCCCCAGTATATCCTCCATTTTTGCCTTTCCAACCACACTCGCCAACAGTGCCTTCAGATCCCCCACAGCCAGCAGTTTCCCCATGGTTTGTTCCTCAAAAATCCTAATCCATTTTCCTGCCCCATCATGCAAATCTGGTAGACGGGCAACCAATCCTTCCAGGTCCTGTGATCCCCACGGAACATAGTGAGCCTGGGTACCTTTTATTAGAATTGGATATTGTCCCTTGTATTTTTCAGGTCTTCTTAATGTTCTCCTATTCCGCAATCTTTCTTCCCTTACACCTTGATTGCAATCACCCCATATTTCAGCTGCTGCTCCTTCTTCCTCCTCTAGCTCTCTGCCTGTCCGCTGTCTTACCTCACTTTGCTCCCTCTCTTTTTCTTCCTTTTCTCTCAACATTCTCCTCATCCTGTCCATTTCTTTCTCTATTAGTTTGTTTGTTGCTTCAATATCTGCCATTTCTTCATCTGAGAGTTCTCCATCATCTCTCTTCGTCATTTTCATTCTTCCCAATGGTTCCCTCAGCTCTCCATAGCTGTCCAATCTGTTTGGCTTGATTTCTGCCCTTCGCTTGATTCCTTCTGTTTTCTTTGAGTCTTTTTCCATCCTTTGGGAGGATGTAAACAAAGGTCTTTCTTCTTCCATTTCTATTTCTCCTTTTATTGATATTACTCCAGACACCTGGGGATATTGTCCACAAACATATGGTGGAGGTCCCACAGACCAATCTGCTTTCTTTTTGTTTGTTTTCTCATCATCTTTTCTCAACATGTTTCTGGCTTCTTGCATGTTCTTTAGCAATCCTTCTCCTTCCATTTTGAACATGATGAGTACTTATTTTTCTCTTTCTTTTTTGGCGCTTCTCTTCTTTCCTGTGTCTTTTGCTTTATGGTTCTTTATCAGTGTTTCCATTTCCTCACACACCGAGACATCAAATGTTCCTCCTTCTGGTCATTTGGTGCCCATTCTCCTGGTGCGTTTCTCCCATTTTTCAGATGTTTTCGCTATTTCTTCCTTGCCTAAGGGATACCTAGCACTCAGTATTTCTACCGCCGTTTTATTCATATTTATGGCCTATATTTTTAACTTCCTTTTTAATCTATTTTAGTATTCGTCCTATTTATTTATTTCTCCTTCTTAATTCTTTTTATATTAGTATTCACTTTTATTGTTAAACTATTTGTGCTTCTTTGATTATTGTTTGGTCAGAACTTATTTATTATTAATGGGCATTTGACAGTCTCTTTATATAATAATAATATCTCCTGATGTCCACTTTTCCTTTGTGTGGACACCTCATGAATCTTCCCCTTGCTAGTGTTTTATCTTAGCTTTAAATCACTCAGCTATATTCTTTATGTAATAATAAAATAATGTCTCCTGATGTCCACTTTTCCTTTGTGTGGACACCTCATGAATCTTCCCCTTGCTAGTGTTTTATCTTAGCTTTAAATCACTCAGCTATATTCTTTATGTAATAATAAAATAATGTCTCCTGATGTCCACTTTTCCTTTGTGTGGACACCTCATGAATCTTCCCCTTGCTAGTGTTTTATCTTAGCTTTAAATCACTCAGCTATATTCTTTATGTAATAATAAAATAATGTCTCCTGATGTCCACCTTTCCTTTGTGTGGACACCTCATGAATCTTCCCCTTGCTAGTGTTTTATCTTAGCTTTAAATCACTCAGCTATATTCTTTATGTAATAATAAAATAATGTCTCCTGATGTCCACTTTTCCTTTGTGTGGACACCTCATGAATCTTCCCCTTGCTAGTGTTTTATCTTAGATTTAAATCACTCAGCCATATGTGTGTTCCTACCCCTATGAACATCCACACACCATTCACTCTTTCTCTCCTGGTGTGAGACCGGGTGCGTCCTTCCTACCAGGTTACACTTAAGTAACGGTCCAGGAAAGGTGCGTCAACCTTTCCCCACCAAGGACAGAGATTTTCACACTCACTTGCACTCTCACTATTTCACGCACTTTTCTAAGTTACCTGTAAACTTAACCCCTTCTTGATACACTTCCACGACACAAGAAAACAGTTTTATACAGGATTTCTATTTATTTAGCCCCCTAGGTGATACACTTCCTCGACACACCTGGACTTCTACCTATCCTACGCTTTCCTAAGCGACCTGTAAATTCTGCCCTTCTTCTCTGATTCACTTCCTCGACACAGAGAAAAAGCGATATTTATACAGGATTTCGCCTACCTAAGCAGTCCTAAAAAACGATTCACTTCCCGACACGTTTTAAAGCGGTATTCGTAGGACTTTCTAACATTATATTCTCTAATCGCTCAACCAGATGGACAGCCGCCCGTGCCGAAATGACCCAGACAAAGTGATCAGCAAGATAAATCAAATGAATCGACCGAATCGAACAGACACATCAGATGAGCAACCGAGTGACCCCGATGATTGAATGCACGAATTGAGCAATCGAATCAAACAGATCGATCAGACTGTCCAGATGAGCAACCCGAATGAGACAGATGAATCATCCAACTTGACCACAACCAATCAAATCACAATGGATTAAACAGAATGACCAGCAGGACGAACAATTGAATCAAATGACTTGAACAAACGGTTCAGACGAAGAACCGAGTGACATCGACGAGTACAAGACCAAATGATCAACTCAAACGAGACAGATAACTCACCCACTCAACCACAATGACCGACTCACACCAACCCAAGCAGACCATCCACCTACCTAGCAGATCTACTTAAACTATTTTCTACTTATTGCAACCCTCAAGGCTTTTCATCATTTAACATGCATTTTAAATCCAAAAGCTCCCAGTCTCTAATTTTCTGGTTCTTAAATTTGGAGAGACCTACTTGGTATTCTGCAGCTGAGGCCGGGCCCCGGATCGAACCACACAAACTTTATACTATATAAGTAAGAACTTGGCTTACCTTTTTTTTTAAAGCGGTCGCTCTGATCCCTGTTTTCAACTCTTGGCAACGCTCGCCATTTATGTCGTAGAAATATTTGACTAAAAAGTAGTCAACTCAAAAATATCTCTCAAGAAACTGGATCTTGTGAATCCAAAAATTTGACTTTATTATTTGCGTTACAAAGCCGAGCTGCTCCATGCAACACCTGCCTCTCCTTGACTCAAAGATCTCCTTTTATACACATACAAATGCATAATCATGTTTACATAGCATATACAATTACTCCCCTTAGGGAACATGATTAACTTATTTTAGTGCCACTCTACCCTTATCTTTCAACGTCCAGATGTCACATGTGGTTTACTCCAAAAGGCCATGGGCGCTTTTCCATATGAGGCCTCTTTCCCTTATCTCATTATATTGGTGGCAGACACTTTCTTAAAAATAATACACATACATACATTAAGGCATGGCTACACACTACATTGGCTATATTCCTTATTTGAGTATGCATCTGGATTACAAAATGTAAATCATGTTAACTATATTTTACCTTGACATTTCCCAACATTTTGCTTTAATGATACATAATTTATTTCCATATTAATAACGTCACACTGTCTCAAACTTGACCCACGGTCTTCACACCTTTCAAATGAACCTTCACATACACGCACACACACCGTTAGCTGGTAATAGCCGGCTTTTGGACAATAAAAAAAATGAAAAGCTGATAAATAAAACTGGTGCCAGCCAATTGTTAGGGAGAAGAAAAAAATCTAATTGCTAAATTATGTTTTTTATCTTACTAATTGATGGAAATACCAGTCGATGTAAGTGCATTTGACCGGTCATGCTTGCGTAACAATTCTAAATGCAATTGCATGTTAAAAACTGTTTTGATGGCAATGATTAAAAAGAGCTACTATCTTTATTTCTCAACTGGTAATTGAAGCACGCTTCCCATTCGCCATTCAAGTGCATATAGGCAATGGTAGGCAGGCTTCAACCATCACACATCACTTTGCAATGAGCTGGAATGGAGGCAGTATGTTTGAAACCTGAACGTTTTACTTCATATTCTGAGGCATGTCTTACCTTGCTTCAAAGTAAAATCTGACCATAGAAACGTGGAGGCAATTCTTTTATAAAGACTTCCATATACCATTGAAACCAGTAGCCTATTTCTCTCATGTTCTATAGGTTTTCAAATCAACTTTCTTTCATTGTCCAGTAGCCAAAGGCACAATCCTAGTCACATTAGCAACCCATTCTAGTTGTTGCATCTTTAGATCTCCCCTCTTTCTACATTTCTAACGGATATTTTTTATCTCTGTCATATGAAACCGCTCGAATGTGCGGTGCGCTTCTGACAATAATGCTAATTGCATTATGGATTGAACATTTGCACATAGTTCACTGCCTTGTGCGCATTGCTGCGCTTATAATATGAAGAAATAATAGTTGATCATAATTTTAAGCTAAACGTTCTGATCTGTTGCATCAGCCTCATTGCTTTTTTTATGTAGCCTAGGCTTACTGGTTGTATGAATTTGGGATCTATTGTCCCACAACTGTCCCAGAGTCTGTCTGGAACAGGCTATTCTTTCTCGCACAGAATGACAAGCTGACCAATTGAATAGGTAAACCTCTCTACAATAAAATGTTTGGTTAAAACCACATTCCAGCAGCTAAACTACCACCGGCTAAATCTATGACGTTAAAATGCCTATTTACTCTGTTCCATCTGACTGTGCAATCCACTGTCTCTTCAGCCCAGCGAAGCAATTTATAAACTTGATCTCCACTATAAAAAGCATCTAGACATTATCTCACATTTCTTTTAGACTAACATTTAGTTTTCAACAGCAGACATTTGTATAAACCTTGCTGTCTGTCTCTCCGACATTTGCAACATTGTTTCAATATTCAAATTCGATCTCCAGCTGTCCCCTAGCAATGAACGAGTCGGGACGAGACAGAAAGGCAGGCAGCGTTTCTCAGCCAGTCGAAATCATGAATCAGCTGGCATCATTTTTATGTATATATACAAAAAAAAAGTAAATTTAAAAAAGGTAAAACAAAACGAAGTGCAGCTACTGTAGTTTGCTGTCTTTCCAGCTTCAGTTTGAAGTGATTGTGTTAACTGTGTTGTTGGCTAACTCCTCTGAACAAGTGTCCTGACGAGTGAGCACATTTTCTATGACAGGCGAAATCGCACCTCATTAGCTCATTGTTATGGTTGTATCCAAATAAATGTCACTATAAAACAGCTTAAACAAATGCAAATGCAGCTACTTTGCTGTTATTCTGGCTGCACTTTTTGACGTGACTGTAAGTTAGCCGTAGTTGGCTAGCTAGCAAGCAAGGGATAAGAACATTGCCAGCCAGTATGAACGACTGGGTCACGTCAATAGATACAGAACAAAAAGACTGAACGACTGGGTTGCGTCTCTGGCAACCGAACCAATAGAACGAACGACCAGCCGGCTTGAGTAGCAACCCTAGATTTGTGTCGGGACTATATCTTGTTGAATACTTAAATAGTATGAATAAATTAATCAATATAACATTTTTAATGAAAATATGTCAATCATTATTTGAATATGTTGGTAACCCGTTATATAAAAGTGATAATGCCCTCTAAGCCGGTGTTTGGAGGATATACAGTGGGGGAAAAAAGTATTTAGTCAGCCACCAATTGTACAAGTTCTCCCACTTAAAAAGATGAGAGAGGCCTGTAATTTTCATCATAGGTGCACGTCAACTATGACAGACAAAATGAGAAAAAAAATTCCAGAAAATCACATTGTATGATTTTTAATGAATTTATTTGCAAATTATGGTGGAAAATAAGTATTTGGTCAATAACAAAAGTTTCTCAATACTTTGTTATATACCCTTTGTTGGCAATGACACAGGTCAAACGTTTTCTGTAAGTCTTCACAAGGTTTTCACACACTGTTGCTGGTATTTTGGCCCATTCCTCCATGCAGATCTCCTCTAGAGCAGTGATGTTTTGGGGCTGTCGCTGGGCAACACAGACTTTCAACTCCCTCCAAAGATTTTCTATGGGGTTGAGATTTGGAGACTGGCTAGGCCACTCCAGGACCTTGAAATGCTTCTTACGAAGCCACTCCTTCATTGCCCGGGCAGTGTGTTTGGGATCATTGTCATGCTGAAAGACCCAGCCACGTTTCATCTTCAATGCCCTTGCTGATGGAAGGAGGTTTTCACTCAAAATCTCACGATACATGGCCCCATTAATTATTTCCTTTACATGGATCAGTCGTCCTGGTCCCTTTGCAGAAAAACAGCCCCAAAGCATGATGTTTCCACCCCCATGCTTCACAGTAGGTATGGTGTTCTTTGGATGCAACTCAGCATTCTTTGTCCTCCAAACACGACGAGTTGAGTTTTTACCAAAAAGTTCTATTTTGGTTTCATCTGACCATATGACATTCTCCCAATCCTCTTCTGGATCATCCAAATGCACTCTAGCAAACTTCAGACGGGCCTGGACATGTACTGGCTTAAGCAGGGGGACACATCTGGCACTGCAAGATTTGAGTCCCTGGCGGCGTAGTGTGTTACTGATGGTAGGCTTTGTTACTTTGGTCCCAGCTCTCTGCAGGTCATTCACTAGGTCCCCCCGTGTGGTTCTGGGATTTTTGCTCACCGTTCTTGTGATCATTTTGACCCCACGGGGTGAGATCTTCCGTGGAGCCCCAGATCGAGAGAGATTATCAGTGGTCTTGTATGTCTTCCATTTCCTAATAATTGCTCCCACAGTTGATTTCTTCAAACCAAGCTGCTTACCTATTGCAGATTCAGTCTTCCCAGCCTGGTGCAGGTCTACAATTTTGTTTCTGGTGTCCTTTGACAGCTATTTGGTCTTGGCCATAGTGGAGTTTGGAGTGTGACTATTTGAGGTTGTGGACAGGTGTCTTTTATACTGATAACAAGTTCAAACAGGTGCCATTAATACAGGTAATGAGTGGAGGACAGAGGAGCCTCTTAAAGAAGAAGTTACAGGTCTGTGAGAGCCAGAAATCTTGCTTGTTTGTAGGTGACCAAATACTTATTTTCCACCATAATTTGCAAATAAATTCATTAAAAATCCTACAATGTGATTTTCTGGAATTTTTTTCTCTCATTTTGTCTGTCATAGTTGACGTGTACTGTTGTGTCGAGCAAACGTTGCTAATTATGCTGTGTGACCAAGGAGAACCCGCTGACGCTGTATTTTCATCATAAAGGTTTATTCATAACAAAGGGTTACAGCGTCGATTTACAGATACCTGCAGATACCCGGAGAATAATCGCCCCATCTCTAATATGATTATTCTGACCTCTTTTGTCCCAACTGTGGTATATATGCTATGTAATCTGATATGGGTGTTCCCCTACAGACCAATCCCAGGAGTCCACACTGTCACGCCCTGGCTCTGGGGACACTGTTATGTTGAGCCAGGGTGTGTAATTCTATGTTTGTATTTCTATGTTGGCCTGAGTGACTCCCAATCAGAGGCAACGAGTGTCAGCTGGTTGTCTCTGATTGGGAGCCATATTTAACTGTCTGTCTTTCACTTTGTGTTTGTGGTTTCTTGTTCTTATTTGGTTTGTGTTAAACCGTAGACATCACGTTTTCGTCTGTTATTTTGATCGTGTGATCATACCCTAATAAATAGAAATATGTTCACCTTCAACGCTGCGCATTGGTCTCTCCCTGACGATCGTGACAGAAGAAACCACCAGAACTGGACCAAGCAGCCTAGTGAGGAGCAGAGTGGGTGGACTTGGCAACAGTGGAGGCAGAGCTTCGACTGGGTCAAGCCGAATGAGGAGCTGAATGGCGGAGATTGGAAGCAGAAGAGCGAGAGTTGGGCGAGAATTATCGAGGCCTGGCCCACGGGGAAGAGAGACTCCCAGAAATTTTTTAGGGGGGGGCTCACGACGTCGGACCAGCAGGAGGCCGCGATAGAGCGGTCCAGCGGGTTGCCAGAGGAGGCCGCCAGGTTACGGGGGCCACTGGTCGAAGAGGGGATGGAGGATATAGAGGCACGGCGAGAGGTACTGGCGTGTGTTGCCAGTCCGGTCCGGCCCGTTCCAGATCCCGGTGTAGGGCCAGTGGTGTGTGTCCCCAGTACGGTCCGGTCCATTCCTGCTCCCCGCACCAAGTCTGTGGTGCGTTTCGTCAGACCTGTCCGGCCCGTTCCTGCTCTCCGCACCAAGTCTGTGGTGTGCGTCGCCAGCCCAATCCGGCCCATTCCTGCTCCCCGCACCAAGTCTGTGGTGCGCGTCGCCAGCCCAGTCCGGCCCATCCAAGCTCCCCGCACCAAGTCAGTGGTGCGCTTCGTCAGCCCGGTCCGGCCCGCTCCTGCTCCCCGCACCAAGTCAGTGGTGCGTTTCGTCAGCCCGGCTCGGTCCGCTCCTGCTCCCCACACCAAGCCAGTGGTGTGCGTCGTCGGTCCGGCACGGCCCGTACCTGTTCCACTGGTGCCTGGTCCGGCACCGGTCAGATGCGTTACGCCGGAGCTAGAGCAATCCGCTCCATCAGTGTGCAGTCCAGCTCCGGCCAGCGGGGCCAGACCGGACCAGGGGTACTTTGGGGGGTTGGAGAGGGAGTGGGGATCAGGCCCGGAGCCGGATCCGCCGCCAAGGCGGAGTGCCCACCCGGTCCCTCCCCTGTGGTATTTAGTTGCCGCGGTCGGAGTCCGCGCCTTTAGGGGGGGGTACTGTCACGCCCTGGCTCTGGGGACACTGTTATGTTGAGCCAGGGTGTGTAATTCTATGTTTGTATTTCTATGTTGGCCTGAGTGACTCCCAATCAGAGGCAACGAGTGTCAGCTGGTTGTCTCTGATTGGGAGCCATATTTAACTGTCTGTCTTTCACTTTGTGTTTGTGGTTTCTTGTTCTTATTTGGTTTGTGTTAAACCGTAGACATCACGTTTTCGTCTGTTATTTTGATCGTGTGATCATACCCTAATAAATAGAAATATGTTCACCTTCAACGCTGCGCATTGGTCTCTCCCTGACGATCGTGACACACACACCAGACTTCCTCTGTTCTATGGTGTGTCACCACAAAACTACTCCCTCTAACACTGAATAAACCTCCTCTCAGGTTCCACTTGAAAACCTTAGCAAAGTCATAATTCATCATACACTACAGTACCTATGATGAAAATTACAGGCCTCTCTCATCTTTTTAAGTGGGAGAACTTGCACAATTGGTGGCTGACTAAATACTTTTTTCTCCCCACTGTATTGGCACGGTTTCCTAACGGAAACCCTGACACACACAAACACCTCAATCCGATTCTCTGCTCAGGCTCAGCCCTGCTCAGTTATTCAGCAGCCAGCCTCGTCTCTGAGAAGAGGAAGTACATTAAAAAGCAGCAAAGAAACTGAAATGGGTTCTATGAAATATTCAATCTGGTGCTTTCTGCCGGAGGAGGAGGCTGTAGACAGCAGCACTCCTCAATATAGGTTAATAGGATGGACTCATCTTTATCCAGCACAACATCTCTCTGTTCTGTTCTTCTAAGCACTCCACACACAGGAACACTAAAGCTATAATTAACCACTGCATCCTAATCTTAGCAGGGGAGGTGTCATGTCTTTAAAAAAGTTAAAGATCAAAGATGTAACTTAATCCATCTTGCTTCATCACAGTTATATCAGAGGGAAGAATATATCTGTGATTCTAGTTAATCTAGCAGGGCCAGGGTTCCCAGTTGTATTCTCACTTTTTTGTTCTGAAAGTTTCTAAAGAAGCTTCCCACTGGGCACTGTAAATTTTGTTTCCACAGTGTTTACAAAAATGTTCAATGTGATAATGTATTAACATGGGAAAACTTAGATTTGCATCAACAAACAACATTTTTGTCTTATTTTAACCCATTCTTAAATCAAAATGAAACAACGTGCCTTGATGTTTTCTTGAGTTCACACTGAATTCACGTTAATCGACAATTCAAACATATTTCTCAAAACTGGAGATTCAACTAAAGTCTGTGCCCAGTGGGTTGTTAATAAACAAGTGATCTGATAAACCGATAAACATTTCCACTCACCTCTGGACTATGGATGACAGATTTCTGAACACATCTGATCCAGAAAGCCATTTTTCCAGTCACACAGTGACCTTCTCATCACTCCTTGTCATGACTCAGAGGGGAAGGATTGAAACAATACAGCCATAACTAAGATCATAACTACAGTCCCGTGTAGCTCAGTTGGTAGAGCATGGCGCTTGCAACGCCAGCGTTGTGGGTTTGATTCCCACGGGGGGCCAGTATGAAAATGTATGCACTTACTAACTGTAAGTGGCTCTGGATAAGAGCATCTGCTAAATGACTAAAATGTAATCATTCTCCTTTCAACAGACTGTTTCACTGGCCTCCCTGGGGAAATTGCAGATTTATTTTTATTTCTGTATTCATTACATTGATCTCCCTCTGTGCCTATGTTCTCCTGCTGGCATGCAGCAACTGGACTGGAGGTGTGCTAAGGTCCTTAATCTGTCGCTGTCACTTAGCATAGCTATATTAGCCCGGCCCTGATTATGTTAGTAATTAACTAGATGGATTATCATCACCCAGAGCTGATTGCCTGGTCAATGCTTTGAGAACAGCAGAAGAGTTGGACGACAGGTGGAGGAGGTGAATGTGAAGAAGAGATGGAAGGGAGGAAGAGAGGACAGGTGTTGATTTCAGTGTTACTTGTGTAGCATTTTGAACGAAGACTCTGTCACAGTGTCTTAGGTGTATAAGAAACCCTTCAAAGAAAGCTGGGTTTGGCAGTTTAACAAACCATCATCTCTCTTTGACTGTGACTCAACCAGCATGATGACTCATTGAGTATAACAACATGTCATGATAGATATGACAGCGGCAGTGAAAACACAATCATTGTTCGATAATGTAATCATCCCGTTGTGTTTTGTTCCCCTGCCTCCGCTCAGCCTGGCTTGGTTTATTTCTGTGTCATCATTGCCAAAGCTTCTCCTCAAGGATTCCTAACCAATCCCTCCCTGGCATTCACAATGTCACCGAATATGAAACATACAACAATACTATCAATGATAGAGGTCAAAGGTGATCTCTCCTCCCTCCTCCCCTCTTGTAATTCCTTTATTCTCTTCTCTCACGTCTCTCTCTCCATCCCTCACTCCCTCCTCCTCACTCTCTCTCTGTGGGTGTGTGTTTGATTGAAGTGGAATGTCATCTCTGTGGATGGGCTTTGTGTTTCCATGCTAATCTTGGCCTGTGCATGCTGGCATCTCTCATTTAGAGGACGAAAGACACACGCAGGTCATTAACAGCATGGACGTGGAGATGCATTCCTTCAGGGGAAGGAGGAGAGCAGATAACAGGAGAGGAGAGGAGGAACAGGGGGATGAAGCAGGGGTGATAAGGGGGAAAGGAAGAGAAGAGATGAGGAGGAAAGGAGGATGGGAGTGATGAGGAATTGAAAGGACAGGTTTGAGAGGAAAAGAAGAGATGAGTGGAAACAAGGAGGAGAGTGATGAGGAATTGAGAGAACAGGTGGAAGTGGAAAGGAGGGGGGAGGTAAATCTATAGAGACAAAGGCTCAGATGGTTGAATCTATTTCTCATTTTCTGCTCCATTGAGCCCCACAGGAAGTTGCAGCAGCCTTGGGCATGGTTTGGTGATTACTCAGACTCAGTATGATGGGTAGTAGCGATACTGTTGCAGGGTAATGATGTTGTATTGTTACTGCCGTTGTGTGTGCTTTATTACATACGTATAACATATTTGTTGGGCAAGTGACCCTATTCAGACCAGTGTGTGTACGTGTACAGTATGTGCTTGTTTTGTGGGACTCTTTATTCTGCCCCCTGTCCCAGCGTGTGTCAAATGAATTGGAGCTGCAGAAAGTACACAGGGCGCTGATAATTATGGTCCTCTATAAATGAGATCACAATGGGGGACCTGCCTATGGGTAGAACCTGTCCCAGCACACAGATGTAGAGTCAGTGTACTCTCCCCAATCCTAATGGTTAATATTAGGGAGGCAAACTCAAGACTGGTCTATGATCAGTGTCTAGGTGGAAACTTTATCCTATGCCACTTGCAGTTATTTCATCACAAAATGGTGGTCTGATGAGCTGCAAAGGTGGAATGTGTTTTTGGAATGTCTGAAGGTCGCATGATGACTGAAACATAATTGTTATGTATAACCCAACTATATTTTTCTACAAATTGAATTAGAATGTTGTGCCTTTTATAATTTATAATCTTCTGTCTAAGGACAGCACTTGCACCATGGCTATTTCTCTCAGACATCTGCAGTGATTGTCAAGCTTAATTGGATTGTGATTGGCATGAAATAATAATTAGCAGTATTTCTCAACAGGTATTGGCATGCTTGTCTAACCACAGGAGTGAGTGAGATTGATGGATATGTAAAAGTATTCTTACACAGCAAATGGCAGTGTTGATTTTTCAGTGTAACATTTCTAGTGTTGATTCAGGAGTTCAATTAACTCTCTACGAGTGAAATTAACACTCAGAGGTTAATAACCAGTGTTGAGTGTGAGAGTGTGATTGTGTCAGTTTTACTCTGTGGAGAGTAACACATTCCCATCAAAACCACACTCTCGTTATCTTATTTCCCAGCATGCTCTACTGCAGGTCGATTTCTTTGGGAATTGTTTTTAATATCTGTGTGATCTGTGTGATTGATTAATCTTATGCTACACAAAGATAAATAACATACATTTTTCTAAACTAATACAATCTATTAGTTAGATTAATTTCACCCTTAACTGAAATGGTTGTTCCAGTTTAAATGGTTTAGGTAGTCTCCTTTATCCATGTTTCTAATCCTGACCGTTGTGCTGAATACAGGTTGTGTATAATGTGATTTGCAGGCCTGATGTGGCCTGTGAACCAGGAGGTTCCTAACACCACTGTGTTTTTAAGGTAATTTTATTTGGCATTTCCAAAATTCATTAGAAGATGTTTCTTCCATTCAATCAAATATGTTCAAATATTACATTTCAAAACAATCAATAAGAAAAAAATTACAAACAGAGAACCTAGACACGCTAGACCATCTAACATATCATAGCAATATAATGCAGTCTCTTTTCTTTTCCCTGTTCGTTTGTGTTTGTTTTCAGAGTGTCTATTAAGGACAAACTTGTAGGAGTTTGGAGTCTTTGCTGGAGTGGTTGGTCTGGTGGAGTGGTTAACGGTGTGTCTGTGTCCTTGTGTTGGGGGAGGGGAAGGGGTTGGGTCTGGGCTAGCAGCAGTTTGATGGAGGTGTCAGTTGTGGTGGCCGCTGCTGCTGTATAATGTGACTTGTAGGCCTTATAATGTGTATAATGTGACTTGTAGGCCTTATAATGTGTATAATGTGACTTGCAGGCCTGATGTGGCCTGTAAACCAGGAGGTTCCTAACACCACTGTGTTTTTAGGTAATTTAATTAGGTTGTACATAATTCAATACAAACTCAGTTTTCAATAAAAAAAGTAATAATTTTACATTTTCAATAGATAATGAACAATCAAATCAAAAAGTCAATAAATCAAAGAAAAACTAGGCAGATCAAATCAAAAGTGGGGGGGGGGGGGGGGGGGTTCACAGTGTGTTGGGGAGTAGATCTTGCCTGTTTTGATTTTGCGGGTTGATGGTTGGTTTAGTAGAGTGGTTGACGGTCTTCCCACAAACATTCCCAATTTCCCTTCAGAATGCAAGGTCTTATCTCTGGCTGCCTGGAAAGAGGCTGGCTGGCCATCGATTGCACCTCGCTGTGCAGAGAGACTGACATCCTATCTCAGGAAGTGGATTATATGCAGTAAGATAGACAGCAGAGATAGAAGAATTTCAGAAGAAATTAGATTTATTGCATTTCCCCCGAAACTTCAGATAAAGTTTATATTAAGTGTGTGTGCGTGCGTGTGGACCTTTTCACAGACCTTTCGGTAGAAGGTTAACACAATGAGTCTAAAGGTTAGTGAGCTCAGCCCTGTAGTCTCCAGGCAGGTACCAAAACACCCAAACCTTGAGAACCAGCTAGATATACTAGACTAAATATACTCACTGTACCAGATAGGGATCTATTCTATTCTGTATGCACGTGTTTGTGTGTGCCTAATTGTGCAGTGACTGTACATACCTGTTTTTGTGTAATGTACACCAGCTCCCAACTCAGCCATACCAACATTAACTACAACACAACATCCGATGTCCATCAGTTTCATATACAGCAGCCTTTTTGGTTGGTGGTAACCCATTCATAAAACACACTGACTGGCTGGCTCGCCCATAGAGGCGCATTCCTGTCATGTTGACACGGTGTCACAGCCTCCCATCTCAAATAACTTTCTGAGCTTTATGTGTTCTGTTCCAATAACGAAACCCAGCCGCTGTGTTCTGTGCATTGAGTCACTGTGGTTAGAGAGGGGAGATGTAGTGTTGTACTCATTCAAGGTCTCTTTCAATCTCAGTGTCAGTGTGCAACGACCCAAAGATTTATGGGTGTCTTCTCACCTGCGAGATCACTGCAGTGTTATATTATACTGTGGATATCTGTAGTCAAGTGTATAGTCACAACTACACGTTCACCTTTTCAGGCTTTATAAAAAAATTCACATAATGTGATTTTTGTCACTACTCAGAACTGAGGTTGTGTGCTTCTCTGGCACTTTCTGACAGAATTTCAATATCCGACATAGAACTCTATCCTTAGACCAGAAATAGTTGAGTAGGAAATTGTTAAGCTGCACAATTAAATCATACCGTAACCATTGCTGCACATGATTCCAAATCACTCTGATTGTAATGGTCTGTAATACCATCGACTGTTGCAGTAGACTCCATCCGTACAGAATGCTGTTTTATGAGCAGTGTAGTGTAGTGGCAATGGTTAAGTGGAGTGTTTAGTGCTCTCCTGGTGTTGCCACTGCGTTGAGATGCTCTGACATTCACCATCGATCTGTGTCCATGTCAGAGTGGCATTAAATATTTAGGAGGAAACCACGGCAGCGAGAGACACAGCCTGGAAACTCTCACCACACACAGAGGATGTATAGTATATTAAGTTAACAGCAGAGAATGCAATGGAGCGGAGCAGTACATTATTTTAACAATACACAACTCAGTAGGGCTGGGCGATATATTGTATATTAACGTATAGAGGTATGGATCATTAAAATACTGTCTATAACGATATTTTGATGCTAAATCAATCAAAACTTGCAAAAAGACAGGGTAGCCATGATTAGCTATTCAGGAGACTTATGGCTTGGGGGTAGAAGCTGTTAAGAAGCCTTTTGGACCTAGACTTGGCGCTCCGGTACCGCTTGCCGTGCGGTAGCAGAGAGAACAGTCTATGACTAGGGTGGATGGAGTCTTTGATAATTCTTAGGGCCTTCCTCTGACACCGTCTGGTATAGAGGTCCTGGATGGCAGAAAGCTTGGCCCCAGTGATATACTGGGCCGTACGCACTACCCTCTGTAGTGCCTTGCGGTCGGAGGCCGAGCAGTTGCCATACCAGGCGGTGATGCAACCAGTCAGGATGCTCTTGATGGTGCAGCAGTAGAACCTTTTGAGGATCTGAGGACCCATGCCAAATCTTTTCAATCTCCTGAGGGGGAATAGGCTTTGTCGTGCCCTCTTCATGACTGTCTTGGTGTGTTTGGACCATGATAGTTTGTTGGTGATGTGGACACCAAGGAACTTGAAGCTCTCAACCTGTTCCACTACAGCCCCATCGATGAGAATGGGGGCGTGCTCAGTCCTCATTTTTTTCCTGTAGTCCACAATCATCTGCTTTGTCTTGATCACATTGAGGGAGAGGTTGTTATCCTGGCACCACACTGCCAGGTCTCTGACCTCCTCCCTATAGGCTGTCTCATCGTTGTCGGTGATCAGGCCTACCACTGTTGTGTCGTCGGCGAACTTAATGATGGTGTTGGAGTCGTGCCTGGCCATGCAGTCATGGGTGAAAAGCGAGTTCAGGAGGGGACTGAGCACGCACCCCTGAGGGGCCCCCGTGTTGAGGATCAGCGTGGCAGATGTGTTGTTACCTACCTTTACCACCTAGGGGAGGCCTGTCAGGAAGTCCAGGATCCAGTTGCAGAGGGCTGTGTTTAGTCCCAGGGTCCTTAGCGTAGTGATGAGCTTTGAGGGTACTATGGTGTTGAACGCTGAGCTGTAGTCAATGAATAGCATTCTCACATAGGTGTTCTTCTTGTCCAGGTGGGAAAGGGCAGTGTGGAGTGCAATAGAGATTTCATCATCTGTGGATCTGTTGGGGCGGTATGTAAATTGGAGTGGGTCTAGGGTTTCTGGGATAGTGGTGTTGATGTGAGCCATGACTAGCCTTTCAAAGCACTTCATGGCTACAGATGTGAGGGCTACGGGTCGGTAGTCATTAAGGAAGGTTATCTTAGTGTTCTTGGGCACAGGGACTATGGTGGTCTGCTTGAAACATGTTGGTATTGCAGACTCAGTCAGGGACATGTTGAAAAGACACTTGCCAGTTGGTCAGCGCATGCTCGGAGTACACGTCCTGGTAATCCGTCTGGGCCTGCGGCCTTGTGAATGTTGACCTGCTTAAAAGTCTTACTCACATCGGCTACGGAGAGCGTGATCACATAGTCATCCGGAACAGCTGATGCTCTCATGCATGCTTCAGTGTTGCTTGCCTCGAAGCGAGCATAGAAGTGGTTTAGCTCGTCTGGTAGGCTTCCCTTTGTAGTCTGTAATAGTTTTCAAGCCCTGCCACATCCGATGAGCCTCAGAGCCGGTGTAGTACGATTCAATCTTAGTCCTGTATTGACTCTTTGACTGTTTGATGGTTCGTCGGTGGGCATAGCGGGATTTCTTATAAGCGTCCGGGTTAGAGTCCCGCTCCTTGAAAGTGGCAGCTCTACCCTTTAGCTCAGTGCAGATGTTGCCTGTAATCCATGGCTTCTGGTTGGGGTACGTATGGTCACTGTGGGGACAACATCATCAATGCACTTATTGATGAAGCCAGTGACTGATGTGGTGTACTCCTCAATGCTATCGGAAGAATCCCGGAACATATTCCAGTCTGTGCTAGCAAAACAGTCCTGTAGCTTAGCATCTGCATCATCTGACCACTTCCTTATTAACCGAGTCACTGGTGCTTCCTGCTTTAATTTTTGTTCATAAGCAGGAACCAGGAGGATAGAGTTATGGTCAGATTTGCCAAATGGAGGGTGAGGGAGAGCTTTGTACGCGTCTCTGTGTGTGGAGTAAAGGTGGTCTAGAGTTTTTTTTCCTCTGGTTGCACATTTAACATGTTGGTAGAAATTAGGTAGAACGGATGTAAGTTTCCCTGCATTAAAGTCCCCGGCCACCAGGAGCGCTGCCTCTGGATGAGCGTTTTCCCGTTTACTTATGGCCTTATACAGCTCATTGAGGGCAATCTTAGTGCCAGCATCGGTTTGTGGTGGTAAATAGACAGCTACGAAAAATATAGATGAAAACTATAGAAAGAGCAGAATCTTGTTCAACGACCGAGTTATGCATTAAGGAGAGAATGCTTTCCTGTGTGATAAATTTTAATGAGACGATCAGACCACCATGGCATGACCCTCAAGCTGCTCTTCACAAACCCTTAAGCATTGGCTATACCCCTGAGCATTACATTATACATCTCAGTGTGTCCACAAGGAAATTATTTGGTAAGATATATCTGCTTCTCTGAAGCTGGATCTGATGATGAAAGCTCTGTGAGCTAGAATATATTTTATTTAGGATGAAAAACCCACTGATTTAAGGCCAAAGAAAGACTGATAAATTTGTGCTGAAATAATGAGGCTGAGACGCTGATGCCTTGGTTGGATCTGCTATGTTTTCCATGGGATCCATAGGAAGACAACGCAGGGTGACCCACATACACTCATTTAGGGTACACACACAGGCACAAATGCGCATTGCGCACATGCATACACATACAGTACACACACACATGTATGCACAAACACACAGGCGCACACACACCACAAGCACTACGCACACATGTTAGTAGTGACACATACAAACTAACACCATGGGCACACATGCAGAGTACTCTCACACAAACACAAGGACACACACACATAGAGAATAGTGTGTTACTGTTATCTGTATCACTGTAGCACTGCTCCTCATACCAGAGCTCTCTACACAACAGCCCTGTGCCCAGGGACGGACTGGGACCAGAAATCCTCTCTAGCATTTCTAACACAACGGCCCATTTTTTCCCTTGAGGCCCTTACACCGCCCCATTTTATTCCTTGAGACCGCCATTATTAGCCAGATAATTATAATTTTGCTTAATAAACCAAACAAGTAAGACAGGCCCACTAGGCTAAAACTGGACCAGTCCATCTGGCATTTGCCCGAAATGCCAGATGGCCAGTCCTCCCCTGCCTATGCCCAAAGGCTGTCAGATAATATTACCGTTATTTTCGATTGCTAACAAGCATTGTTCAATACTGCGGATACATGTGCAAAACTCTAAATACAGTTATCAAAACAACATGCAACTTGGAAATGCACATCCTACATGTCTCAAAAGCAAATCTTTCTACCAAATGAAAGCTAACAGTCTCTCACAACATGCACACTTTGCCATTCATAGTATAATGATCTACAAAACTCTAAAAACAACTACCACTTGAAAATGTGTCAACTTGTCTTTAATATCATATTTTTTTTGATGAACCAACAGTCATTTTTACAAAAGAAGTGGCAAACCTGTACTGTATAGAATGTCCTGCAAGATATGTAACTAAATAAAGCAGAACGGCTGCAATATGCTTCATTACAATTTACTGTATTTTTGCAAATTACTGTATTTTGCTTTTTGCAGAGTAATTCCAAAATACACAAAAATAAATAATTCCAGTACTGTTAAACAAACAAAACGTGTATACACACTATGAATATGCATAGCATATTGACCAAATGAAACAGATATATAACAATGCTAGTCAACCCTGTCTGCTGCATTGAGCCACAAGTTCTCATCCATATCACACCGTATGGCCTCTCGCGCAATACACCTGGAAAATAATCTCTTTGCATGCCTGATCCATCCCTGGCAATCTTCTGCAGAGATATCCAGGCATCCTGCATTCATTGCATCCAAAAGTGACATTTGATCATGTGGATGGTGGTCATAAACTTTCCACCTCCATGAGGAAAATAATTATTCTATGGAGTTGAGGAAGGGAGAGTAAGGGGGGAGGAAAAGTGACACCATCCCAGGATGGGCTGCAAACCACTCTGTGACTGCATGGGAGTGGTGAAATGCCACATTGTCCCATACAATCACCCAGGTTTCCATATTTCTTCTGACTTGCCCTCTTTCTTCACCTGGCAAAAGCCTTCCATAGAGGTCATCCATGAATGAAATGAGGTGCTTTGTGTCGTATGGCCCAATTAGTGGTTTATGTAACAGCAATCCTTCAGAGGATATTGCGGCACATATTGTGATGTTGGCACCCCTCTGGCCCGGGACATTCACTGTTGCTCTTTTCCCAATCACATTCCTTCCACGTCGGCGTGTTTTGGCCATGTTAAAATCAGCCTCATCCACAAAGACAAACATGTGGGGTGTTGGCCTGGCTTCAAGCTCCATGACATTCTAAAATATTGTAAATCCACAGGGCAACATAACAGTTATTCTAAAACAGTAGTTTACATTACAATATACTGTAACTGAAATCACTGCTGAGTGTGCAGTGCTCTGGTGGGTTTTGTTTACAGTAAAAAATAGTACTGTATTACAGGATATAGACATCTTACCTGGACATATTGGTACCGGAGTTCCTTGACTCAAACAGAGTTCCTCTCAAAGGGAACAGTGTACACCTGCTTCATGCTGATATGATGCTTTGTCAAGACTCTAGCAATGGTTGTCGTGCTTACACTTTCAACATTTTGAAATGTATTATTGTCTGCCAACACTCTCTCTTAAATGTTTTATGGCATTGTTGCTAATGACCATGTCAACAATTACAGCTTCCTGCTGAGTAGAGAAAATCCTACCTCTCCCCCCTCTATTTGGTAACCATTGGATCCTAAAACAGAAATAAAATTACACACAAGTGGTTCGGATAGCTTTTGCTCGATTTACTACTCTACAGTAATATTCAGTACAGTTAGATGCCCATGCAGAATGCATATCTTACCTGTTAGTTTGCTGGAAGGTTCTTATAATAGATGACACAGTTGAGCGTTGCAAATTTGGCTGCACTCGATGAGACCAGCATCTCTCATTGATAGACCATGATTGACAACATGATCAATGATTGTAGCCCTAATCTCATCTGACACTACAACTCTGGGTCTTCCCCTCAGTTGTCTTCCACAACGGATACGTAATCCTCTGCCTCTCCCGGCAACTCTTTCACCTCTGTAAGCCACTACACGATCTCTGGCTGGGTCCATGTTTATGTAAAATATATTCCAAAGATGTCCCCTTTTGTAGAGATGGTAATGACATAAAATTGGAAAATACCTGGGTAGGTCTTCAGTTACATAATGTAGAATGAAAATCAGCTGTGAATAATTAAGAGTTAGTATTATTATTTTATTTTGCTTTTACTGTAGCAATGTAAAAAATTGCAGTCTAATTCAATTTTCAGTAGCTTTTGAACTTGAGTTTAACATTTTTGATAAGGGTATCTTAACATTTGCAAAATGGTCTGTAGATACATAGAGTTTTGTTGGTAAATGTGTTTTTGTGAGACAAGTATTTATGTAATTTGAAAGATGTTGTCATTGAATGCATTTTGTGTCAAAGCAATGACAAATGATCCACAGGTTCCCACATAGAGTGTTGTTGTGATAACTGTATTTAGAGTTTTGCACATGTATCCGCAGTATTGTACAATGCTTGTTAGCAATCGAAAAAAACTGTAAAGTAGAAATGGGAGACAGAGAGAACTGAGAGAGAGGGGAGAAATAGGGGAGAAGGGTGTGGGGGTGAAATGCTCTTTCAAAAGTTGATTACATTTGATGGGACATTGTTTGTGTCTATCTTAATGGGTTTTTATAGTTTTTATATTGTTTTAGTTGTGTGTGTTTGTGTGTGTGCGTGTGTTCGTGTATGTGTGTTATAATGTACTGGATGTCTAATTTATCTCCTGTTCACATTGATAGTTGGCTTGTTTGTACTCTACTCTACACATAAGATAATATGGTTCTTCTGCTTCTTGCCAACTGGGGCATGGTCACTCTCTCTGACACTCCTGTGGTGTGTAATAGGTAGAGGGATGCACCTTTCTGCACTTGCACCTGCTGCAGTGAAACAAAATGTCTCCCGGGTGTCCACAGTCCATTCCCTCAGATAGTGAATGTAGTTGTAAACTACATAGTGGAACCAAAAATAATGGAAACTCCATACCCTTGGCTCAAAGTCACGCTGCGATGGGCTCAGAGATGGGCCCTGCTGATAGGAGATATGTGGTGGGTGAGTAGTCTGACGCTAACAAGGCTGACATGCGTCACCTAGGCAGATGCTACACATTGGTAGCGGAGGAGGTGACCCCCCTGTAAATGACTGAGCCCTCCGAAAACAGCTACATAAATCCAATCCATCAGCAGCTGCCCAGTCACCCAGGTATCGACACAGTCATTTCCCTTTCTGACGTAAATGAAGTCGGAACCCACATGATGAAACAAGAGGCACCGGATACTTTGCTTCCATATTCTGAATTCTGTTAGTATAGATCCCCATTCAAGAAGTCACACAAGTTCTGGTGACTCATCCCTTTCTGCCTACCCACAGTGGAATGGACGCTATTGACAAACAATTAGTCAGACCATGAACTGTAGCCTTGTACCACATAATGCTGTAACAAGGGAGGAAACTCCTTCCCTGCTACTCCCACGCTAAACCAAGAAATCTCAGTATTTATCTTATGTCTTGACCCAGAGTATTCAGATCTGGGCCTGCAGGTCTGCAGCATTGCTCTGCTCATTTATATAATTCCCCTCTAATAAGGGACTGATTCAGACCTGGGGCATCGAGTGAGTGGACAATAAATGGCCAATCAATTACATTAATCAATTAGTTAACCATTCACAGCAAATTGACCAGTGTTAACTAGTGTTGATTTTTCAGTATCACATTTCTAGTGTTGATTCAGGTGTTAAATTAACTCTGTAACTGTTGAATTAACACTCATTGGTGTAAAATAACCCCAGTGTTGGTGTTAATAACTAGTGTTAAACAAAAACCACGCCCATCATTATCACATTTCCCAGCATGTTTAGTTCAGGTTGATTTTTAGAATTGTTTGTTTCAATATCTATGTTTTTGCATTTAAGTTGATTGATTGATTAATATTATGCAACTCAAATATAAATAACATCTTTTTTTTTTTTACTAATCCAATCTGTTACTTGGATTTATTGCTCCCGTTACTGAAATGGTTATTCAAGTTTAGATGCTTTAGGTAGTCTCATATCTTACTTTTCCCAACCCGGCAGTCATTCGGAATGCAGGTTGCGGGTGAATTAACATTTTAAATGTTGGATAGCCCCACTCTCGCTGGATTCCAATAGGAATTACATGTCACTTAGTGAGCCAGCATAATGTGACATACAGTACATGCCTGATGTTGCCTGTAAACCATGAGTTTCAGCGCACCTCAAAATAAGGCCTTAAGAAATATATGTTGTATTATATTAAATAATACAATTTTAATAATAACATATTTGCTTAGGATCTTACTTAGTGAAGGCCACAGGACCCTAATGAATGATGGATAAATGCAACAACCATGTCTCTGTCACTAACAAAATATAGTCATGGGTATTCTGGGAAATATGCAAATAAGGCGTTACACTAAGCACTTTCAATTTAATGCTGAAAAGTGTGGACTCATATAGACACTGGCCCAGTGTTAAATGGAACACTCTCAGTGTTGATTTAACACTGGAGAATTTGCTGTGTTGGAGATAGAAGTTCAAGAAACAGAATAAAGATACAGCTGAAGTAGAGAAGAGAAAAAAGAATAGAAGAGTAGCAAAAGCAACAGCACTGTGTACTCAAGCGTCAGATTTGAAAGCACTTGCCATAGTTCCGGCCTTATCGGTTGAGTGCATATTAGGGGTGTGCCGAGTACTCGGACAAAATGAGTATTGTAACGGATATGGAGAATTTTCAGAATACGATTAAGACACAAGTATTTTTTATAACTATCCACGATAAGAAAAAAGTAATTTTCAGCTGCCAGCACACATCTCTCTTTCACTCAAACAGTGTGAAGCGCTGTGTGCTCTAAACAACTATTGGCTAGTTTTTCTGTCTGTAAAGAAACGGTCGGGGTATTGGATGAGCCTGCTGCAACGATTGGATTAGAACAAGCCGCTCTCCCTCTGCTCTCAATTCCCCAGACACTCACTCGTCTCAGGCAGTGTTGCCAACTTAGCGACTTTGTCGCTATATTTAGCGAGTATTCATACCCCTCTAGCGACACATTTTCAAAAAAGTGACTAGCGACAAATCTAGGGACTTTTTCTGGTGTTATTGGAGACTTTTGGAGACTCTGACGTGAAAGCACGTATCGTTCTTACCCTCCCCATGAACAGCGGGTGCTGCCGTGGGCCCTGTCCCAAAGCACTCACAGGCGGCCCAGTCCTCGCGCAGCAGTCCCTCTCAGCTGTAGTCAGAGCAGGAGATGTTCACTCCTCTGCGTCCAGACTGCAAATGAATTGCGCATGCAGGAAGCATGCAAAAAAAAAATACACACATTTTTAACAACTAAGTAACTCCACCAGAGTGTCTCTTTTGGGTCACTTTTGCCGGTCCCAAGCCCGGATAAAGGAGGAGGTTGGAATTGTGACATAAAAAAAAACAAGAATCCACAGAAGAAAGTTCATTTGTAGTTCTAAACATATTTAGGGTGTTTTTTACTCACTTTTTGTCTCTCCCACGACGTTATTACTCTCTCCTATAGCGTCCATCACAATGACATGCACATGGGCAATAATGCAAATTAGGTGATGTCATTTAGTGACTTCTAGCGACTTTTAGGACAGCCAATAGCTACTTTCCTTACTGAGGAGTTGGCAACACTGGTCTCAGGGCACAAGTGTCCCCTTCTCCAAACATTTTGTTTGAATCAGAATCCGTAACTAGTCATTGTTGTTCAATTTAGTTATTTCCTGTCGACTTTGCTGAGGCCATATGGTTGTTTTTGTCTGTCTACTTGGCGTTGTTTAGTAGGTGACTTTTTCTGTCCATAAAATTATTACATGGCTGACGACATCTGTCGTTATGTCGTGATCCAAGCCCATGCTTGCTTGCTATTATTATTTGTTCTCGTCCAGGCATGTTTACCTAGCGACAGATCATTAGAAAATAAAATGACAAATGTAGATTGTTTATTTTGATTGTGCAAATGTTGTGACATAAGTGTCGGGAGAGAAAATATTTGCTCCTCTCGAAAGTGAAACAATATATGAGGCAAGCGAATTAGCCCACCTTCATCTAAATCTGTCTGGAATAAATGCAGGCAGTAGTAGCCAGCCACGCATTAGGCTATTTATTCGCCTATTTTGCTGATAATTGAATAGGACTAAGTAAGTAAATCATGTGCATCTTAATCTGTCGGGGTCGTTTACCTTTGAACAGTGTGCGAATGAGTGTAGGAATATAACAATGCACTCTGAGTGATAACTCTGAGCAATAATGTGCATTTAAGGTCTAGGCTTTACCTGCATTTAAAGCACACTTCCGGGTTTTCTGATCACAAGTAAATCCGATTACGAGTATAAAGTGTGATAAAACGGATGAGTATGATGAGATTGGCACACCCCTAGTGCAGAGTGCGGAGACTCTGGTTAGAGGCTGAGGTTTGGACCTTCCTGGACATTGTATTTGCTCAGGGCAGAGACTACATCAGAGAGAATATTAGTGTGTTTACTATTTAGCTGTGTGCTGAAGGAGGGTTCCTACTCCCACACAACACAACACCTGCTTCTGTAACATTTAAGAGTCTGACATAAAGAAACAGGTACTGTAGACACAGTAGTGCACCACAATAGCAGAATTAATGGCATGAGGTCAAATCAAATAAATTAATGTATTGAGTCAGACATTAGTTGTTCAAGGCTGCTTACTTGAGTCACATCTTGTAAGCAATAGATTTGTATGGCTGCCAGGTTGTGCACTGAAGTAGTCTGGATGTTGGCTGGTGTTGCAGGTGGAGTGTCTTACTACAGATTACATAAAATGAGGACCTTGGGGACATACTGTATGTGTGTGTGTGTGTGTGTGTGTGTGTGTGTGTGTGTGTGTGTGTGTGTGTGTGTGTGTGTGTGTGTGTGTGTGTGTGTGTATTCATGTTTATCTGTGTGTAATATATTAGCACACTGAGGCAGGGATGCAGGTAAAAGAACAACGTTTATCTGATGTCATGGTTCAAGTGCAAGTACAGATGATCACATGTACATACATGACAGTGTGTGTGCGTGTGTGTGTTGTGAAGTCTGAGTGTAAACTCATTCAAGTGATTATGCCCTCGAAGCCGGTGTTTGGAGGATACAGTGCATTCGGAAAGTATTCAGACCTCTTCACTTTTTCCACATTTTGTTACGTTACAGCCTTATTCTAAAATTGATTAAATTGTTTTTTCCCTCATCAATCTACACAAAATACCCCATAATGACAAAGCAAAAACAGGTTTTTTCGAACATTTAAAAAAACGGAAATACTTTATTTACATAAGTATTCAGACCCTTTACTCAGTGCTTTGTTGAAGCACCTTTGGCAGCGATTACAGCCTTGAGTCTTCTTGGGAATGATGCTACAAGCTTGACACACCTGTATTTGGGGAGTTTCTCCCATTCTTCTCTGCAAATCCTCTCAAGCGCTGTCAGGTTGGATGGGGAGCGTCGCTGCACAGCTATTTCCAGGTCTCTCCAGAGATGTTAGATCGGGTTCAAGTCCGGGCTCTGGCTGGGCCACTCAAGGACATTCAGAGACTTGTCCCGAAGCCACTCCTGCGTTGTCTTGGCTGTGTGGTTAGGGTCGTTGTCCTGTTGGAAGGTGAACCTTCACTCCAGTCTGAGGTCCTGAGCGCTCTGAAGCAGGTTTTCATCAAGGTTCTCTCTGTACTTTGCTCCGTTCATCTTTCCTTCAATCCTGACTAGTCTCCCAGTCCCTGCCGCTGAAAAACATCCCCACAGCATGATGTTGCCACCACCATGCTTTATCGTAGGGATGGTGTCAGGTTTCCTTCAGACTTGACGCTTGGCATTCAGGCCAAAGAGTTCAATCTTGGCTTCATCAGACCAGAGAATCTTGTTTCTCATGGTCTGAGAGTCCTTTAGGTGCCTTTTGGCTAACTCCAAGCGGGCTGTCATGTGCCTTTTATTGAGGAGTGGCTTCCATCTGGCCACTCTACCATAAAGGCCTGATTGGTGGAGTGCTGCAGAGATGGTTATCCTTCTGGAAGGTTCTCACATCTCCACAGAGGAACTCTGGAGCTCTGACAGCATGACCATCGGGTTCTTGGTCACCTCCCTGACCAACGCCTTTCTCCCCCGATTGCTCAGTTTGGATGGGCAGCCAGCTCTAGGAAGAGTCTTGGTGGTTCCAACATTCTTCCATTTAAGAATGATGGAGGCCACTGTGTTCTTGGGGACCTTCAATGCTGCAGAAATGTTTTGGTACCCTTCCCCAGATCTGTGCCTCGAAACAATCCTGTCTCGACACTCTACAGACAATTCCTTCGACCTCATGGCTTGGTTTTTGCTCTGACATGCACTGTCAACTGTGGGACCTTATTTAGACAGGTGTGTAACTTTCCAAATCATGTCCAATCAATTTAATTTACCACAGGTGGACCCCAATCATATTGTAAAAACATCTCAAGGATGATCAATGGAAACAGGATGTACCTGAGCTCAATTTTGAGTCTCATAGCAAAGGGTCTGAATACTTATGTAAATAAGGTATTTCTGTTTTTTGTTTTTAATACATTTTGAAAAATGTATCAAAGCCTTTTTTCGCTTTGTCATTATGGGATGTAGATTGATGAGGAAAATGTTTTATTTAATCCATTTTAGAATAAGACTGTAACGTAACAAAATGTGGAAAAATTAAAGGGGTCTGAATACTTTCCGAATGCACATTTTGAAATGTTGCATCCCCATGTTGTCTAACATCGAGCACACAGCCATACAATCTCCATGGACAAACATTGGCAGTAGAAGTCAGTTCGTCAAATTTCTGCCCTGCTAGAGCTTCCCCGGTCAACTGTAAGTGCTGTTATTGTGAAGTGGAAACATCTAGGAGCAACAACGTCTCAGCCACAAAGTGGTAGGCCACACAAGCTCACAGAACGGGATCGCTGAGTGCTGAAGCGTGTAGCACGTAATGCAACACTCACTACCGAGTTCCAAACTGCCTCTGGAAGCAACGTCAGCACAAGAACTGTTCGTCGGGAGCTTCATGAAATGGGTTTCCATGGCCGAGCAGCCGCACACAAGCCTAAGATCACCTTGCGCAATGTCAAGCGTCGGCTGGAGTGGTGTAAAGCTCGCCACCATTGGACTCTGGAGCAGTGAAACGCGTTCTCTGGAGTGATGAATCACGCTTCACCATTTGGCAGTCTGATGGACGAATCTGGGTTTGGCGGATGCCAGGAGAACACTACCTGCCCGAATTCAAGGTGCCAACTGTAAAGATTGGTGGAGGAGGAATAATGGTCTGGGGCTGTTTTTCTTGGTTCGGGCTAGGCCCCTTAGTTCCAGTGAAGGGAAATCTTAAAACTACAGCATACAATGACATTATAGACGATTCTGTACTTCCAACTTTGTGGCAACAGTTTGGGGAAGGACCTTTCCTGTTTCAGCATGACAATACCCTTGTGCACAAAGCGAGGTACATACAGAAATAGTTTGTTGAGATCGGTGTGGAAGAACTTGACTGGCCTGCACAGAGCCCTTACCTCAACCCCATCGAACACCTTTGGGATGAATTGGAACGGCGACTGCGAGCCAGGCCTAATCACCCAACATCAATGCCCGACCTCACTAATGCTCTTGTGGCTAAATGGAAGCAAGTCTCCACACAATGTTCCAACATCTAGTTGAAAGCCTTCCCAGAAGAGTGGAGGCTGTTATAGCATCAAAGGGGGGACCAACTCCATATTAATGCCCATGATTTTGGAATGAGATGTTCGACGAGCAGGTGTCCGCTAGGGCTGTGGCGCTCATTAAATTTTGTCAGCCGGTGATTGTCAAGCAAATAACTGTCGGTCTCACGGTAATTTACGTTAATTAACATAATGTCAAGGTAGATGTAGGTGGGTGTGGGTGGAATCAGGCGCAGGACGCAGTACGTTAGTCCAACAGACTTTAGTGAGGCACAGCAAAACAAACACGAAATAAATGCCCTGAGGCAAAAGCTCCGCACGTAGGCGTAAACACAAGCGCACAAACAGGTGCGACAAAATACTCCAAAAACTAAGGAGCAAACTAGCTCAACCGAGCAAACAGTAAATATCCAGCCTACCGGCACGACAGTAAAACAATCACACACAACACCTGACAAACACAACGAGAACTAAATAGGACACTAATGACACTAAATGATAACAGGTGTGACAACAATCAGACAAAAGCAAACGAACATAGAAACATGCAACGGTGTCAGCTAGTATTCCGGAGACAACGAACGCCGAAGCCTGCCCGAGCAAGGAAGAGAGGCAGCCTCGGCCGAAACCGTGACAGTACCCCCCCCTTGACGCGCGGCTCCAGACGTGCGCCGACTCCGGCCTCGGGGACGACCAGGAGGACGCGGAGCAGGATGCGTCGGGTGCCCACGATGGAATTCCGTCAGGAGAGACGGGTCCAAAATGTCTCTCCTCGGCACCCAGCACCGTTCCTCCGGGCCGTACCCCTCCCACTCCACTAGATATTGGAGACCCCCCATCCGACGTCTCGAATCCAAGATGGACCGCACAGAGTACGCCGGTGCCCCCTCGATGTCCAATGGGGGCGGAGGAGTCTCCCTGATCTCACTTTCTTGGAGTGGGCCAGCTACCACCGGCCTGAGAAGAGACACATGGAACGAGGGGTTAATACTTTTATACTCCACAGGCAGTTGTAATTTGTAACACACCTCGTTCAACCTTCTCAGGACTTTAAATGGCCCTACAAACCGCCGACCCAGTTTCCGACAGGGCAGGCGGAGGGGCAGGTTTCTGGTAGAGAGCCAGACTCGATCACCAGGTGCGTACACCGGTCCCTCACTGCGGTGGAGATCGGCGCTCGCCTTATGACGACGGATGGCCCGCTGCAGGTGGACGTGTGCAGCGTTCCATGTCTCCTCCGAGCGCCGCACCCACTCATCCACCGCAGGAGCCTCGATCTGGCTCTGCTGCCAAGGTGCCAGAACCGGCTGGTAACCTAACACACATTGGAAAGGGGTTAGGTTAGTGGAGGAATGGCGTAGGGAATTCTGGGCCATTTCGGCCCAGGGAACGTACCTTGCCCACTCCTCCGGCCGGTCCTGGCAGTATGTTCTAAGAAACCTACCCACATCCTGGTTCACACGTTCCACCTGCCCATTACTCTCCGGGTGGTAACCCGAGGTGAGGCTCACCGAGACCCCCAACCGCTCCATAAAAGCTCTCCAGACTCTGGAGGTAAATTGGGGACCTCGATCAGACACAATATCCTCGGGTACCCCGTAGTGCCGGAACACATGGGTGAATAGTGCTTCGGCAGTTTGCAGGGCCGTAGGAAGGCCCGGCATGGGGAGCAAACGACAGGCCTTAGAAAACCGGTCCACAACGACCAGTATAGTGGTATTCCCCTGTGAAGGAGGAAGGTCAGTGAGGAAATCCACCGAGAGGTGAGACCATGGTCGTTGTGGAACGGGCAGGGGTAGTAACTTACCCCTAGGCAGATGTCTAGGCGCCTTACACTGGGCGCACACCGAGCAGGAGGAAACATAAACCCTCACATCCCTCGCCAACGTGGGCCACCAGTACTTGGCACTAAGACAGTGCACTGTCCGGCCGATACCAGGGTGTCCAGAGGAGGGTGACGTGTGAGCCCAATAGATCAATCGATCCCGAACCTCGAGCGGAACGTACTTCCGACCCTCCGGACATTGAGGTGGACTAGGGTCGGTGCGTAACGCTCGCTCGAGTTCAGCATCGACCTCCCACACTACCGGTGCCACCAGACAAGACTCCGGCAGTATGGGAGTGGGCTCCACGGACCTCTCCTCCGTGTCATACCGCCGAGACAGTGCGTCTGCCTTACCATTCTGTGACCCAGGGATGTATGTGATCTTAAATGTGAACCGAGTCAAAAACATATTCCACCTCGCCTGGCGAGGGTTCAGCCTCCTCGCTGCCCGGATGTACTCCAGGTTACGGTGGTCCGTCAAAATGAGGAAAGGGTGTTGAGCCCCCTCAAGCCAGTGCCTCCACACCTTTAGGGCCTGTACCACGGCTAACAGCTCCCTGTCCCCTACGTCATAGTTTCGCTCCGCCGGACTGAGCTTCTTAGAATAAAAAGCACAGGGGCGGAGTTTAGGTGGCGCGCCGGACCGTTGCGAAAGCACGGCTCCTATACCGGCCTCTGACGCGTCCACCTCTACCTGAAATGGCAAAGAGGGATCCGGATGCGCCAGCACTGGGGCCGAGGTAAACAGGTCCTTCAACCTCCCAAACGCCCTGTCCGCCTCGGCTGACCACTGCAGACGCACCGGACCCCCCTTCAAAAGAGACGTTATGGGAGCTGCCACCTGTCCAAAACCCCGGATAAACCTCCGGTAGTAATTCGCAAACCCCAAGAACTGCTGCACCTCCTTCACAGTGGTTGGCGTTTGCCAATTACGCACGGCCGACACCCGGTCTACCTCCATCTTCACCCCTGACGCAGACAACTGATAACCCAAAAAGGAGACCGACTCCTGGAAAAACAGACACTTCTCTGCCTTGACATACAGGTCGTGCTCCAACAGCCTCCGCAACACTCTGCGCACCAGGGCCACATGCTCGACTCGGGTAGGCGAGTACACGAGAATGTCATCTATGTACACGACCACCCCCTGCCCCTGCATGTCCCTGAAGATCTCATCAACGAATGATTGGAAAACTGAAGGAGCGTTCATCAACCCGTATGGCATGACAAGATACTCGTAATGGCCCGAGGTGGTACTAAAGGCTGTCTTCCATTCATCGCCCTCCCTAATGCGCACCAAGTTGTACGCGCTCCTGAGATCTAATTTAGTGAAGAAACGCGCCCCGTGCAATGACTCCGTCATGGTCGCAATCAGCGGGAGTGGATAACTGTACTTCACCGTGATCTGATTGAGACCACGGTAATCAATGCACGGGCGTAATCCTCCATCCTTTTTCTTCACAAAAAAGAAACTCGAGGACGCAGGAGAAGTGGAAGGCCGTATGTATCCTTGTCTCAGAGATTCGTCTATGTACGTCTCCATAGCTCTCTTCTCCTCCTGAGACAGAGGATACACATGGCTCCGTGGGAGCGCAGCTCCTGCCTGGAGGTCTATCGCACAATCTCCCTGCCTATGGGGAGGCAACTGCGTCGCCCTCGACTTACTGAACACAATAGCCAAATCCCCATACTCAGGGGGAACGTGCAATGCGGGCACCTGGTTTGGACTCTCCACCGAGGTAGCCCCTATGGAAACGCCTAAACATCGACCCACACACTGGGCAGACCACTCCATCAGAGCCCTCTCCTGCCACGAAATAGATGGGTTATGGGTACTCAACCAGGGCATGCCCAGCACCACCGGATACGCAGGCGAGTCAATCAGAAATAGCTGGATCATCTCCTGATGACCCCCCTGCGCACACATCCTAAGTGGCGCAGTGACCTCCCTGATCAAGCCCGCACCCAACGGACGGCTATCTAGGGCATGAACGGGAAAGGGAACGTCAACAGGGAGAAGGGGAATCCCTAAGGCTAAACAAAACTTCTTATCAACAAAATTCCCAGCCGCGCCTGAATCTACCAGCGCCTTATGCTGGGAATGAGGTGCTACCTGTGGAAAACGCACAGATATACAGAAATGTGCAACAGAGAGCTCTGGGTGAGTGGGGCGCCTACTCACCTGGAAGGACTCCCCAGAGCGGGACCTGTCGTCCTCTCCCCGAGGAGGCCATCCCCAGCACCTAGCCGCGGTGTGTCCTCCCCGACCACAGTTGGTGCAGGAGATGGACCCCCTCGTAAGCCGACCCCTCCTCTCTCTAGCGCCAGCGCCCCCGAGCTCCATGGGGCACGGCTCGGAGGCGCTGGAGGGTGAAATGGACGGACCCCCCTCGGAACGTCCGCGGGTAGCTAGCAGGGTATCCAGCCTGATGGACATGTCGACCAACTGGTCGAACGAGAGGCTGGTGTCCCTACAGGCCAGCTCCCTACGGACGTCCTCGCGTAGACTACATCTGTAGTGATCGATGAGAGCCCGCTCATTCCACCCTGCATCCGCCGCTAGGGTACGGAACTCCAAGGCGAACTCCTGGGCACTCCTCTTCCCCTGCCTGAGGCCGACCAGACGCTCCCCCGCCGCTTTCCCCTCCGGGGGATGGTCAAACACCGGCCTGAAGCGGCGGGAGAACTCGTCGTAGGTGATGGTGTTAGCGTCGATCCTCCTCCACTCTGCGTTGGCCCATTCCAACGCCTTCCCGGAAAGGCAGGAGATCAGGGCGGACACACTCTCGTGTCCCGAGGGCGCCGGGTGCACGGTGGCCAGGTAAAGCTCCACCTGGAGAAGGAATCCCTGACACCCGGCCGCGGTCCCATCATAGGCCCTCGGGAGCGAGAGTCGAACTCCTCTGGGTTCCGGAGCGGGAATGGCCTGAGTGGCCGATGGTGCGGGCAGGGAGGATGGCGGTGGAGGAGTCCCTCGGGTCTCCCAGCCTCGGATGGTGGTGATCACCTCCTGCAGTGCGGACCCCATCCGCAGGATCTGGTCATCCTGCTCACGGATCCTGTCCTCCAACGTCGCCTGTGCTGCTGCGGCTCCTGCTGATTCCATCGAGTATGGTGTGTGATTCTGTCAAGGTAGATGTAGGTGGGTGTGGGTGGAATCAGGCGCAGGACGCAGTACGTTAGTCCAACAGACTTTAGTGAGGCACAGCAAAACAAACACGAAATAAATGCCCTGAGGCAAAAGCTCCGCACGTAGGCGTAAACACAAGCGCACAAACAGGTGCGACAAAATACTCCAAAAACTAAGGAGCAAACTAGCTCAACCGAGCAAACAGTAAATATCCAGCCTACCGGCACGACAGTAAAACAATCACACACAACACCTGACAAACACAACGAGAACTAAATAGGACACTAATGACACTAAATGATAACAGGTGTGACAACAATCAGACAAAAGCAAACGAACATAGAAACATGCAACGGTGGCAGCTAGTATTCCGGAGACAATGAACGCCGAAGCCTGCCCGAGCAAGGAAGAGAGGCAGCCTCGGCCGAAACCGTGACACATAAACACATTTAGCATCTCCTTGCTTCCACACATAGTATACAAGCCACTGATGCAGACCTTTGGAACATCTACATTTTAAAAAGTCTAATAAATCCATCTAATATAGTCTACACCTTCACAATAAATCCATTATTTATTTTAGACAGGTCTAAAGAAGCATGATATGAAGAAAATGTAGTCTATTTCAGAAGAACAGAATAGCATACTCTGAGTTGTCCTTATTACATTTACATTTACGTCATTTAGCAGACGCTCTTATCCAGAGCGACTTACAAATTGGTGCATTCACCCTATAGCTAGTGGGATAACCACTTTACATTTATTTATTTTTATTTTGTTTATTTTTTTGGTGGGGGGGGGGGGGGGGGGGGGTAGAAGGATTACTTTATCCTATCCCAGGTATTCCTTAAAGAGGTGGGGTTTCAAATGTCTCCGGAAGGTGGTGAGTGACTCCGCTGTCCTGGCGTCGTGAGGGAGCTTGTTCCACCATTGGGGTGCCAGAGCAGCGAACAGTTTTGACTGGGCTGAGTGGGAACTATGCTTCCGCAGAGGAAGGGGAGCCAGCAGGCCAGAGGTGGATGAACGCAATGCCCTCGTTTGGGTGTAGGGACTGATCAGAGCCTGAAGGTACGGAGGTGCCGTTCCCCTCACTGCTCCATAGGCAAGCACCATGGTCTTGTAACGGATGCGAGCTTCAACTGGAAGCCAGTGGAGTGTGCGGAGGAGGGGGGTGACGTGAGAGAACTTGGGAAGGTTGAACACCAGACGGGCTGCGGCATTCTGGATGAGTTGTAGGGGTTTAATGGCACAGGCAGGGAGCTCAGCCAACAGCGAGTTGCAGTAATCCAGACGGGAGATGACAAGTGCCTGGATTAGGACCTGTGCCGCTTCCTGTGTAAGGCAGGGTCGTACTCTCCGAATGTTGTAGAGCATGAACCTGCAGGATCGGGTCACCGCCTTGATGTTAGCGGAGAACGACAGGGTGTTGTCCAGGGTCACGCCAAGGCTCTTCGCACTCTGGGAGGAGGACACAACGGAGTTGTCAACCGTGATGGCGAGATCATGGAACGGGCAGTCCTTCCCCGGGAGGAAGAGCAGCTCCGTCTTGCCAGGGTTCAGCTTGAGGTGGTGATCCGTCATCCATACTGATATGTCTGCCAGACATGCAGAGATGCGATTCGCCACCTGGTTATCAGAAGGGGGAAATGTTAGTACCTGATCTGGTTATGCCAAATGGCTGTGGGCTACATTAGTTCATTTAGCAGACAAGATTTCCTTAGAATTCCGTGGCATTATTTGATATTATTTCATAGTATGAAGAAGGATATTTTCTCCAAACGATTTGAGGGAGTGCGCACATGCGGCTATTCTGTGTTGAGTTGTTAACAAAGAAATAGGTACTCCTATATGCTTAATTTAGAGCTATTAATGTAACTTTAGTTGTTCTACAAACGTTGGGATATATGTTTTGATTTTTAAAACATTGTAAGGCTGCACGATGCAACTCTAATGATTATTTGAAAAAAGTCACTTGAAAAGCATGAGCTCTGCTTAGTTTTTTTGTGCAGGCTGTACACACTTTATCAGTCTCTCATTCACAATTTGACAAGCACTTGATAAAGCCTCAAATTTCACGGCGGCATCCCCTTTGTGTGGCCATAATGTACCCTAAAAAAATCAATGCCTTTTGCAGCTAGTGGCAGTTCTGCCCTTGGCCCGGAGTGCAGCGTTGTGCCCTTCTCCCTGAGTTCTGCACGCTCCGAAGCACCTCTCACTCACATGGCTCTCCATCACGTGATCGGGCTACAAGTGAAGACAGACACATCAGGGACGCAACTGCACGCGTCCTTTTCGAATTCCGAGGTGCATATTGTCCACATTTACTTTTGTCAGCCAACAAGATGAGTAGGCCTAACGAACAGCAATAACACTAGCCTATGTCAATCTACTATCCCCCATAGTACAAAAGTTTACCTATTCTATTCTGTGCGAGAAATAAATATTCCAAACATAGCCTGGGACAGTTGTGGGATGCGATAGATCCCAAATTAATACAACCACTAGCATAAAAAAACATTTTTTACGCAATGTGTCTGACGCAACAGATCAGAACGTTTAGCTTTAAATGTTTATTAACTATTAGGCTATCTCTTAACATTATAAGCGCAGCAATGCGCACATGGCAGTAGGCTATAAGCATGAATGTTCCATTAGTGGGAAAACACCATTATCAGAAGTGACCACAAATGTGATTGTGCATGTAATGCTTTTATTATAAAGGTGCATTTTTTATTATCTTCCCCAAACTTGAAACTCACGCGCTGCTTATGTATGCCAGTTAGGCTCTACACCCCTTGTAAAGCGGATTAATGTGCTTAATTTTAAGAAGTTATTTGGCCACTTTAGTTGTGATACAAACCTTATCAAAACACATAGGCCTATGGGCTAGGCTACATGAGGTGTGTGACTATGATTAGAAAAAGTCGCCAAAAAAAGGCATTGTTTCTTGCCTTATGCTGGGCATCATTCACAAGTGATAATATATAATTCACAAGTGATAGGCTAATATTGTCACCCATCAGACTATTTTTCATTTAATCTTGTCTTTACATATACTAAATAATATATGTGTGAAATTTGTTTTGATTGAGAATGGACCATTATCATGCACCTGTCTTGAAACAGGAGCAGCGGGAAAAAATACATGTTATCTATGCACTTAAATAGCGAATGGAGGACATTTTTCCCGTGGTTCATTTTCATGCCAGCCAGGTAGGCTATACTCCTGTTGTAAAGATAAGCAATGTGCTTAATATTAGGAAAGTTGAGAAATAAATATAGTAGGCCTAGCCTATAGAAAGCTGATGGGATCCTCCTCTTTTTAATAGAGGCCATCACTCTGTTTTTTCACGCAATTGCATAGCCTATAGAAATGTTGGGCAACATGAGCTCATGGGCTCTCATGGAGTGTTTGATTAGATTTTCGATTGCATTTGCATTGATGTCAGAGTGATAAGAGGGACAAGAGTGCTGAGTACCAGGTAGTTAGCACGTTTGGTAAGCTACTAATGACCGTCAGCAGCATCAGAGCTTGGAGAAGCCTAATTACCGTGACTAAATGGTCACGTGGAATTTGACTGCCTTCATGACTCGTGAACGCCGGTGTGGCTGTAATACCATCACCGCAACAGCCCTAGTGTCCGCATACTCTTGGTAATGTAGTGTATATCAGACCGTATACCACGGGTATGACAAAACATTTATTTTTACTGCTCTAATTTAGTTGGCAACCAGTTTCTAATATAAATAAGGCACCTCAGGGGTTTGTGGCATATGGCCAATATACCATGGCTAAGGGCTGTATCCAGGCACTCCGCATTGCATTGTGCTTAAGAACAGTCCTTAGCCATGGTACATTGGCCATATCAAATCAAATCAAATCAAATCAAATCAAATTTTATTGGTCACATGCGCCGAATACAACAGGTGCAGACATTACAGTGAAATGCTTACTTACAGCCCTTAACCAACAGTGCATTTATTTTAAACAAAAAAGTAAGAATAAAACAACAACAAAAAAGTGTTGAGAAAAAAAGAGCAGAAGTAAAATAAAGTGACAGTAGGGAGGCTATATATACAGTAAAATAAAGTGACAGTAGGGAGGCTATATATACAGGGGGGTACCGTTGCATAGTCAATGTGCGGGGGCACCGGCTAGTTGAGGTAGTTGAGGTAATATGTACATGTGGGTAGAGTTAAAGTGACTATGCATAAATACTTAACAGAGTAGCAGCAGCGTAAAAAGGATGGGGTGGGGGGGCAGTGCAAATAGTCCGGGTAGCCATGATTAGCTGTTCAGGAGTCTTATGGCTTGGGGGTAGAAGCTGTTGAGAAGTCTTTTGGACCTAGACTTGGCACTCCGGTACCGCTTGCCGTGCGGTAGCAGAGAGAACAGTCTATGACTAGGGTGGCTGGAGTCTTTGACAATTTTGAGGGCCTTCCTCTGACACCGCCTGGTATAGAGGTCCTGGATGGCAGGGAGCTTTGCCCCAGTGATGTACTGGGCCGTACGCACTACCCTCTGTAGTGCCTTGCGGTCAGAGGCCAAGCAGTTGCCATACCAGGCGGTGATGCAACCAGTCAGGATGCTCTCGATGGTGCAGCTGTATAATTTTTTGAGGATCTGAGGACCCATGCCAAATCTTTTTAGTCTCCTGAGGGGGAATAGGCTTTGTCGTGCCCTCTTCACGACTGTCTTGGTGTGTTTGGACCATGATAGTTCGTTGGTGATGTGGACACCAAGGAACTTGAAGCTCTCAACCTGTTCCACTACAGCCCCGTCGATGAGAATGGGGGCGTGCTCAGTCCTCTTTTTTTTCCTGTAGTCCACAATCATCTCCTTTGTCTTGGTCACGTTGAGGGAGAGGTTGTTGTCCTGGCACCACACGGCCAGATCTCTGACCTCCTCCCTATAGGCTGTCTCATCGTTGTCGGTGATCAGGCCTACCACTGTTGTGTCGTCGGCAAACTTAATGATGGTGTTGGAGTCGTGCCTGGCCATGCAGTCATGGGTGAACAGAGAGTACAGGAGGGGACTGAGCACGCACCCCTGAGGGGCCCCCGTGTTGAGGATCAGTGTGGCAGATGTGTTGTTACCTACCCTTACCACCTGGGGGCGGCCCGTCAGGAAGTCCAGGATCCAGTTGCAGAGGGAGGTGTTTAGTCCCAGGATCCTTAGCTTAGTGATGAGCTTAGAGGGCACTATGGTGTTATACCACACACCCTCTGGCCTTATTGCTTAATTATATTTGCTTGGCTTCCCCCTGAGTCAGAGAGAAACAAAGGCACAGTGCTACTGAAGTCCTACCGTATAAGGGTGTGCACAGACTGCACACACACTGGTGCACGTACACACACATACATACACACAAACATACACACACACACTTTCACGCATCCATACACACCCTTGATCTCACCAAGTTGGAATGCATTGCATACACACATTTAAATACACAAGACATTGCAGATATAATCTTGGCGGAAAACATTTCTGAGTGACTCGAAGAGTGAAGCAGGATATGCTAACTCATGGTGTAGACTGTGAAGTGTGTGTGTCCTCAGAATCCAGGATTCTGGAGAAATGCTTCAGTCACGTGTTTGTTTCCATCTAGTGGAAAGCCTTCCCTTATAGCAGCAAAGGGGGGACCAACTCCATATTAATGCCCATGGTTTCCGATGAGCATGTGTCCACATACTTTTGTCCATGTAGTGTACATACGCACACGCACACACACACACACACACACACACACACACACACACACACAAACAAATACGATTTGATTTGATTTTCTCTTTTTAATGCAACTGTGACTGTGAGTATCATTCCAGTGTATCTCATTTGTTGTGTTATGCCATTGCAAATAATATATGACTATGGCCAGTGACGGTGTCTTGTGAAAGCCCTGGTGTTAATTGACAATGGTTGACTAAATCACTCTGTGGTTTGAAATTCTCTTCTCGGGGACCACCAGCTGTTCCAGAGGTAGCTCACTTGATTCAACTTGTCAATTAATGCAATAGTAATACCTATGGAATTTTAACAATATAATATGGCCAGAATAAAAAACCCTGTATGGTTCTTTAAAAGGATCTACAAAGAACATTTCAGATTGGGAAAGGTTCTTTATAGCAGGGGTTCCCAAAGTTTTTCACTCAGGCGCCCCTTCCAGCATTGGGGAACATCGCGCCACATCTATTTCTATGGGCACAAGCCCTCTTCCATCCTCTCACTCTGTCCTTGGATTATCTCTTTTGTTATTCCCCACGTTATCTCTCCTCCATCTTTCCCTCCTCCTACCTTCCTTTCAGTCTGTCTGCCCCCTGATTAATTCCTCCACTTCTATCTACATCAATCTCGCCGTCTTTCTCACCCTCTGTCAATCCTCCTCTTCTTTGACCTGTCTGTCCTGTATTATTTTATCCCTCCATCACCCTCTCCATCTCTCTCTGTCGGCCACTTGAAAACAGAACATCTGCCCTCGAAAAGCTGAATCATAATACACTTCAGTCACAGTTATTCTCTGTTGTTATTCAGAGAACGATCAAAGCGTAACATCTGAAAACAAAATCATTATATTGTGTTCCTTTCCGTTTCTCTCTCCCTCCAGCAGGGTAGAGGGTGCATATAGATTAGACAACAAATTTATGATGAATGTTGCTGAAACGTATTGGGAAAGGCTACAGATAGCACAGCTGCTGTATAGACAAAAACATCTGCACACTTTTGCTTTTAGAACCAATCAAAGAAGGCCATCCAGTGTGTGTGTGTGTGTGTGTGTGTGTGTGTGTGTGTGTGTGTGTGTGTGTGTCTTTGAAATAATAGCAGGACTCAGTGTTGACAGTGGCATGCAGTAATGAGCCAGTTAGCATTCCCATGGTGCACTGCAACAGGTCAATGGGCTGACATTTGCACCACCGCTGAACGCCAAGTACCCAGTGGACTTATTATCAGTGGAGAGGACACGTGCACACTAATTAACACTTTGTGTGTGTGTGTGCGTGTGTGTGCGTGCATGGGTGCTTGAATGCATGTGTGTAGTCATTAGGGCTGTCTTAAATTAGTGGAAGCAGCTATTAGACCTATTTGGCAGGGGATTTGATAAGGTTAACTGGTATAGAGTGATTGCTTTATTAAGGTGATGATGTGCTAAGCCTGGGGTGTGAGACATGGTCAGACTGATTGGGTGATGTGGGGATGGTCAGGGGCTGTGAGACTGTAGAAGTTACTATGGTAATCCTGCTGACAATCAATATCAGCTGTCTGTTCATTAGAGCTTCAACACTGTGGCAATGTGATTAGACCAGCAGATTACCTATGAGCTCAATAGGTTGTGAGACCAGACTCTAACATCAAGGGCCAGCTGCAGTCTCTCACTTCAGAGATAGTCCCTAACAACAGTTTGTGTTGTGTTGTGTTTTGAACAGGGTCAGGATCAGAATGGCTGTGGACCAGTCTCTGGGGATATAGTAACTGCTGTGTGACTGGAGGTTTGTCTGAGACACCAGAGAGAAACAAGATAAGGAGAAGAACACAGAGGAACCTTGGGGAACGTGGAGAACGTCCTGCTTCACACATAGAAACCATGATGACGCTAACAGAACGCTAACGGAACGCTCAGTGAGGTCATGTAGCTGCACTCGGACCGTCCTGCATGTGACCACACCTCCCACATCTCCTCGGCTTCTCTGATTGGCTGGTTTTGAGAGTGACGGACCAATGGAGAAGAGTGCTGAGGAGCTGAACCTCTCGTTCCTGCTGGAGCATGAGAGAGAGATTATCCTCAGTGTCCTGCAGAAGGACGAGAAACTGAGGAAGCGAGAGGAGAAGAGGATACGGTGAGGGCAGAATAAGTCTTTATCATTATGTACTCATACATCTACTACTACACCTTCTTTGATGAAGATGTTTGTCAGTGGCGATTTTAGCATGTCAATCTTGGTGGAGCAAACAAAAAATACAGGAAACGTTGAGCGGATAAGAGGCAATCCGTAATTCCGATTAAGACATTAATGAGCGAGCTAAGACGGACGTAGTCAATATAACTATTTGTTCAGCACTTTTGAAATGTACAGTGACAGAATTCAGAACATGGGCTGTTCTTACAGTATTCTCCCTGTACACCAAGTCAGAACCGTAGGATAAATAAAGGGGGCACATAAGCAGACAATGAAAGCTCTTACAATATTCAATGATTACATTTCTCTAAAACAGGCTATAGGCTACATGTGCACCACCAAGTCAGAACAGTGGGCTACTAACTGCTTACTACACAACATACACTTAGTATTACTTTCTTAGCTACAGTTTAAATATCTCCCTGACATATTACATCATTTATACAGCAGCATACAATTCCTTTTTGGACTCACCTTGTTGTGCTGTGCTCACTTGAACAGGAAGGTGACGTGACGGTCCTTGTGGGAAAAGTTTGTCATCAAACTTTGTCATCAAAGTCTGGCATTCTCTGGATTTATGGTGCTTTGAAGACAACTGGGAACTCTGAAAAAAACAAGGATGAATCATGACGTCAGTGATCTTCAGGTCGGCACTCTAGAAGCCTCTCGAGTGGCGCAGCAGTCTAAGGCACTGCATCTCAGTGCTTGAGGCGTCACTACAGACTCCCTGGTTTGATTCCAGGCTGTATCACAACTGGCCGTGATTGGGAGTCCCGTAGGGCGGTGCACAATTGGCCCAGTGTCGTCTGGGTTTGGCCGGTGTAGGCCGGCATTGTAAATAAGAATTTGTTCTTAACTGACTTGCCTAGTTAAATAAAGGTAAAAAAAAAAAGAGGCCAGAGTTCCCGACTTGGATGACCGTTCAAAACATATTTTCCCATTCGGAACTCATTTCCAGTTGTCTTGAACTCACTGAAGTCTGAGCTTTCCCAGTTCCGAGTTTCCAGTTGTTTTGAAAGCGGCAGAAGTCGTGCTGGATTGACAGGATAGCCAATGTATTCAACCTTTTCTGGCTCATGGTGTTGCATGTGAATGTTTATCCTTTTAAGCTTGGAAAAGAGACCCTTAAACCCAGACTTGGACCACGCACCCTCTCCACTGAATAGCAGGCTAGTGATTGCTTTGCAACGCTTGCAGTTAGCCACTGATTCCTTCCAAACCACTCATTGTTGAATTTGCGATTTCCAACTTTTCATGTCCAATGGCCAATGAGCATGATACGTTTTATCTATAATTTCTCTTCATGTGACAAGGATTGAAAAGGATTTGCCAGTAGATTGTCGACTTGATTCATGATGATGACTGCTTGACTAGCTTGCTAGCTAAGATTTTGAAAGTATAATGTTGACATGATCAGTCCAATCAAAGCTACGGTAAATATAACATGATTTGACATCTTGTTATCTGTGGCCAATAACCTTGAGCCTTCTTGGATGGATACTTCTAATGTAAATATATGGCATCACCCAGGGCGCTTGAATTTTCGAGCTCTCCCTGTAGATTTTGCGGTGATGTAGCGTTTAGCTAAACAGGTGGGGCTCAAAACAGGTGAGGCTCTGCCCCACCTGCCCTGAATGACGGTTGCCACTGATGTTGATGATGATTTTTTTGTTGTAATCATCATCATTATTCGTACCTCTACAATCACAATACGACCACATCATCACAACTACTACAATCATGGTCATAATCATTAGTGACAATGACAAACTTAATAAGTGTTCTTCCTTTGTTTCTCCCTGTTGTAGGAAGCTGAAGAATGAGCTGGTGGAGATCAGGCGTAAGGGTTTGCGACGCCCCCAGGAGGTTGGGGAGCGTCAATGCGCCCGCTGCCTGAAGGGCCTGGGCCTGATCTTCGACCGCGGGGAGCTCTGTGAGGAGTGCCTACAGCGCGTCTGCAGCGACTGCCGCGTGATGCCCCCTGAAGGAAAGCAGTGGAAGTGCTCCATCTGCGCCAAAGTCTCGTGAGTCTTGGCAAAGGCATCAGGTCATGGTTTAGCACCAGTAACCGTTCTGTGTGTGTATGTGTGTATGTATTTTTTTAATGAATGACAGATGCTTCCTATTTATTTTCAATCACTCTGCATTTATCTTCATTTGCTCTGTGACATCCTTTTCAGGGCGTTTTGACATCACCTTTAGAGACAGTTAAAGCCAGGGTTAAAGTTGGGAGGTCAGTGAATTGTACAGGGGTCAGAGGTCAGGGGACTCTGTCTGATGGTGTCTCTGATTGACAGAGAGCTGAAGGTGGTGACCGGGGAGTGGTTCCTGGAGGAGCGGTCCAAACGGTTTGACCAGGGGGCGGTGCTCAGCAGTGATGTTATCAAACAGTCTATCATGAGCAGCCCCGCTGGAAGCCCCCACAGGAAGTCCCCAGCGCCAGGCGACACAGTCCACACACCTGAGAGGCCTGACAAGTCCAAATCAGGAAGAAGCGCCGTAAGGAACCTGGTGGATGGTGCCAAGAGGAAAGGGAAAGGGTGAGAAACACACACAGGTACTGTATGTACACACACAGGGTTGAGCTGGATTACTTCAACATATAATCAGTTGGAAATTACAGATTGGCAATTTACAATTTAATCAATGACACAGGAGAAGATCACTGCACAGAGTTAATATGATGACTAGTCTACTACACAGGCAGGTGGAGAATGGGCCATCATCAGAGAATGTGTTTCCCATTGCATTCTGACTGGTTGGGTTAGTAGGCTTCCAGGACACACCTGGCCCACTGGCCACTCAACACACAGTTTTCTGGACTCCAATGAGACAAAGATTTATCACATTATCATATTGATATTTGATTAAGTAATCCAAAATGTAATCAGCATCTGGCCTGATTACAGCTACTTAATTTGTGTAATCTGATTACTTAATGTAATCATTTACGTAATGTAATCAATTACTACAGTCTTAGAATAAAAGGTGCTATCTAGAACCTAAAAGGGTTCTTTGGCTGTTCCCATATAGGAGAACCAAAAATAGTTCTACCTGGAACCAAAAAGTGTTATCCTATGGGGACAGCCAAAGAACCCTTTTGGAACCCTTTTTTCTAAGAGTGTACCCAACCCTGCAACACACACGCGTACACACAGACACACACACACAAATGCACACGCACACACACTGACGTATCACACACACACCACAGGCTGATTTGTAAAATTATCAGCTGTGTGTTGAATCCCAGGATGCGGATGGAAAAGAGGGGCAGCTGTCCCAGCCTGAAGCCAGAAAACGAGGTGGACGGTGGGAGTGTGTTTCCTTCTGTCCCCAACACAGACACATACAGTGTACACAGCGCCCGGTCCGCACCACGCTCCACAACCTGCTCTGCACCTCACTCACACAGGTGAGGCCAAACCACCAAACCACACCCATACAAGTAAAAACATTTTTTTAAAGGTTTTATTGTCACATACACCGTGGGCACATCTCCATTGTCTATAGTGGCTTATTGACTTAATCTCCTTCATTTACACTCATTTGAAGTTACAGGATAGGTGAAAGCAGCACATCTGTTTTAGGCAATAACTAAAGCTGTAGAGATTGGGTGTGACGAGAAGATGATTGATGACCAGTGGTTAAATTGAAAGTACTAACCCTAAACCTAGAATGGTAATTCAATCGAGTACAGGCTTAACTGAATGAACAACAAAGATGGAATGCAATATTACATTTAAATAGTTTGGGGAATGGCCTTGTCTCCGAGGGAAGATCCTCTGAGCCAGATAATGTGATGGCAGGTAGTTGACATATAAATACATCCAAAGATTTACGCCCATTGGTGAATATGGTGTAATTGCAGAACACAATTCGGGGTGTTTCTTGATGTGGGTGTTCCCTGATATCAGGAAACGCCAATTGATACCTGTCAATGGTCAGTTCCGATATCATGAGACTGATGGTTTCTCGACACAGATGAATTGTTTACATAGCAGGTTAGGATAACTAACGTGACAGGTTAGGATAATTAACACAGCAGGTTAGGTGAATTAGCGTCGCAGGTTAGGAAATTTAGGTTAATGTTAGGAAAAGGGTTAGGGTTAGCTACAATGCTACAGTTGTCTACAACTGTTGTCCCCGACACGAAAGAAACAGCCACAGACCAATGGCGAGCATCAATGGGTGTAGCTTGATATCAAGAAACGCCTATATCAGAAAATGCCCCTAATTGCGCTCTGAATTACACCCTTCTCCCATTGGTTGAGAGAGAGGAAGGTGATAATTGCAAGAGTGAGCCCATAGGTTGAACAGCAATCATGAGGAATGTGCATTATTGTGCAGTGCTTATAGGCTATATAATACATTTGTCTCCATTCCCACTATACCTGTATAATAGGAAACAAAGTTAATTATGTTATGCTGACTGGATGAAGTTAAACGAGCATTCAGACCAGCCTTCCTGTTTGAACTTTTGTAAACTACATTACATTGTAATTACATCAATAAGCCTTAATCCTAACCCCAACCCTAACTCTAACCCTAGAATGGTAATACATTGTACTTACAGCAGTAACCCTAGCCATAAGCCAAACCCAAACCGTTGCTTCATGTCAACACCCTGATCCAACCCTGACCCTGATCATCAGAATCTCAAATGTGTTATTCCAGTGTGTATGATGTGTAATGTGATGGTTTGTATTCTGTGTTGTCCTCAGGGGTAGTACTGTGTAATGTGATGGTGTGTATTCTGTCTTGTCCTCAGGGGTAGTGCTGTGGTTCTGGAGACCTCAGGGTTCCCTACTGTACCCAACAACCTACGCTCCCAAACCCCGGAGAGGGACAGGTTCCCTACACCCAGCAGCAAGAGCAGGAGGGTCAGGGTCAGCTACCCAACAGACACACACACACACATATTTTCATGCACTCATAAACACACACACACACACTCATAGAATGTGTGATTTTTAACATACCTCTGTCTGTGTGTGTGTGTATGTGTGTGCAGCCGGAGGGAGCGGAGAGCGTGGCTAGTTTCCGCTCCAGTGACAGCGTATTTGACAAGATGTCCGACACTGTCCCCGGGCAAGGCAGGACAGAGTCTGGCACCACCACCCCCACCATCGCTGTCTCCAGGGCCTCTGTGTCATCAGGTATCGTCATGACAACACACTCCTCACACCTCCACCATGTGTGTATGTGAACACCAAATTCACTTGTTTACTGAGTTTGAATCTGACAGGGGAGCATGAAGAAGATGAAGATGAAGCATTTAATGTCATGGTTTTTATGGAGGTGTGTCAGAAGGTTAGGAAGTGTTCTATTAGATTGGGAGCAATGGAGCCTGGTCCTTCGATCGTCAGGGAGAGTTGTAGCACCTTGTAAAGGATGGAGTTTACGCATTAAACTATCACTAACACTGCCAAGGGCATAAGTCATTACAGCTCCTATGTTGCTCTCACCCTCTGCCTCTCTCTCTCTCCTCTTTCTTTCTTTCTTTCTTTCTTTCTTTCTTTCTTTCTTTCTTTCTTTCTTTCTTTCTTTCTTTCTTTCTTTCTTTCTTTCTTTCTTTCTTTCTTTCTTTCTTTCTTTCTTTCTTTCTCACTCTCTCTCGATTGCTCTCTTACACTCACACCCACTCTCCTCTTCTTGTTTCTCATTGTCTCCCTCCCTACATTTCCTCTCTCCTCCCTTTCTCTCTTTGCCCTTTTCTCTACTCAGACACCTTTCTCATCTCACCCAGTAACAGCTGGCTGTTGTAGCAGCATATGGCGCTCTGTCACATGTTAGCATTTCATAACAACTCTAATTAATGTCATTAGGCATGGCTGTGAAAGTACTGAGGAGAACTGTCTGTATGTGTGGCTGTGGGAAGGTAATACCTTGTCACTCCCTCCTCTCATCTCTCTCTCACTTTCCATCTCTCTCTTGCTCTCTCTCTCTCTCTCTCTAGATCGTAGTCGTTCTGAGGTGGACCTGTCTGTTCCTGGTTCTGCAAGTGATGAGGCCCTCAGTCTGAGGAGCCGCTCTGTCCCTGGGCTCAATGACACGGTACACACACACACACAAGGCTCCCATCTTTTGTGTCCATCTCTAAGGCAATATAATCACACAGCAAATTGTCCAGTGTTACATAGTGTTGATTTTTCAGTGTAACATTTCTAGTGTTGATTCAGGTGTTAAATTAACTCTGTAAGTGTTAAATTAACACTCATTGGTTTAACATAACCCCAGTGTTGGTGTTAAAGTGGAACTGACAGCATTTTAGCAAGGTGGTAAGGGTAGGCAACAACACGTCTGCCACGCTGATCCTCAACACTGGGGCCCCTCAGGGGTGCGTGCTTAGTCCCCTCCTGTACTCCCTGTTCACCCACGACTGCGTGCCCAAACACGACTACAACACCATCATTAAGTATGCTGACGACACAACAGCCTGACCACCGACAACGATGAGACAGCATATAGGGAGGAGGTCAGAGACCTGGCAGTGTGGTGCCAGGATAACAACCTCTCCCTCAATGTGAGCAAGACAAAGAAGCTGATCGTGGACTACAGGAAAAGGCGGGCGGAACAGGCCCCCATTAACATCGACGGGGCTGTAGTGGAGCGGGTCGAGAGTTTCAAGTTCCTTGGTTTCCACATCACCAACTAACTATCATGGTCTAAACACACCAAGACAGTCGTGAAGAGGGCACGACAACACCTTTTCCCCCTCAGGAGACTGAAAAGATTTGGCATGGGTCGCCAGATCCTTCAAAAGTTCTACAGCTGCACCATCGAGAGCATCCTGACCGGTTGCATCACCGCCTGGTATGGCAACTGCTCGGCATCTGACCGTAAGGCGCTACAGAGGGTAGTGCGTACGGCCCAGTATATCACTGGGGCCAAGCTTCCTGCCATCCAGGACCTATATACTAGGCGGTGTCAGAGGAAAGCCCAAAACATTGTCAAAGACTCCAGTCACCCAAGTCATAGACTGTTCTCTCTGCTACTGCACGGCAGCTTCTACCCCCAAGCCAATAGACTGCTGAACAATTAATCAAATGGACCGTGGATTGTCCCGGGCTTGTGACTGTCTAGATCCCTACTGTTTGTTGCTGTTTTCAATTTTCAAATTTTTTTGCGACCTGCCCTCTCTGGAATTGCGGGGAGTAACAGCGTAGCCTACATTGCTACCATGACAAAGACCAAAGCCGGTGGGAGTACCGTTGAAGACAGTGGTGTCTCTCTATAACAGATGAAGGATCTTTTAAATGAACAAAAATAGTTCTACAAGCAGTTGTTACAACAACAAGAAAAAAGCTTCAAGTGTTGTGTCCAAATACTGGTGAAGTCAACTAATAAAAGAATGGACGACCTGACCAGAGAGGTCCAGGACCTGAAGAACAGTTTGCAGTTCTCACAGGGTCAACTCAATGAGTTTAAACAGCAAAACAGCAAGATGACAACAATCTGTAAATCATTAAGAGAGGGGACATCAGTTCTGTATGTGAATCCATGATAACAATGACAGAGAAATCTGATTATCAAGGGACAATCAAGGCGGATCAACATTGTTGTAGACGGAATTGCAGAATCTTCACATGAGACCTGGACGGAGTCTGAGGACAAAGTGAGGGAAATGATCTCGGGATGGACCACAGGAAGATTGAGTTGGAGCGCTCCCACAGGACTGGAAAACCCACCACCGGCCCAGGTGACAGGCCCAGGCTGAAAGTCGTCAAGTTCCTGAGGTTCAAGGACAGGTAGCGGTTCTTGAAATAGCCAAGAACTTGAGGGGAACGCACATCTTCCTCAACAACGACTATCCTGAGGCTGTGCGCAAGAAGAGAAAAAAACTTATCCCGGCCATGAAAGCTGCCAGAGCGTGTGGGGACATTGCTTACATCTGATATGACAGGCTTATTGTCCACCCTCCCTCCCAAAAGCCTAGAAGGGATGAGAGAGCCGGGCCTATGGGTTCGTAGCTTTAACCCCGCAACACACACACTTACACACACCAAATAATTAATGGACTGCTAAATGTATGTTGGTTTTTTTCTCTTGCTTTGTTTGTTCTTTTCTCTGAGAAGCTTCCCGGGAAAGGGCTGAAAATAGCCCATATTAATATATGTAACCTTAGAAATAAGGTTAATGAAATCAATAACTTGCTAACATTAGATAACATTCATATATTAGCCATTTCTGAGGCTCACTTAGATAATTCCTTTGATGATACAGCAGTAGCAATACAAGGATATAACATCTATAGAAGAGAAAGGAATGCTTATGGGGGAGGTGTTGCTATGTATATTCAGAGCCATATCCCAGTGATCACAATATAGTGCCTATATCTAGGAGAACCAAGGTTCCAACAGCTGGGCCTAAAATAGTGTATAAGAGATCATACAAAAGTTTTTGCTGTGACTCTTATGTGGATGATTTAAAAAATATGTTTTGGTCTGATGTGACTAATAATGAGCATCCAGACACTGCACTCCATGGATTGATGAGGAATTGAAAAACTGTATGGTTGAAAGAGATGGGGCAAAAGGAGTGGCTAATAAATCTGGCTGCACATCTGACTGGCTGACTTACTGCAAATGGAGAAATTATGTGACTAAACTTAACAAAAAGAAGAAGAAACTGTATTATGAAGCCAAGATCAATGATATAAAGAATGATGGAAAAAAACTTTGCCGTACTTTAAGTTAAATTATGGGCAGAAAGACAAATTCAACTACATCTTTCAGCGAATCAGATGGCTTATTTATTACAAAACCTTTTGATGTTGCCAATTATTTTAATGATTTCTTCATTGGCAAAGTGGGCAAATTTAAGCAGAAAATGCCAACAACGAACAGTGAGCCATCGTATTCATGAATTTAAAAAAACTAATAGTGAAAGAAAAGCATTGTAAGTTTGAATTTTGTCAAGTTAGTGTGGGACAAGTGGAAAGATTATTGTTATCGATCAATAATGACAAACCTCCTGGCATTGACAACTTGGAAGGCTACTGAGAATGGTAGCTGACTCTATGGCCACTCCTATCTGTCATATCTTTAATCTCAGTCTAGAGGAAGATGTGTGTCCTCAGGCCAGGAGGGGAGCCAAAGTCATTCCGCCCAAGAGTGGTAAAGCGGCCTTTACTGGTTCTATCAGCAGACCAATCAGCTTGCTGCCAGCTCTTAGCAAACTGTTGAAAAAAATGGTGTTTGACCAAATACAATGCTATTTCTCTGTAAACAAATTGACAACAGACTTTCAGCATGCTTATAGAGAAGGGCACTGAACATGTACTACATGTAGCTCAATTGGTAGAGCATGGCGCTTGTAATGCCAGGGTAGTGGGTTCGATCCCCGGGACCACCCATACGTAAAAATGTATGCACACATGACTGTAAGTCGCTTTGGATAAAAGCGTCTGCTAAATGGCATATTATTATTATTATTACACTGACACAAATGACTGATGATTGGTTGAAATAAATTGATAATAAGAATATTGTGGGAGCTGTACTGTTAGATTTCAGTGCAGCCTTTGATATTATTGACCATAACCTGTTGTTGAGAAAATTTATGTTTTATGGCTTTTCAACCTCAGATTCAGAGCTACACTATATATACAAACGCTGGAAAATAGTAAATAGGCATTTCAATGTAATAGATTTAGCCGGTGGTAGCTTGTGGAATAGACACCGGCTGGAATGCGGTTTTAACCAATCAGCATCCAGGATTAGACCCACCCGTTGTATAATGAGGATTATAAACTGGGTGGTTCGAGCCCTGAATGCTGATTGGCTGACAGCCTTGGTACACTATATATACAAAAGAATGTGGACACCACTTCAAATTAGTGGATTCGGCTGACAGGTGTATAAAATCGAGCGCACAGCCATGCAATTTCCATAGACAAACATTGGCAGTAGAATGGATATTACTGAAGAGCTCAGTGACTTTCAAAGTGGCACCGACATAGGATGCCACCTTTCTAACAAGTCAGTTCGTCAAATTTCTGCCCTGCTAGAGCTGCCCCAGTCAACTGTAAGTGCTGCTATTGTGAAGTGGAAACATCTAGGAGCAACAACAGCTCAGCCGCGAAGTGGTAGGCGATACAAGCTCACAGAACGGGACCGCCGAGTCCTGAAGCGTCTAGTGCGGAAAAGTTGTCTGTCCTCGGTTGCAACACTCACTACTGAGTTCCAAACTGCCTCTGGAAGCAAAGTCAGCACAAGAACTGTTCGTTGGGAGCTTCATGAAATGGATTTCCATGGCCAGGCAGCCGCACACAAGCCTAAGATCACCATGCACAATGCCAATCGTCGGCTGGAGTGGTGTAAAGCTCGCCGCCATTGAACTCTGGAGCAGTGGAAACGAGTTCTCTGGAGTGATGAATCACTCTTCACCATCTGGCACTCAGACGGACGAATCTGGGTTTGGCGGATGCCAGGAGAACGCTACCTGCCCGAATGCATAGTGCCAACTGTAAAGTTAGGTGGAGGAGGAATAATGGTCTGGGACTGTTTTTCATGGTTCGGGCTAGGCCCCTTAGTTCCAGTGAAGGGAAATCTTCATGCTACAGCAAACAATGACATTCTAGACGATTCTGTGCTTCCAACTTTGTGGCAACAGTTTGGGAACGGCCCTTTCCTGTTTCAACATGACAATGCCCCCGTGCACAAAGCGAGGTCCATACAGAAATGGTTTGTCGAGATCGGTGTTGAAGAACTTGACTGGCCTGCACAGAGCCCTGACCTCAACCCCACCGAACACCTTTGGGAATAAATGGAACTCCGACTGCGAGCCAGGACTAATCGCCCAACATCAGTGCCCGACCTCATTAATGGCTGAATGGAAGTCCCCGCAGCAAAACAAATCAAATTGTATGAGCCGAATATAACAGGTGTAGACCTTTAAAAATAAGAAATTAAAGTAACAAATAATTAAAGAGTAGCAGTAAAATAACAATAGAGAGGCTATATACAGGGGGTACCGGCACAGACTCAATGTGCGGGGGCACCGGTTAGTTGAGGTAATTGAGGCAATGCAAATAGTGTGGGTAGCCATGTGATTAGATGTTCAGGAGTCTTATAGCTTGGGGTTAGAAGCTGTTTAGAAGCCTCTTGGACCTAGACTTGGTGCTCCGGTACCGCTTGCCGTGCGGTAGCAGAGAGAACAGTCTATGACTAGGGTGGCTGGAGTCTTTGACAATTTTTAGGGCCTTCCTCTGACACCGCCTGGTATAGAGGTCCTGGATGGCAGGAAGCTTGGCCCCAGTGATGTACTGGGCCGTACGCACTACCCTCTGTAGTGCCTTGCGGTCGGAGGCCGAGCAGTTGCCATACCAGGCGGTGATGCAACCAGTCAGGATGCTCTCGATGTTGCAGCTATAGAACCTTTTGAGGCTCTGAGGACCCATGCCAAATCTTTTCAGTCTCCTGAGGGGGAATAGGTTTTGTCGTGCCCTCTTCACGACTGTCTTGGTGTGCTTGGACCATGTTAGTTTGTTGGTGATGTGGACACCAAGGAACTTGAAGATCTCAACCTGCTCCACTACAGCCCCGTCGATGAGAATGGGGGCATGCTCGGTCCTCTTCTTTTTCCTGTAGTCCACAATGATCTCCTTTGTCTTGATCACGTTGAGGGAGAGGTTCTTGTCCTGGCACCACACTGCCAGGTCTCTGACCTCCTCCCTATAGGCTGTCTCGTCGTTGTCGGTGATCAGGCCTACCACTGTTGTGTCATCGGCAAACTTAATGATGGTGTTGGAGTCGTGCCTTGCCATGCAGTCATAAGTGAACAGGGAGTACAGGAGGGGACTGAGCACGCACCCCTGAGGGGCCCCCGTGTTGAGGATCAACATGGCGGATGTGTTGTTACCTACCCTTACCACCTGGGGGCAGCCCATCAGGAAGTCCAGGATCCAGTTGCAGAGGGAGGTATTTAGTCCTTTAGCTTGCTGATGAACTTTGAGGGCACTATGGTGTTGAACGCTGATGTGTAGTCAATGAATAGCATTCTCACATAGGTGTTCCTTTTGTCCAGTTGTGAAATGGCAGTGTGGAATGCAATAGAGATTGCATCATCTGTGGGTCTGTTGGGGCGGTATGCAAATTGGAGTGGGTCTAGGATTTCTGGGATAATGGTGTTGATGTGAGCCATGACTTTCAAAGCACTTCATGGCTATAGACGTGAGTGCTACGGGTCGCTAGTCATTTAGGCAGGTTACCTTTGTATTCTTGGGCACAGGGACTATGGTGGTCTGCTTGAAACATGTTGGTATTACAGACTCAGACAGGGAGAGGTTGAAAATGTCAGTGAAGACACTTGCCAGTTGGTCAGCGCATGCTCGGAGTACACGTCCAGGTAATCTGCCTAGCCCTGCGGCCTTGTGAATGTTCAGCTGTTTAAAGGTCTTACTCACATCGCCTATGGAGAGCGTGATCACACAGTGGTCCGGAACAGCTGATGCTCTCATGCATGTTTCAGCGTTACTTGCCTCGAAGCGAGCATAGAAGTAACTTAGCTTGTCTGGTAGGCTCGTGCCACTGGGCAGCTCGAGGCTGTGCTTCCCTTTGTAGTCTGTAATAGTTTGCAAGCCCTGCCACACTGCCAACGAGCGTCAGATCCGGTGTAGTACGATTCGATCTTAGTCCTGTATTGACGCTTTGCCTGTTTGATGGTTCGTGGGAGGGCAAAGCTTCCGGATTAGAGTCCCGCTCCTTGAAAGTGGCAGCTCTACCATTTAGCTCAGTGCGGATGTTGCCTGTAATCCATGGCTTCTGGTTGGGGTATGTACGTACAGTCACTGTGGCAACGACATCATCGATGCACTTATTGATGAAGCCAGTGACTGATGTGGTGTACTCCTCAATGCCATCGGAAGAATCCCAGAACATATTCCAGTCTGTGCTAGCAAAACAGTCCTGTAGCTTAGCATCTGCATCATCTGACCACTTTTTTATTGACCAAGTCACTGGTGCTTCCTGCTTTAGTTTTTGCTTGTAAGCAGGTATCAGGAGGATAGAATTATGGTCAGATTTGCCAAATGGAGGGCGAGGGAGCGCTTTTTACGCGTCTCTGTGTGTGGAGTAAAGGTGGTCTAGAGTTTTTTCCGCTCTGGTTGCACATTTAACATGCTGGTAGAAATTAGGTAAAACGGATTTAAGTTTCCCTGCATTAAAGTCCCCGGCCACTAGGAGCGCCGCCTCTGGATGATCGTTTTCCTTTTTGCTTATGGCCGTATACAGCTCATTGAGTGCGGTCTTAGTGCCAGCATCGGTTTGTGGTGGTAAATAGACAGCTATGAAGAATATAGATGAAAACTCTCTTGGTAGATAGTGTGGTCTACAGCTTATCATGAGATACTCTACCTCAGGCGAGGTAATGTTCCAACACCTAGTGGAAAGCCTGTTATATCAGCAAAAGGGGGACCATCTCCATATTAATGCCCATGATTTTGGTATGAAATGTTTGACGAGCAAGTATCCACATACTTTTAGCCATGTAGTGTACTACCAGACACAAATGAGAGAACACCTCACTGACAATTTTAGAGTCGCGCTAGCAGAGCTGGTTAGGCTGTTACATGTTATCTAGAGCGTTCGTGATTAACTAAACATTTTTTTGTCTACATTTACTGAAACCGGTCATATACAGCGGGTGTTGCGTGTTCCTCAATTCATCAGTTATTCTGCACTAGCAGAGTGAATTTGCGAACGCAAGAGATATGCTAACTGGACAAAAGTTGTTCAAGTTCTTGCTAGCTAACCAAATGACACCTGCATCTCGAGCTGTGTATAGCCACCGAAAAACAATATGAGGGGAAATATTCAGTCGCTCACCCACTCCTCTAATGACATGACATCCTCCTAGCAGCTAGCTAGCTATCTAGCTAATGTTAGGCTCCATGTTTTTAGCTTGATACATAAATAGATATGCTAGCCTATTAGCCACGTTATGATTGACTTGTGATCATTGCCCTTGCTAGTTTGATTGTATTGACATTCCCAGCCTTAGTTACATTCGTCCGTTTATGTCCAAAATATTGAGTCATTGAAACTGAAACAGTGCATCCCGAATGGAGGCAGCAAACAATGTACCAGGCCAGCTGTGATTTACAACCTGGTAGCAATATTTTTTGGACTACCAAGACATGTACCGGTATTGGTGAATTATATTAATCATGCACTGAACTGCATCAGTCTATTCTGCCAACAATGCCTTAGTGTACGTCATGGAATGTTGAGTCAAATAGGACCTATTTTTAAAATCTCTTATAAAGTTGGTTTTGTGCCATAAACTGGGAATTTGATATTTTTGACTGATATTATGTCTGTCTGTTTGTTTCATATCTGCAAAGTAGTTAAAATGCTGTCAGTTCCACTTTAATAACAAGTGTTTAGTGTGAGAGTTGAATTGTGTCAGTTTTTACTCTATCATATTTCCCAGCATGCTCTACTGCAGTTAGATTTTTTTGCATTGTTTTTACTATCGGTGTTTTTGCATGTACATTGATTGATTGATTAATCTTATGCTACACAGCAAATGTTCCAGTGTTAAATCAACTCTGACAGTGTTAAATGTAACACTGGGCCAGTGTCTTAACGGGTCCACACGTTTGAGTGTTAAATTAACACTGTGCTTAGTGCTGACGCTGTTACACTTTGTCAGTGTTAGGGAATTAACACTTTCAGTGTTATGCAATAACACCATTGGTGCAAACTATACACACTTCCTAGTGTTAATTCCCTAACACTGACAAAGTGTAACAGCGTGGTAATTTAACACTGGTCTGTCTGATTAACACAACTGTATGAATGAGATATGAGCTTCAATAAGGAGCCCAGTTAGGAGTTAATTAGTGAGTGTAGGCTCACATCAAAACCTGCTCGGTAGCAGGGCTGAAGGCTGTGTGGTGAAGCAGGTGTAGATCTTAACCACTGGCTTAGGGTCACTACTCCTCCGTATTTACTGTAAGTGTGCATTTGAATAAGCAGTCTGATCTGTCTACACGTGTGAGTACACACACTCACACACATGCACAGGCACACACGCACGCGCACACACAGACTCGCAAAGAGCTCAAAGACAGTATGTGTGATGAGTGGGTCATCTTATTAACCCACTATGTCCTGACCTGTCTGATTGAATTTAAAGTTGCCACAGGGAACAGACTGATATGATACGTTGACACTGTATGGCCTCCTTACTGAGAATCTACATAGAGATTGAATGGGCTGATGTCTCCTCTGATGGTTTCTGTGTTCCACAGGAGTTTAATAATGATGAGAAAGACGAGGACATTGATGCTCTGATGTCGGCACACAGCAAGGCCACCAGCCGACGCGTGAGCAGCGCTATGTCCACGGTAATACCCTGTGGTATCGCTAACACACAATGCTCAAAACAATTACTCTGTCATACTCTGGCACACAGACAGACAGAGTGACATACACACAGACAGACTGGCACACACATCCACACACACACACACACACAGAGAAAGAGTCCATAAAGAGGGATGAGTGTGAACTGTGTCAACAGGGCCAGTGGCCCCAGGGCTGAGGAACAGCAGGGCAGTGTCACAAACACAGCTCACAGCAGAGCTCACATATACAGTGGGGAGAACAAGTATTTGATACACTGCCGATTTTGCAGGTTTTCCTACTTACAAAGCATGTAGAGGTCTGTAATTTTTATCATAGGTACACTTCAACTGTGAGAGACGGAATCTAAAACAAAAATCCAGAAAATCACATTGTATGATTTTTAAGTAATTAATTTGCATTTTATTGCATGACATAAGTATTTGATACATCAGAAAAGCAGAACTTAATATTTGGTACAGAAACCTTTGTTTGCAATTACAGAGATCATACGTTTCCTGTAGGTCTTGACCAGGTTTGCACACACTGCAGCAGGGATTTTGGCCCACTCCTCCATACAGACCTTCTCCAGATCCTTCAGGTTTCGTGGCTGTCGCTGGGCAATACGGACTTTCAGCTCCCTCCAAAGATTTTCTATTGGGTTCAGGTCTGGAGACTGGCTAGGCCACTCCAGGACCTTGAGATGCTTCTTACGGAGCCACTCCTTAGTTGCCCTGGCTGTGTGTTTCGGGTCGTTGTCATGCTGGAAGACCCAGCCATGACCCATCTTCAATGCTCTTACTAAGGGAAGGAGGTTGTTGGCCAAGATCTCGCGATACATGGCCCCATCCATCCTCCCCTCAATACGGTGCAGTCGTCCTGTCCCCTTTGCAGAAAAGCATACCCAAAGAATTATGTTTCCACCTCCATGCTTCACGGTTGGGATGGTGTTCTTGGGGTTGTACTCATCCTTCTTCTTCCTCCAAACACGGCGAGTGGAGTTTAGACCAAAAAGCTCTATTTTTGTCTCATCAGACCACATGACCTTCTCCCATTCCTCCTCTGGATCATCCAGATGGTCATTGGCAAACTTCAGACGGGCCTGGACATGCGCTTGCTTGAGCAGGGGGACCTTGCGTGCGCTGCAGGATTTTAATCCATGACGGCGTAGTGTGTTACTAATGGTTTTCTTTGAGACTGTGGTCCCAGCTCTCTTCAGGTCATTGACCAGGTCATGCCGTGTAGTTCTGGGCTGATCCCTCACCTTCCTCATGATCATTGATGCCCCACGAGGTGAGATCTTGCATGGAGCCCCAGACTGAGGGTGATTGACCGTCATCTTGAACTTCTTCCATTTTCTAATAATTGCGCCAACAGTTGTTGCCTTCTCACCAAGCTGCTTGCCTATTGTCCTGTAGCCCATCCCAGCCTTGTGCAGGTCTACAATTTTATCCCTGGTGTCCTTACACAGCTCTCTGGTCTTGGCCATTGTGGAGAGGTTGGAGTCTGTTTGATTGAGTGTGTGGACAGGTGTCTTTTATACAGGTAACGAGTTCAAACAGGTGCAGTTAATACAGGTAATGAGTGGAGAACAGGAGGGCTTCTTAAAGAAAAACTAACAGGTCTGTGAGAGCCGGAATTCTTACTGGTTGGTAGGTGATCAAATACTTATGTCATGCAATAAAATGCAAATTAATTACTTAAAAATCATACAATGTGACAGTTGAAGTGTACCTATGATAGACATTACAGACCTCTACATGCTTTGTAAGTAGGAAAACCTGCAAAATCGGCAGTGTGTCAAATACTTGTTCTCCCCACTGTAGATACAGCACTTGCTAGGAGCCAGGTCCATTAGTCTAAACTCGCAGGTTTTTTGTTAAATACTGTATTACAGTATGTATAGCATATGTATGTATGCTATGCACTCGTAGAACCTGGGTTCACAACATTTTAATTTATTTTCTCACAACACATTTTGCCACTGGGATAATAAAGGGCACGATTGGTAGATTTTTTAAACATACTGGCTTAATATACAGTACTTACAGTATAAGAACATACACAGCAAATTCTTCAGTGTTAGATCAACACTGAGAGTGTTACATTTAACACACTGGGGTTCTTTTACACCAATGAGTGTTAATTTAATACTGAAAAATCAACGGTAGGTAACACTGGCCAATTTGCTATGTACTGTCATTGCTGGCTTATCTACGTATTTATGCCACTGAAACCCCCTCAGTGTTATTCTGAGACATTGCTATGTTAACAAGAGACAAACACATCCCCTGCCTGTCTGACATTTATGATTTCACCCCAGACATGACTAACAACATTAATTCTGACCGTGGGATCTGCTCCCAATAACAGCAGAGGTGGAGGCCCATGATTACGGAGATTATTCAGATGAATGGTGACTGGCTTCTGTGAATCTCCCTGCTCGAAAATAATATATGAATAGAACACAATGTTTAATGATTGCTGTGTTAGGGATGGATATGGGTGGATGAGGGAAACACACACACACAAAATAGATATCTACAGCAACAATTATTCCTATAATGTTCATGTACACTATGAGTAATATTCATCATAACTGAAGCCCAGAAAGGTTGCTCCTCATTTTATCCACTAAAACACATTTACATTTTAGTCATTTAGCAGACGCTCTTATCCAGAGCGACTTACAGTTAGTGAGTGCATACATCTTTTCATACTGGCCCCCCATGAGAATCGAACCCACAACCCTGGCGTTGCAAGCGCCATGCTCTACCAACTGAGCACCCATTGCTCTACCCAGACCTGTTGCTTTGGTCCAAGCACCTGTGTGTAGTTGCCTTTGATATTTACTGGTGCTGTCAGCCTGCTTTGTCCGTCCCTGTTTATTCATATTTACCCCGGAGGAGATCTAATCAGCTCCTACTTCATCTGATAATCACCATGGCAACCCTGCTAGATTCTGTTTTGTGTCACAGCGTCTGGTGATGGGGTGTCTGGGGTTTCTGCTCTTGTACTTTGGGTCTTTCCTCTTGTCTCTGTCCTCTTTACACTTTCACAAGTATCACCTCTCTTCCCTCCTCTCTCCCTCCTTTCTCCCTACTTCTCTGTCTCCTCCTCCCCCTGCTGGCTCTGGTCTATTCTTCCTCTGGCTGCTAGTCTTCTACTCCTGGCTCAGAGAGAAAATGGGGCTACCTCAGTGTCCCTGGCGACTCGGACGCAGAGACTGTGAGTCCTTGCCTCCTTGTGTGTGCATGCTTGCATGTGTGTGCCCCACTTATTGTGAATATATTTCCACCAAGCAGTGCCGCTCTGCTCCAATCGCTGCCACTTACTGCCTAAATTGGTCATTCATCATACTGGCTCATTCTATGACATAAATTAGATCATCTTTAGGATTTTACATTCGCCAGCCAGACCCATCTCACATCAAATGACTCAATCTGTCCATTCTGCATTTTTACCTTCAGAAAGACTAAAGGCTATCCAGGCCTCCATCTGTCTTACTCTCTTCCTGTCCTCTCCTCCTTTTCCCTCCACTTCTTTTTTAAATGTCCCCCTGCTCTGGCTGTCCTCTTCTCTCTCCCTCATCTGTTCTGATTCTCTACCCCGATCCTCTACTTCTTTGTCCTCCATTCTGTTATTTTCCTCTCCCATCTCCCCCCTCCTCTATTACACTCTTTTAATTGTTTTGCTGTCTCCTACCCCTCACTTGCTCTCTCACTACCCATCTCCTCTCTCTTTTCCCTCTCCTCTCTATTCTATCTAACCTCTCTACCCTTCTCTCGCCCCCTCTCCCCTCCTCTTCCCCCTCTCTTCTCCTCACAGAGTAGTCTGAACAGTATGATGAGTATGTACAGTGAGACCGGTGACTATGGCAACGCCAACGTGAGCGGGGAGCTGCTGTTGAACATCAGCTACAGCTATAAGACAGGCGCGCTCAATGTCCTGGTGAAAGAGTGTCGCAACCTGGCCACTGGGGATGAAAGGAAGCAACGCACAGACGCGTAAGGGCACACACGTACACACTGAAGAACCAACACTCTAAGAACAAAAAAGGTGCTATCTAGCACCAAAAAGGGTTATTCGGCTGTCCCCACAGGAGAATCCTTTAAAGAACCCATTTTGGTTCCAGGTAGAACCCTTTTGGTTCTTAGTTGTAATGATGTCATGTCATAGTATTGTGTGGACCAGGGGAGAGTTAGTAGATAAGTGGTTTGGTGCCACGGAGTCTGCATTCCTTATGTCAGAGTAGATTACTGATGTTGATCTTAGAATAATTGATGGACAGGATATAGAGACAGGGGTAAAGGGTAATAACATCAAAGAATGGGAGTGCCCATGGAGGGTTACCGGATGTTCGTGGAGAGACTTGTAACAGAGTGTATATATAGAGAGAGTGGATCTTTGTTCTGGAGTTAGGAAGATGGCAGAGGCAGGGCTATGTCTGTTATAACTAACCATGGTACCATATTAAATATATTATATAAACTCCCCATCAAAAGTGTCTAAGTACATCCTTACATTCGTAATCACTTGATACCCTAGAAACTCATCATAACATTAGTAGAACCCTTTTGGGAATAGAGTTCTACCTGGAACCAAAAAGGGTCTTACATGGTACCAAAAAGGGTTCTCCTATGGGGACAGCCACAGAACCCTTTTGGAATCCTGTTTTCTAAGAGTGTATGCTTACTGTGCCTACAGTTTAAAGAAATTACACAAACACACACACACACTAAATTATCACATATTCACACTTAAAAAAGAACACACCTCTAACAGCACAGTCCCTGACCGTCAGCTCAACTAGAACCAATCTATGACTGAAGTGTGAACTCATCATGATCCACAATGACTGTGACAGTCATGGTATGATAGAAAAACCTTAGTGAAGCCCTGGGGTGATCATATGGATACATGTCCTCCTCTGGAGTGTGGCTGAATGACTGTGTCTTCCATTGGCAGTTATGTGAAGGCTTACCTTCTCCCAGACAAGTCTCGCCAGAGCAAGAGGAAGACCAGCATCAAGACCAACACAATCAACCCTGTGTTCAATGAGAACCTCAGGGTAAGGGAGTGTTTGTGTGCACGTATGAAAAGGTGTATAGCTTGGGAGACAGTAATATGTAATGAGTTTGTTTTTGTGATCATGAGAATGTGTATCAAGTTGCCTGAAGAAAGAGTGTGTGTGTCATTAGTAGTCAGTCAGCAGGTGTTCATATTTAAAGAAATGAAGCTTGCACACTATATGCTCCTCCCATGTGTTTTCATTAACCTGCACCACAATACCTAGTGTTTCAGCCTTCGTAGCCTTCAATAGCCTTCATCAAGGCCCTGGTGAGCATGTTTTATTCCTGTATGAGCATCGGCAGGAAATGTGTTTTGGTACTTAGTCCTACTCTCCATCCGTCTCTCTCGCCTGTGCTGTGTAGTATGTGATCAGCCACTCCCAGTTGGAGACGCGGACACTGCAGCTGTCTGTGTGGCACCACGACCGCTTCGGTCACAACAGCTTCCTTGGGGAGGTGGAGTTGACCTTTGACTCCTGGGAGTTTGACACCAACATGGAGGAGTGGTACTCTCTGCAGCCTAAGGTATCCTGTGTGCAGATGGACAATAGCGTATATGTGTGGATTTATACTGTATGTACTGTATGTGTGTAAGTGGTAAATGCTGTAAGTACAGTATGTTTGTTCTATGTGCAGCTGGACAGTAGTATGGACTCCACGCAGTATAAAGGGGAGCTGACTGTCGTTCTGAAGTACATCCCTGCAGAGAAGAACCTCATGCTACCCCTGGACCAAGTCCAAGGTACTCCACAATTACCCCCTCTGTTTTACCTGCCCCCAGCCCAGCACTAACACACCTGATTCAACTAATTGATTAAAGATGTTGATAAACGGAACCCTTTTGTCCTCTCCTCCTCTCAGTGAAGAAAGGCTTTCTGAAAGGAAAGAAGACCAGCATCAAGCTGCCCAAAGGAGGCATGGTGGAGTTGCTGGTCAAGGAGGCCAAGAACCTGACCGCTGTCAAGTCTGGAAGCACCTCGGACCCCTTTGTGAAAGGGTGAGACGGGTGCACCCATTTAGTTTCATGTAGAGACCAATTTCTTTCAATCAGCCTACATTCCTAGGACCTACTATCTACCTTCTTCCTATTCCTCTGACAGTTTTGTATTTCTTGTTTCCTGTCTCTGCATCTGTTCAGGTACCTGCTCCCTGACTACAGTAAGTCCACCAAGCACAAGACGGCGGTGGTGCGTCGCACGGTCAACCCTCAGTGGAACCACACCTTTACTTACTGTGGCCTGCAGGCTGGAGACTTGAACAACGTGTGTCTGGAGCTCACCGTCTGGGATAAGGAGGCTCTGGCCAGCAACGTCTTCATGGGGGGAGTCCGACTCAACGGAGGGACAGGTCTGTATGTCTTTTCTCTTCTTTTCTCCTCTCAGAAGTTTATGGTGATTTGTAGCATATTCAGTCAGCATAACGCTGTAGGGATATGGAGTGTATACAACAGATAGTGATTATCTATTGTCTCCCTACAGGCCAGAGCTATGGGAACGAGGTGGACTGGATGGACTCGTACGGAGAGGAACAGCGGCTATGGCAACGCATGATTGACAACCCAGAGGTCCCCCAGGAGTGTACACTGTTGCTGAGGTCCAGCATGTGCAAGCACAACACATGAGAGGGAGGGAGAGAGAAAGAGAAGGAGAGAGGCAGTTGGAAAGACAGAGGGAAACAGAGAAAGGTGGCAGAGAGGGGAGAAAAAGTGGAAGAGAACAAAAGAAAGAGAAGGACAGTGGTTGAGAGTACTAAATGTCCATGCGCTATCCCGCAATAAAAGGCTGATGACATCACCCCACTTCCTTTGAACCCTAACCACTGAGCCACCCTGATCCTACACTGGGGTTCATGGTCCTCTACCTGGTTAAGTGCACAACCAGTCATGCCTTACATACACATGGCCATACCCTTCCCTCCAAAGCATCCAGCCAAGACCAAGCACTACTACTACTACTACAACTACTACTAATACCACTGTACATTATGACATATATGTAACATAATGAACAAGCACGTGCCATTGTATGATCTGATCTGACTCCTGGTTTCCACTATGCATATACAGTATGGGTGTGTGGGGGAACATGTCCTTGTCTCTGTAGTTTATTTACAACACTCTCCTCTCCCTGTGATGAGACCATGAGGTAGAACATGTCCTTATTCCCAGATCTAGGATTAGATTGCCTTGACCTGCTCCGAACTATAACCATTAGGGGGAAGTTAACATATCTGACCCTGTGTCAGTGGTTCAAGATAGCTTCTACCTACCCTCATAAGGTAACTACTCCAAAGGCACTTTGGGTTTGTTGCATGCGGAGGAGATTTAAACATTCCAATAGAATACTGTACAATGACAATTAGGGTATGTTCAAGACTGCGATGTTTCATGCAATAATTGTATTATGCAACATTTTGAACTGATAATCACCCGTTTCAAATTGTTGCACAATTGCATTGTAACTGATCCTGAACACACCAATAGTTTTACTGTTGTCTTGATAAAGCACATATTAAGATTAGAACAGCACAAATAATACTCACTTCATCATCAGACGTTTTTGGACCTAACTTTGTGTGGAAACAGAGATTAAGGTGGAAATCTAACCAGAGATCCATCAGCACCAAATTGCTGATCGAAATGTATTGTGTCAAATGTGGAATAGAGAGTCAGGGCAGTTCTATCTGCAACACTGAAAACGTTTAGCCCCAGGAGCCTTGAGGAGATGGGAGGATTGTGTGTTCCAGGGTGAGTCAGTGACCAGTCCACCCTCTGTCTGTGACTCACTGAATAGAGCACATCCGTCAGAGTGTCTGTACCTGTAAGTCAGGCCACTGTGACCCGTCTGTCCCTGCAACCTCCCTGGATGAGTAATAACACTTCTAGTATCCCCCCCGTAAGTGGTTTCGGAGTCTTGGGATGCATCCCAAATGGTACCCTGTTCCCTTTAAAGTGCACTAGTAGAGCACTATAAAGGGAATAGGCCAGTAATCAAAGGTCGCTGGTTCGAATCTCCGAGCCGACTAGGTGAAAAATCTGTCGATGTGCCCTTGAGCAAAGCACTTAACCCGAATTGCTCCTGTAAGTCACTCTGGATAAGAGTGTCTGCTAAATGACAAGAAATGGAAACGGAATAGGGTACCATTTGGGCCGCAGACTTTGTCTCGGTATACAGTCATATCTTACTGTGGTGCCATTCTTTCTGTGGAATGCTAAGTCTGCACATTCGTCATTGTCTGAGTTCCTATTATGCTCTGAATTCCGAGGGTAAACAACCATTGAAAAGTACAGAATAATAATGACACTATTTAAATGGTATTTAGTGTATAGATGAGTTGCGTGCAATACCCTGCTACTGAAGAAACACCAGACGTGTCTAACAGCATGTTACTGTCTCTGTTTTAATGTCCTCTCATTCAAAACTAGATTGATTTGACATTGGAATGTGACTGAATCCATCTCTTATTTTGGTTGCAATGTGTTATCAGAATATTTTGAAGTAATAAACCACACATATCATACCTCAGATGATTTCTATGTATGTTTAGAACAGACTTGCTTTTCTGTGCGGAATGTAACTGTGCGTGTCTGACCGGGTAAGTGTTCATGTGTGTATTTTCATTCACACAGCACCTATCTATCCTGAGGGTAAAAGTATGAATTTTTTTCTGTCATTACAAAAGACAAACTAGACTGTCCCAAACTAGAGTCGTAAAACATAGTTCTGGTTCTAACTGTAACGACAGAAGGACGAGGTCACTCTTTTTAAGAGGGCTATTTAATCATGGTTGTGTGAAATCAAGCGGAACAGACAAACAGCAGTGTACTGATGGACCAACATCGCTGCCTGTTACATCACACACACATACATTCCCGAGTGCTTATTATTAATGTCCTAATTAAAACACTGCTATCAGAACGGAGAAACATAAATATAAAACAGCTAAAGGATTTTTCCAGTTTCATATCCAAAAAAAAGAAAATAGTTATTATATAAAATATCATAATAGTAAAATGTGTCCAAGCTTTAAAAAAAACATACATACAGACTGACGAGTACAAGAATCAATATGATTGTGATGACCCACTCCGCCCAGGACCTCTAACTGCTGAAGGATGCAGTGATGAAAGAGAGTCATATTTCCATTCTAATTAGCCTGGTCCCAGTGCTCCACAGCTCCAAACTCCAATCAGACATTCCAATACTAATGATTCCTACTTAGTAGTGACTACTGAACCCCCTGTCTCCTCACAATTAGAAAGGCACTTAACTGAAAGTCATTGCATTGGTGGTAAATAAAGGGTTTAATGACTTAGGGAATCTCCTATTGAGGGATACGTTAACTAGCTGTGGTCTGCTATGAGGAACTGGAGGATGGGAGTCGGGTTCAGGAAGTAAGCTTGAGCAACGGTAGGGTTTAATGAGTGATTTGGAGGGATATTGTAGGGTGAAGGAAATAGTGGGTGTACAATTGGGGAGCTGGTGTTGGGGTGGGGGTGATAGTGAGGGGTGTTGTTGAGGTGTTGTACTACTGGCAGGTGTGGCCTGCCTCCTGCTGCAGCACCATCTCATCCATGCGTCCCTGCCAGGTGTCAATGGTGGTGAAGATCTGGGCTGAGGTGATGGGGTACGTGTAGCGCTCCCTGTCCATCCCCTGCTTGTCAATCATCACCATGTTGAAGTTATCATGGGAGATCTGAAGCAGTAACCTAGGCAACACACATCAACACTTCCATCAGGTCAATGCTGAACACACTATGGTAGGTCTGAAGAATGAGTTGTAGGTTTGTTATGAATGATGATGACGGTGTGTGTATGTGTGTACCTGAGTTGTAGAGCCAGCCCTGGGGGGATGAGTCTGTGGCTGATACGGCCGATCTGTGCCGGGTATATCCCGACCAGCTCAATCACCGTCACATGCCTGAGATCCAGACCACACTGGGCATGCTGGAACACACACACACACACACACACACACACACACACACACATATCATAAACACACAAATAACATTGTACACACAGCACAGAACATGAAAATGCACTCACATACAAATTCAAGTAATGTCAAAACATTTCACAGAATCCATCACCTGGCCTGTTAAAAGGCCCAGTGCAGTCCAAAATGTGATTATCCTGTGTTTTATATACAGCTCTAGAAAAAATTAAGAGACCACTGCAAAAATATAAGTTTCTCTGGTTTTACTATTTATAGGTATGTGTTTGGGTGAAATTAACGTTTTGGTTTTATTCTATAAACTACTGACATTTCTCCCAAATTCCCCCAAAAAATATTGTCATTTAGAGCATTTATTTGCAGAAAATGACAACTGGTCAAAATAACAAAAAAGATGCAGTGTTGTCAGACCTCGAATAATGCAAAGAAAATAAGTTCATGTTCATTTTTAAACAACACAATACTAATGTTTTAACTTAGGAAGAGTTCAGAAATCAATATTTGGTGGAATAACCCTGATTTTCAATCACAGCTTTCATGTGTCTTGGCATGCTCTCCACCAGTCTTTCACATTGATGTTGGGTGACTTTATGCCACTCCTGGGGCAAAAATTCAAGCAACTCGGCTTTGTTTGATGGCTTGTGACCATCCATCTTCCTCTTGATCACATTCCAGAAGTTTTCAATGGGGTTCAGGTCTGGAGATTTGGCTGGCCATGACAGGGTCTTGATCTGGTGGTCCTCCATCCACACCTTGATTGATCTGGCTGTGTGGCATGGCGCATTGTCCTGCTGGAAAAAACAATCCTCAGAGTTGGGGAACAATGTCAGAGCAAAAGGAAGCAAGTTTCATCCAGGACAACCTTGTACGTGGCTTGATTCATGTGTCCTTCACAAAGACAAATCTGCCCAATTCCAGCCTTGCTGAAGCACCCCCAGATCATGACCGATCCTCCACCAAATTTCACAGTGGGTGCGAGACACTGTGGCTTGTAGGCCTCTCCAGGTCTCCGTCTAACCATTAGACGACCAGGTGTTGGGCAAAGCTGAAAATTGGACTCATCAGAGATGACCTTACGCCAGTCCTCTACGGTCCAATCCTTATGGTCTTTTGCAAACCTCAGCCTGGCTTTTCTTTGCTTCTCATTGATGAAGGGCTTTTTTCTAGCTTTGCACGACTTCAGCCATGCCCCTAGGAGCCTGTTTCGAACCGTCCTCGCCGTGCACTTCACCCCAGCTGCCGTTTGCCATTCTTTTTGTAGGTCACTTGATGTCATCCTACGGTTGTTGAGTGACATTCGAATGAGTTGGCAGTCATCCCGGTCAGTAGAGAGTCGTTTTCGCCCTCTGCCGGTCTGTAGCTTTGTTGTCCCCAATGTCTGCTGCTTGACCTTGTTCTTATGAACTGCCGTCTTTTGAAATTTTAAGGATGGAAGCAACCTGACGCTCACTGTATCCCTCTGCCAGTAAAGCCAGAATTGAACCCTTCTTTTCCTCACTCAAAACTTTCCTTTTCAACTCTTTTGGCATGGTCAATAGTTATTTTTTGATTAATATTACTTTTGAGGTACTATTAGCACTGCTTTTGCCATCCAGCTGGTCCTATTGCAAGAGGATAGTGATGACCACAGCAGTGGTTTTTATACTTTTCCTCATTAAATAAGATTTGGTTCAGATGATCACCTAATCAGTACCTAATTCAGTAGAATGAGGTGTGCCTGTGTTGGAATTCAACAGACACTGGAATTGAATGGCTGTCATACATGCAGAGATGCTGATTTAAGAAAAATGTGCAGTGGTCTCTTAATTTTTTCCAGAGCTGTATATTTCCACACTATGAAGTTGGAATAATACTGTGAAATTGTGAAAATGCCCTTTTAGTGTAAGAGCTGTTTGAAAAGACTGCCTGAAATTTCAGCCTATTTTGATGAGATGGAGTTTTGGTGACATCACCAGGTGGTAAATTAGTTAATAGACCAATAAGAAAGAGAGTTCCATACCTCTCTGCCAATAACAGCTAGTTTTCAGTTTTCCCCTCCCCACTCAGACCACTCCCAGACATTCCGAGCTAAATTCTTGCTTTAGAAATTGCTATTTGCTAAGAACCTATTTTTGTTTATTTTAGACCATTTTAATTTAAAACAATCACAGTAAGGTACTTAATTGTTACCCAAGAACTGATTTGATAATGAGAGGAAAACGGCTGCATTAGACCTTTAAAGGTGAGGTTGGAATGACTCACAGCGTATGACAAGAGTCGTCTCTTTCCTGACACTTTAAAGGTCAGGCCTTTTAAAGGCGGCTCCCTTTTAATATCTTCTGACAGGCAGAAAATCATCCAAACCCAGAATAGCCTGAATTTAAAGAGAGCACCGGCCTTGTTTATGCTGCGCCGTGACATTTTCTCTGTTTACCAGGAACCGAGGCACTACACACCCCATCAGCAGAACCACAGACAATTTTACCCACTCCCCCACTCTGTCTCTCTCTTTCCTCTCTCTCTCTCCCCCCTCCCTTCCTCTCCCTCCCTCCCTCCCTCCCTCCCTCCCTCCCACAGATAATGTTACCTACTCCCCAACTCTCTCTCTCTTTACTCTCTCTCTGCCTTTCTCCCCTCCCTCCCTCCCTCTCCCTCCATCCCTCATCCCTCCCTCGCTCTCTCTCCCTGCATCCCTCCCTCCCCCCTCCCTCACCTGTAGGTTGGTCATTTGGAACCTGTAGTAATGATTGGCAGCTGTGGGAGCAGAGATGATGAGGAGGCGTCGTTTCTCATAGAACTGGTCCAGCAGACCTGAGGCCGTACGCACCCCCACGTTGATGTTCATAGCTGTGACATAACATGTTATGACATAATAAAACACTACATCATTGCATCATATCACATCATCATATTCTATGAAAGCAAATGATGTAACTTGATTTGCAATTGCCAATGAAATCTCAAAATGATGTTAATTTCGTTGCTCTGTTTTACTTGTCTTTAATGTTCTTGTTGCTATAAACCTTGCTAGCAATAGTAGCGAATGACCTGTTCCTTCCACAGCGTATATAAGAAGTGCTATATGGAGTGTCACTGTATTATATAATATAATAGCAGTATTATATTGTCTCTTCTATTAGACAATAACCCACTTAAGTATGTGTCACAGACAGTGCTGGTCAATGTCAGAGCAGGAAGTATTGATCTGCTGGATCTCTGTGATCGATCGACAGCCCATCCTGGCCGAGGGAGACATGCCCGTTTTCACCTCCAGTGAACCCCTCAGCACCCCTGACCACCACTTCAATACTGCTAAACACACAGCATGGAGAATGTGTAATGTATGTGTGTGTGGTTTATAGTGATGGGGGAAAAAATCAAGTTACATATCGGGATATTATGTTTGACGATATATCGTATCGTTTTGAAAATATCACAATATAATTTTTGCGCTGGTTTGATGTGCCTGCATCAAAACTCCAGTACCTTTCCTTCATAGATTGTTCTCCATCTTCTTTTTAAATAGAGAGACAATTTGTTTTCACCACTTTTATTTCCATGTCTGATCAAAACTTGTTTTCTCATGGCTCTCTCTTGTCCCTCTGCAGCAGACATACAGTGAGGGAAAAAAGTATTTGATCCCCTGCTGATTTTGTACGTTTGCCCACTGACAAAGACATGATCAGTCTATAATTTTAATGGTAGGTTTATTTGAACAGTGAGAGAAAAATCCAGAAAAACGAATGTCAAAAATGTTATAAATTGATTTGCATTTTAATGAGGGAAATAAGTATTTGACCCCTCTGCAAAACATTACTTAGTACTTGGTGGCAAAACCCTTGTTGGCAATCACAGAGGTCAGATGTTTCTTGTAGTTGGCCACCAGGTTTGCACACATCTCAGGAGGGATTTTGTCCCACTCCTCTTTGCAGATCTTCTCCAAGTCATTGAAGTGCAAAGTACTGTATGTGTGTCTGTGAGGTGTGCTTATGTGATGTGAACAGCATGAACAGTGTGTGTATGTGTGTGTGTGTGTATACATGCATGTGTGTGTGCACAGATACGTACCTGCACAGTTGGTTTCCATGCCTGACCAGGTGAGTCCATACTGGCACACCCTGGCAGCGCTGCCCTGAAGTTCGTACCCTCCTGTACATTTGAAATCACAGGTGGCCCCGTAGTTATCTCCATCACTGTCACACTTCATATAGCCGTTCTCTGGAGGGGTCATGGGGCTGCATCGACGCACTGGTGGCACAAAACAGATTCAGACACTCACTCTCAGGCTACGTTCACAAAGGCCGTCCAATTCTGATATTCTTTTCACTAATTTGGTATTTTGACCAATTAGTTCAGCTCTGAAAAAGATCTGATGTGAAAAGATCTGATGAGATAGGTCAAAAGACCAATTAGTGGAATATCAGAATTGGGCTGCCTGTGTAAACGCAGCCTAAGAGGCATACATGTGTAAGTGTTCTGTGATTGTTCCTTCAAATGTTGTCAGAACATTGCTGTCTGACTACAAACGTTGTAATAATGTTGGGGTGTCACCTCGTACTCTGACAGAAAAGCGGCAGCTGCCCTTGTTCCCGGCGCGGTCGTATACGGTGTAGGACATCTTATGGAGCCCCTCAGGGAAGTGTCCAGGAGGCTTCCCTTTCAGGATCACACTGTAAACACAGCCTCAGTCAAATACTACACTGTGTCAATAGTACTGAAGCCTAACTAAAGACTTACCCTACTACTACTGCTACCATTACTACTATTACTGCCACTAAACTTGAGCGGTATCCAGATGGGCATACCTTCATACCAACCTTGTGCCATACTGGGACATTCGGTAATGCCGGCACTGAACACAAGGGGCGCTATTTTCTAAACCCACTGCCTCTGTAATCCTAAGGTTAGCAATGCTAACAAGTACATGTAAAATCCCATAGAGAATGGAAACTAAATGCTAACAAGTACATTACAAATATTTTATACAGCCTCTGACCTAAACTATTTTCAGGACAGACGTCCCAGCTCATAAAGTTATACAAGTAACTCAAAAATGCTACTTACAGTTTGCTGCACGCACAAAACAAATATTAGACAGCAAGGCTCTTGATCCAGGAGGGGATTGTCTACTGTTACCAAGCGAAAGCTTGATTTTGGAAGAAGCTAACCACGTAGCTAGATAGCTAACTAGCTACTAAATTAGCAAACCAAATGCACAACTGCAGAGCATTTAGCACATTTTAGACAGTTAAATTAATAGCTATAAAATATCTAGCTGGCAAACATTTTGATGTGAATTCCATACTGTAACTAGATGCGTGCTGCACAACAGTGAGTGACTCACAAGTCTCTCGTTGTTGTGTGCTTGTAAACAAACACCACGTGACTGGGGACTACCGGTAAGAAAAATTATGTGACAGGTAAAATGAAGAATGCGATCTTCTTTATCTCCTAACGTATTGCACAAGCTGACTGCAGGTATTTACTTAAAAAGTAACTACAAATATTCAAATGTATAAAAAAAAACTTCAAATAAATAGTTTAAACGGTATTGAAAAAACATCCTGTGGCTATTTCCAAATATCCCGGTATACAGTATATACACGGTATACCGCCCAAGCCTAACTACCACTACAGGTTATAAATTAAGGTTCAGTGGAGTTAGGGGTTAAGGTTCAGGGGTCAGACTGACTCGGTGAGGATGCCGTCGGCCGTGTCCTTGCCCTCCGGTGTGTCCCAGGTCACCCTGGCAGAGAGCTTGCCAGGCTCTGCCGTTTTGTCCTTCAGGTTAGGACACTTTATCACTGGGGCGTCCACATCTACCAGAGAAGAAGAGAGGGGAGGGGGGGGTTACAGGACAAGAGGGGATGTCGGGAGACAGAGATAGAAGAGAAAGAGTGGTTAAAACGGTCAGCAGATGTGGAGGGAAGAGAAACAGGAAGAGAGAAAAAAACGGTGATTTTCCCTGTTCTGTCGTGTTGTGTTGTGTTGTGTCCTCTGTGTAATTGGGGTGATTTTAGACTAGAGAAGCTCCTATCACAGCAGACCAGGAGAATCAATGTCATTTCACTGGAGCAGAAAGACTCCATCACTGCTGTGTGTGTGTGTGTGTGTGTGTGTGTGTGTGTGTGTGTGTGTGTGTGTGTGTGTGTGTGTGTGTGTGTGTGTGTGTGTGTGTGTGTGTGTGTGTGTGTGTGTGTGTGTGTGTGTGTGTGTGTGTGTGTGTGTGTGTTGTCTGATCTAAATCTGTCACTCAAACATCAAAATGACATTTGCTAAAACAAAAAACATGCAATATGCTGTTTTTGTCTTGTCAATTTTAGCATCTCAGAGAGGCTTAGCCACACACACACACACACACAGATACACACACACACAGAGATACACACACTATTCGGCCATGCGTATAATTACATAAAAACATCTACTTTCCCTGTGAATGTGCTGTAATTCCATATATACCTGTCTGCTGGGTGTAATTTGCTAGGGGGGATGAGGAGGGCGCAAGGGATTTGAATCTCTTCATATCCATCCTCAGTAATGAAAACAACCTACAATGTACAATGTCTCCACAACTGCTTTTGCAAATCACACACTGCCTTAAATTGTGATCGCATAAGAGGTTACTCCACATTATTGTCAAGTGGTTCTGAGACTGGATTGCTGTAGTTCGCAGTGTGTCATGCTTGGGCTAGCAGCACAGGCTTGTGGTTACTCAACCTTACACACAGTGTGTGTGTTTGTTTGACTTAAGTCAATTAAATCTGAATTAAATCTGTCTATAATTCAGCCTGTTTCTCACATAGCAGTAGGTGATTATTTCATTAAGTCAGTCAGGAGTGAATGTGATTTATAATTTATTGGATCCCATAGTCTTAAGAGCAGCCTGTATTTCCTTAGCATTTAAACAGTGTGGGGGTTGGAATTAGAATGTGGTAGGATTCAATGTGCAATGTGAGGTGGGCAAACTCAATAATACTCACACAGCTACAGACACAAACACCACACACACACACACACACACACACCACAAACACCATACACATACTGTACATCGGTAAATGCACACACGCACGCACACACATCCACATGCACGCAAGCACTCTCTGACTCACCTACACAGACGCTCTCCCCTGAGGTCCAGGTCTTGTGGTACTGGCAGGTGACAGTCTTGGGCCCCTTCAGAGTGTATCCAGGGGAGCAGAAGAACTCACAGCGGGAGTTAAAGTAGGATCCGTCTGAACACTTATAGCCCCCGTTAGCAGGCATTTGTAGCTTAGGACACCGGATCTCTGACAGGGAAACACAAATCAAGTCCATAAATGTATTTTCACAAACAGGGTGTATGATTGGCAGGTAGCTGATGAATCTGACAATGATTCTAATGGTTGTGTGTATCTTCAGTGGTTACATATGTTTGGTGTAGAGGTGTGTGTCCAGTGATTTTGGGTCTTGCCAGTAGGCCAGGTGTGTGAGTTTGTGTGTGTGTGGTGGTCTCACCCCTGCAGGCGTAGTTCCCTGACCAGTGTTTGCTGGCCATACACACCACCTCTGGGTGTCCCTGCTGCATCTCGTAACCCCTCTTACAGCGGATCTTACAGCGTGATCCCATTACGTTCTTATAGTACTGCCCTCCAGGACTCCGACAACTCACATCGCCATGCTTCACCTTGATGGGCGCGCACCAAGGGGTCCCTAAAAATGGGGTTGGGTGTGGAATAAGAGGGAGAATTATACCATTCACATAAAATATTGAAATAAACTTCGTTCTGGTTCAGGTGCTGGACAGACATCTATCTATACAGGATAGAGAGAGACATTGTCTGTTAGTGCCGCAATGTAAATTAACTTTTGGGGGCCGGGTGGTATTTACCAGTGTTTTGGACATCCATTTGTTTTCTCACCTTACACTCACAGCCTCTCTTCATTTTAGCAGTAAGTCAGGCAGTGAGTTACCCATACCAACATACATAATCCATACCAATTTACCACAGGACACAGTGTTTACAGCAGACTAAAGAGGTCAAATCTGGAGTGCTAGTGTAAACCCATCCATCATCTCATCACAGGTAGACAGAAAGATACAATGGGTTTGTCACTTACCATAATCCATACTGACAATAAGAAGTACTTGACAACAAGAAGTACTTGCTTGAGTAAAGAAAAGATAGAGGTTGAGAGTAAGGGAAATAGTTTGAGTGTGTGTCTCCGTCTTCGATCACTTTGATCCAGTGGATTTAAATGGGATCACTCAATCATACTGTTGATTAGAGCTACTAAACCCCATCAATTTAACTGTCAATGAATACAACCTTCAGAATAGAGGCTGAAGTGGATGATGATTTAGAGCTGATTTACAGCAACATGGTCATAATCATGAGGGATAAAGATGTGTCAGAAGAACACTAAAGTTGCCTCCAACTTTCCTCACCAGTTGGACGGCTCTATCCATCCCTCAAACGCTTGCCTAAAGATTCCTTTTGGGAATGCCAAATTTGAGGGGCCAGCAGGTTCGTATTCCAGGGAAATAAAATCTGCAGTCTATTTCCCGCTGGCTCAGAACACACACACTTTCTTGTACGCACACACACACTCTTTCAAACACACACTCTCAAACACACACCAGCTGGACAGGAGCTGGTCCGTTCGTGTGTGTGTTGGCTGTATCTCCAGTCTCCACTGTCATTGAGTAAGAGAACACAATACTATATTTGAGTCTCTACAGAGGAGAAATAGTCCAAGAGTTTGTTTTGGCCCAGAGGGTAAAATTACATGTCTAACTGACCTCAATGAAAAGTTTAAAGTTAGTTTGACATAATTGTGTCAGTTTGTAAAACAGGGGATGAAGCATATCGCTATCTTGTGGAGAAAACAAATAACACAGTTGTATACATCACATTGAAGTGACAGACACACAGCTAACTTTGATTGGCTATTCAAAGAAAATAAATGTTTTCAATGTTGATAAAAAGTGAAGTCATTGCTTTGAGTTTAAGAGGCTTATGTTAACCCTAAACTTTCCTGCATGTTGAACGCGAGTGCCAGAGTGTGTAAAAGCGTGCAAGCGTGTGGCAGAGAGCTTGGTCAAAGCATTCACCTCCGTTTCTACGAGCATATGCGTCTTCATCATCTCCATAGCCATAGTATCCTGACCCTGGGAAAGTAAGAGGGAGAAGAAAGCAGCTAGTGACCAAGGCAGGGAGAGAGCAAGGCTGCATTCAGGATAAAAGTAGGGCTGCATTGGTTTCTGTATAGCACTTTGTGACATCTGCTGATGTAAAAAGGGCTTTATAAATACATTTGATTGAAAGGGTTTAGCAACGTTTCAAAACATGATGTAGGCCTAATCCTTCAGCAAGAGATTTGGGTTGGACCATACTGGTGTTTTGCAAGAGGGCATTATTAAATCAAGATTATCACTGTTGAAAACAGTAAGTCGCTCTGGATAAGAGCGTCTGCTAAATGACGTAAATGTAAATGTAAAACGTTGCTAAACTATTCCTCCAAAGAGGACCCCAGGGGTTGGACCATGAGAGATCTCTTGAACACATGCAGAGAGGAAGAACCCCAAGGGAGCCTTTCTCCCCAGCTGGTTTGACACAATTAATCGCTTTTAATGCAACCTTGTTCTAAAACCAGTTGTGCAATGGCAACCTCACACTGGGGTCACAGTCAATAAGTATGAAACGGAAGGAAACGTTTAGAAATGGAGGAGGAACTACCTAAACCTTTTCTCCATTCCAAAATGTTTTGTCCTGTTTGTTCTTGCTGAAACGTGACCCAGGGTCTTGTTGGTTGTGAGGTCACCAACATACTTACTGTGATATGTGACTAGTGCTCCAATATTGGTTTCCTTTCCTTCTCTCCTTATTGGTCACTAATATGAGAGAGCTAGAAAAAGAATGGCCTTCCAATAGAAATCTGGCTTATTGCTTTCATCTGTCAAGATCTTTGATATCAGTTGTCAAAAGGAAATCAGATATGAGTATTGGGATGTTGCTTCTCTGGCAGACAATGCTTCGCTGTCACAGCATAACTACTGCATGATCTAGAGCTTTCTGCTTCAAAATGATACATAATATTTCAATGCACAATGCAAGATAAAGGAGGAGTGACATGAGGGAGAGAGAAAAAGGAGAAGGGAGCGGGAGAGAGAATGGGTGAGGGAAGGAAAGGGGTGTACATGGGAAAGAGGGGTGAGGAGCGAGCTCAGATACGCCCCATCGCTACCAGAGGAGGATGTTATGGACCAACCCAGTGTGAATGTGTTCTCTGTTCTGGATCCATGAGGGACAAAACAGACAGAGAAGTCTTTCACTCCTGCTACAGCTACACGCTCTCAGCCCGATGGGCATTTATATACATCAGCCAAATGTCCGATCACACTGCTACTGAGCACATCCTCATACAGACTCTGAATCTGATTTAGCTGGCTGAGGGGAAAACTCACGGGCACACAGCCAAGGATGTCTATAAGAGGGAAACAGACATATCTGGGAAACTAATCACAGGTGTGTGCCGCTGCTTCAGATTAGTTCTATAACATGCTTTCAGACAATTTACTGCCTACAGTGAGGTTATATATGACTATCCTTACATAGTACGACCACTATATAGCCCCACACCAGAGAGCACATGGAAAATGTACCGCACATCTCTACTGGGCTTGGTTATGGGGCCATAATAGACAACAGACAACAGAGTAAATCTAACACACACGTAGGCCTTCCTTTCTGTCTCTATCGAGACTGTTCTACAGATTGCTATCCTGCTACAACAACTAAAGTTCTGCTCTGATTTCTTAGTTTTGTTATTCTTTAATAAATGGAATCCTAGGGGGCTCTACTGACATACACCATACCAGCAGAGAGCCTCATAGCCTATAGCAGGGGATATTTCCCAGAGACAGAGCTAGTCCATCTTCTCCACACGCACAACCTTAGAGACAAAGGCAGCCAGTTAGACTGACACTCACATCCCATACAGGAATCTGCAGCAGAGGGCATAACACATTATTATAGACTTGTCTCTCTCTCCCCTCCTAAGGGATCTTAGAGAGATCTTAGAATACCGCAGTACTGTTCCTATACCGCAGTACTATTCCTTTTCCATTCAAAGCTGTCTCCAGAACAGCCAGGGGTAAAATTACACTATGATTAACTTGAAACTATCTCATCCACATCATCAAAATGAGCCAGCCTTGAATAAAAGCTGATATGCTGAGAAGTTGACACTCAACTTGGCAGTATAAAGTTTCCTTTTATTACTTATTTCCCATTTGGTTAACATCAGTGAGTGAATAAAGGCCAGATCCAGAGCTTTCAATAACAAAGAAGTTGTCATTGATCTACATAAACATGGTTCCACTCCCAACAGTCTTTCTGTCAGTGCACTGAGGTTTGGAATCAGACAGCATCCCTAACGGTCTCTCTCTTCTTTTCTCTTCTTCTCTCACAGTGAAAATGACTCTTCAGAGGGTGGAAAGACGTCAGAGAGAACACAGTGTTGATAAAACAGAGAGAGCGAGCGAGAGAGAGAGGCTCTTCTGCCAAGCTCTATGAGAACAACAGGGCCAGAGGGAACACAAACTGAGGTTCCAATCAGCTTTTTTCAGCCGAGCTTTGCGTAATAGGGATCAATAACAGGGTTAATGTAGAAACATGCCAGGAGGAGAACTGAACAGGCAGTACAGACATCTGTTATTTCATCTGGGCATCAGAAACACATAGACTAAAGACAGTGAAGTGATTCAACCATCTCTTTCTCACTGCCTCTGTGCACAACTTCCCTTTTATAGATCTCTTCCTCAACCAACCACCCTAACTCTCGTTCTCTTTCTCTCTCCAACATCACATGCTCACGACACCTTTCTTAACGCATCAATCACTGACTCTCTCACTGGCATGCTGTCTTTCTCTCTCTCTATGGAAAATGAGAATAACCATTATTACTGCTTCTCCAGTGGTATTAGTAAGCTGGCAGGCTTAGAGAATTCCCTAGGCTACATCACGCTGTGTTAGGACGGCATGTTTGAGCTTTCTGACAATTAACTATACACACAAGGTCACTCACCTACCACAGACCAACAGCACAGCAGTCCATTCAGAAAATATGAATGATTCATCTAGTCATTATGACTGGGTTTCACTGTAAGGAGAAGGCGTCACTGAGTGTGTGTGTGTGTGTGTGCACGTGTGTGCATGTGTCTGTGTGAGTGTCTGCTTGTGTTGACAGAGCAAATAGTACTGAGAGGGGACAAAGGAGACTGCGGCAACCATCTTATTTTTTTGAGACAGAGACATACAGAGTTCCGGAGAGAACCAACCATCAAATCCTTCCCTTGCCAGTTACCACCCACCTTCATTTGCCCTGGAGGTAACATCAACACTCAGCCTGTCTCTCTGTACAGACACCTCAATGCATGTAAGGTAACATCAACACTTAGCCTGTCTCTCAGTACAGACACCTCAAAGCACTGTATACCGCCACAGCAAAGAGAGGTTAGTAAGTAAAGGCTACTTAAAACCCAAACCATCCCTCCCCTTCTCAACCCTCTTTAACCCACACACACACACACACACACACACACAGAGGACACACATACAAATGCCGCCGCATAAACAAACAGTCTAACTAACAACCCCCCCAAAAATACAAACACCCCTGTTAAATCAACCCCCATAAACACACACACAATCACTCACGCACGCATGCACACACGCACGCGCGTACACACACACACACACAAGCACACTCACACACACCAGTGACCTCCAGCTATAAGAGTCCGTTTGACAAGCTGTGTTTACCCTGTCAGTGTAAATCTAACTCCAGTTGCGTATGTACATGTTTCAGCCTGTTTCTCAGACAGAAGTGGTGAGCCATGCCGCCACTGAACAAGACACATAAATCTCCAAATCAACACCCTCACACACTCTCAAGCACACACATCCACACAATCTCTCTCTTGGTACGGACATATGCATGCACATACACTCCATGATAAACACATACACGTATACACCCATGCATCCAAACTCTTATCCGGTCTCATCCGGTCTTGAACTAATTTCAGCTTCTCATTACTCTCCAGCGAAGGTTTCTCTGCAGGCTACTGTCCCTGCCCTGTTGGAGCTCATCCATCTGGAAAATCTCTCTCTCTGTGTGTGTGAGTGCTTGCAGTATGAAAATGTATGCACTCACTAACTGTAAGTCGCTCTGGATAAGAGCGTCTGCTAAATGACTAAAATGTAAATGTAAATGTGTGTGTGTGACTGTGTGTGAAATTATTGTGTAACCAAACTAAGATGAGAGAACACCACATGGCATCATATCAATCAATCAGGAAAAAATAAAACAACTATTATGGGCTCTCTATCCCACCATGTTGTAGGACTGTTGACGGTTCCATTCAACTGATACAGTCCTCCTGTCACCCTCCAAAGAGACCCTGCAGTCTTATTAAACAAAACCACCTAGCACTGGAAATACACTGACTGCACAGATCTGCGGGTCTAGGAAAGCTAGGAAATGGGAGGAGGGAGGCCGAGCAAATGTGCAGTTAGTCCGAACACAGGAGCCCTTGTGTGGCTTGTGGCCTGTAACGACCCCGACATCACGGAGCTATGGGCTCTGATTACAGGGCACTGAGCTCCAAAGCCGGTCACACTGAAATTTTTACTGGAGATGTGAAATTATCTAGGCTATTGACAACTTCGATGTGATTTGCTACTGTTTGTATGCTGACTGAAATCATAGACCATTAACTAGGTGAAGATTAGTTACATTTTGGCACGTTTTACGCACATATCCCCTTGTTAAACGAATGGACGACTGTTAAACTCATTACCCACTGGGCACACACTGGTTGAATCAATGTTGTTTCCACGACATTTCAATTGACGTCTGTCCCCAGTGGGATAGCGAAGAATAGTTACTTTGGATGGCAAAATAACTTGAACAAAGGACTTCAATTGATAAAAATAAAAATAAAAATAAATATATATATATATATACAAGCTATGGCACGAAGGTAAGCTATGGCACAACGTACAGAATGCTGGCTTTAGTGTCTCTCATGAATTCTGCCGGAGACGTCCGACAGATTCGCACTGCATCCCCCCCCTTTTACCCCAGCCTCACCCCCCTCCACGTAAACATAAAATGTGGCTCACCAAAAAGTCGCGGTGGGACATAGGCTAACCGATAATGAATGCGTAATAACAGAACAAATTGCAACAACCGCTACCTAAGTTATGCAAACATCTAAAAACGTTACATTTGTTTGAGAAATTAAAGTTGTCCATTTGGACGTTGTCCATTTGGACACTCGTCGGTTAACTAAATCCCTCTCTGACCCGCGGGATGGATAAATATTAGCCATTCCTTACCTTCATAGGCTAAACTGAAGAAGAGCTGGAGAAACACGAACAGAGACACTACCAGCCAGGTGTCCATATTCACGCGCGGGACACTCTTCAACATCTTTGTAAAGTACAGGAAAACTTCCAAGGCATTCCAACTTTCCAAAGACCCGCCTCCTGCTCCAGAAACACGAGAGGATACTCCACCAGGATCCTAATAGAATCTGGCCTGAGCCACTGCGCGCGCGCACGCGTCACAGCTGAGTGCGCTGAATTAAACATTGCAAACCACTCAAACAAATTATACTAGACGTTTTAACCTGAAACAAAGTGACTTTGTTTTCATACAATAGCTTACGGATTTAGGTTTAGTTGCCACTTGCCAATGCTGCTGGGGCAATACATTCCCCAAGAACAAATCTAAAAGCACAACCAAATAAAGGCATCTCAAACACCAAAGTGATACATCATTGCTGGACACACACACACACAGACAGAGAGAGAGAGAGAGAGAGAGAGAGAGAGAGAGAGAGAGAGAGAGAGAGAGAGATCTCACACAGACACATGAGTGGTGAGAGAAAGTATACAGCTGATGAAAGACACTCCACCACCACATGACACACGGACATGCTTGTGCACTCTCACACTCACACACAGCTTTGGCTGCCTGCCTGACAGTTCTCCTCTCTGGTCTCTTTAGGGGCGAGTCTCCACATGAAGGTGTTAAAGTGCTCCTTGTCTTCACAGGAAACAGGAGAGGGGAGTGTGAGCCAAACACAGCTTCTGTGCAGCAGGCTCTCAGGATCTATAATAACATTAACACCAGGCTGAACTAGGCTGAAACACGGCCAAAACTGCATATGTGTGTGTGTGTGTGTGTGCGTGTGACACGTGTTTGTTTCTCCTACATGTACTGCAGAAATTGATGTTTTAGATACCCTATCACCTAGGTATAGAGACAGAACAATCATATTTAACTATGTCTACTAGATGTACATTATAAAGTACTTTAGAAAAACAGTCTTTACTCCTGACAGTCCTGTGAAGTTCTCAATTTCTCTTTATTTAATACAAATATCTGTATATTACAATTCAGTACAGTATAGTGCATGAGTACACTCAGTTCAGTACCTTACAGTAGAGTGCAGTACACATACTGTGTAAATTGTATGCAGTAATTGATTAAATTCAAGGATTTTACGTAGGGTCGTGCTGTATATTGAGAACCTTTATTTAAAATATGGTGGAATGTTGTGTGTGCACATGTATTGGCAATGGAGTTAGTCTAAGAATTACACTTGAGATGAGATCTAAGAAATATTTAAGAATATACTATTGACATCTGCTTGACCCTGTTTGCGTCAGGTAGGCTAAATTGTAGTTGATTCCATAAGATGTTACCTCTAATACCTCTCGATCTATGCCATAGTTCATATACTGTATATAATCTTTCCAACAGACAAATCAAAACTGGGTGAACAAGAACAAACTATGTATTCATGAGAAAAAAGGGGGACAGTTTGTGCAAAGAAAGCTCTCAATAAATAAACAAATACATGAATATAATAAATAATAATTTTCAGTCCAACCTGGCCTTTTATGTTCAGGACTGTGGATAAGTGTCATAATAGAAAGTACAAGCACACATCCACAATGAAGTTCTGAAACACCCATATTGATGTCCAGTATAGTTCACTTCAGCTCCAGGTACTGGGGTAAGACATTGTTCCAGAACTGTTGAGATTCTTGGGTTGTCTTTTTTCCCCCTGTGGTCCTCTGTTTGGTACGGGCCGGTGGTTTGAGTTTCTCCCTTGGGGGCTCTTCCTTCCCTTTCCTGCTGGGGGGAGCTGCTTTAAGGGGTACACTCTGTGATCCTTTCTTTTTCCCTTTTGCTGATTTTATCTCTTCTTCCTCTTCCTCTTCTTCTTCTTCTTCTTCTTCTTCTTCTTCTTCTTCTTCTTCTTCTTCTTCTTCTTCTTCTTCTTCTTTTTCTTCTTCTTCTTCTTCTTCTTCTTCTTCTTCTTCTTCCTCTTCTTCTTCATCTTCATCTCTCTCCTCCTCTTCCTGTCCTTTCCCTTCTTTCTCCTCTTTTTCTTCCTCTTCCACAACTTCTTTTTCTTTCATACCTTTCTCCTCCTTTTCTTCCTCCTCTTCCTCTTCTTCTCCTTCCTGCTCACCTTCCTCCTCTCCCGCTCCCGTTTCCTCCTCATCCATCTCCCCTTTCTGTTCACATGCACCCTCTTCTTCCTCTTCTTGTTCCACCTCCCCATCACTTGTCTTCTTTTCTTTCCCTTCTTTTTTATCTCCCTTCTCCTCCCCCTCTTCTCCACCCTCCTCTTCCTCTCCATCTTTTTCTTCCTCCTTCTCGTTTTCCTTTTCTTGCCTCTCCCTTTCCTCTTCTTGTTTATTTGATGCCTCATCTCTCTCTTCATGCACTCCTCTTTCCTCTTTCTCATCTTCCTGTTTTTCACCATCCCCCTCTCCTTCATTTTCACTCTCATCCTCTTCTTTCTCTTCATTATTCTCTTCTCTTTCTTCTGTATTCTCATCCTTTCCCTCTCCCGGATCTTCTCTATCCTTCATTTCCTCTTCTTCCTCCTCCCCTTCACCCTCTTCCTCTCCTTCTCCTTCTCCTTCATCCTCCCCCTCTCCTTGCTGTCTTTCTTCTTCCTCCTCTCCCTCTTCCCCTTCCTCTCCTTCATTTTCTCCCTCTGCTTCTTTGTCCCCCTCTTCTTCATCTTCTTCTTCCTCCCCTTCCTCACCTTTTCCACCTTCAACCTCTTCCTCTCCCCTGGCCTCTTTCTCATCATCTTCCCGTCCCTCCTCACCCTCCTCGACTTCGTTGTTCTCATCTCCTTCAGCTTTCTTTTCATCCTCTTCTTCCTCACCCTCAACTGCTTCCTCTTTCTCCTCTCCTGCATCATTCTCATCTTCTCCACTTTCTTCATCCTTTTCCTCATTGTCATCCTCTTCTTCTTCCTCCTCCTCACTTACAACTGCCTCCTCTCCCTCCTCCTCCTTTTCTTCACTTTCACTACCTTCCTTATCCTCTCCCTCTCCTTCCTCCTCTGCTCCACTCTCTTCCTCTTCTTGGTTCTCTCCTTCCTCCTCTGCTGACTCAGTAGCTTTACTTTCTTCACTTTCTGCTTCTTCTGCTTGTTCATCTTCCTTCTCTTCTGCTGATCCCTCACTCTTGCTCTCAGCCTCATTTCCTGATTCATCACCACTCTCCTCCTTTTCATACTCACTCGCATTGCTCTCCTCCTCTTCCTCTTTTTTTTCATCCCAACTCTCTTCATCACTGGACTCCTCTTCAGTCTTCTCCTCCTCCTCCCCCTCTCCACTTGTCCCAGAACCACTTTCGCCCTCTTCTCCTTCTCCTTCCCCCTCACTCTCTTCAATCTTCTCTTCTCCTTCCTCCTCTTCTCCAACTGACGCATAATCACTCTCTCCTTCTGACCCCTCACTCTGTTCAATCTTCTCCTCTCCCTCCTCCTCTAGGCTTGCCTCAGAATCACTCTCTTTGCTCTCCTCCCCATCACCTGTCCCCTCACTATCACCCTTCTCCTCTTCCTCTTCCCCCTGTACTGTGCCCTCATCACTCTTCTCTTCTTCCTCCTCCCCCTGTACTGTGCCCTCATCACTCTTCTCTTCTTCCTCCTCCCCCTGTACTGTGCCCTCATCACTTTTCTCTTCTTCCTCCTCCCCCTTTATTGTCGCATCACTATTACTCTTCTCGTCTTCCTCCTCCCCCTCTCCTGTCCCCTTACTCTCACACTTCTCGTCTTCCTCCTCCCCCTCTCCTGTCTCCTCACTCTCACACCTCTCATCTTCTTCCTCCCCCTCTCCTGTCTCCTCACTCTCACACCTCTCATCTTCCTCCTCCCCCTCTCCTGTCTCCTCACTCTCACACCTCTCATCTTCCTCCTCCCCCTCTCCTGTCCCTACACCATCCCCCTTTTCTTCTTCTTCCGCCTCCGTGCCCTCGCTCTCTTCACTCTTTTCTTCTCTATCCCCCATTCCCTCTCCACTGGCCACAGTATCACTGTCTTCACTGTTCTCTTCCAGACCCTCACCACTTCTGCCATCCTCTTTTTCCTCTTGTTGGGTGCTCTCCATTTCTGTCCCATCTCCTTGTCGCTTTGTGGAATCTTTATCTTCATCATCCTCAGCTCCTGACCTTTCACTACTAGAGTTCTCATCGTCATCGACTTCGGCCTGACCTCCTGACCATGTTGAAGAAGAGGGTGATGTGGAGGAAGGCTGGGTGATGGCGCTCTGTTTGGTGAACCTCTCTACCCGGCTGGACCGCTGAGGAGGCATAGAGTTGGCTATGCCACTCTCAGACTGAAAACCCCTCACACTCATCACCGCCTCACTCAGGACCCCCATGGCTGCCCCCGCCATCCCCACATCTGGAAGGAGAGAGGCTGCATCGCTGAGAAATCCTCCCCAGCTAGTCTCCCCCTCCTGGGAATCACCAAAGGCATCTTCCCCTGGGACCTCCACTCTATCCCTGACCTGAGAGACAACCAGTGACTTCGTTGACTTCTTATCTCCAGCATTTTGAGGTAGTGCATCTGATAATGACAGTGATGTGATTGGTGATTCGGCCTTTGAGGTAGGTTCTACTAAGACTGGTTGGCTGGAAACCTCTGTCGGCTTGCTTTTCAGTTTCACTGGGGCTCCCTTCAACTCAGTCAGTTTAGTTTCAACATCTAAAGATTTGGGCACATATTTTGTGTTGGTGGGTGCACTTTCTGTTTCTGTGACTTTGGCTTTATCTTTAACTGCCATTTTGTTCCCCTCTGTTGTCCCTGACTCTTTGAAAGTAATAGACTCTTCCATCTTCTCTTCATTCACCTCTTTTGCCTTATTTTTTCCCTTTATTGGAGTGCTTTTACCTTCAGATGGTTTGTTATCATCTACAATCTTCTTGGGAATGCTCTTTACTTTCAAAGGAGTGCTTTCAGCAATAGCCTTAATTGGAATTGGTTCCTTTTCCACAGGTTTACCTTTAACTTTGACTGGAGTGGACATGACCTCTTGAAGTGGTTTATTTTGAACTTCAATTGTTTTAGTATCTTCCTCTGCAATTTTAGATTTATTGTCTTTGGACTCCAAACTTTTAGTTTTGATCAGAGTGCAGGTCGCCTCAACCTCCTTACCTTGAACTTTTACAGGGCCTTTACCTTTCATCTCTGTACCTTTCTTCACCTCAGACAGCTTGCTTTGACCATGCTTTGGAGTGCTGGGTTTAGATTCAGACAGTTTGCTTTGACCATGCTTTGGAGTGCTGGGTTTAGATTCAGACAGCTTGCTTTGACCATGCTTTGGAGTGCTGGGTTTAGATTCAGACAGTTTGCTTTGACCATGCTTTGGAGTGCTGGGTTTAGATTCAGACAGTTTGCTTTGACCATGCTTTGGAGTGCTGGGTTTAGATTCAGACAGTTTGCTTTGACCATGCTTTGGAGTGCTGGATTTAGATTCAGACAGTTTGCTTTGACCATGCTTTGGAGTACTGGGTTTAGATTCAGACAGTTTGCTTTGACCATGCTTTGGAGTGCTGGGTTTAGATTCAGACAGTTTGCTTTGACCATTCTTTGGAGTACTGGGTTTAGATTCAGACAGTTTGCTTTGACCATTCTTTGGAGTACTGGGTTTAGACACGGATATCTGGATCTGACTGTGTTTAGGAGTGCTAGGTTTCGATACGGATAACTTGCTTTGTTTCTTTGCAGGTGAACTTGGCTTAGACCCTGCTTTACCTGTGCTTTGCAGATTACTACCCGTCAGTTTACTGGTGTTCGCTTTAGGGCCAGCCTTTCCTGTTGTCAAAGCGATGTTCTCCTTGCCCCTGGCTGGGGTCTGAGGGGTCTTTAAGCATTTGGGGCTCTTTGGGGGCGTGGCCTCTGCCTTTAACAAACTCCAGCTGGAGCCTCTCAGGAGCTCGGTGGGAAGGGCCTTATGGGAAAGTAGCTGCGCCTTCCTGTTGGCCGGGGCTTGTTCAACCTCCATTTCTGCCTCCTTAACAGCTCTCCTCAGAGCCCGACCCTTTTTATGTCCCTGGAGAGATAGAGAAAGAGTGAAGGAGACAGACAGAGAAAGACAGAGGAAGAAAGAGAAAGACATAAAGTGATATAAAAGTAAGAGAGCAAAGGAAGAATGAGAGAAAGGAGGGTAAGTTTTACAAACAGAGAATATTCAGAGTAGAGAAAAAGAGATAAGGATTTGAAACATAAAGAGAAGACAGTAAAGTGTAAAGCAGAATAAAGTCTCTAAATGTAGAGTGAAATAAGGGAGAAAGACATGGCAGTCCTTATTTCTCCTCCCTTCCAGTAAATACAATAACATACCTTTTCCTTCTGTTCTGCAGATGTAGTCCCAGTCTCATCGCCAGAATCTCCTCCCAATGGTAATGCCTGCCTCAAAGAGAACAGGACACAAGTCTCACAACCAAACTCAACATCTCCTTGAACTATATAGAGATACGGTAATAACCTACATAGAAGTTCTTACAATGAAACAACTATAAAGGGTTACAACACAAAAGCCAGAATCTTCTTTCCATCAGGAATGTAAACAAAGTGTGTGTAGTCAGCTTTCCCGCAGGCAAGCATGAGCCTACAAAACCGTATAACAGACTCAAAACTATAGGCCCTTAGGAAGAACTAAGACGAATGGCGATTCAATACGTCTATTTTTTCCCCATCTCTGCTGGAAATAAATGATAATCTGAGTTAATGAGAGGGTGCTCATTGCCATGGCAACCTTTATTAGAAGCTTTTCCATCCAATTCATTAACACATGCACCTTCATCAACGTGTGCCAAACTCATCTATCTCATAACTCCTCTTACACAACGGGTGGGTTTTATCCTGAATGCTGATTGGTTAAAAGCACATTCCAGCCGGTGTCTATTCCACAAGTTACCATCGGCTAAATCTATTATGTTAAAATGCCTATTTACTCTGTTCCATCTGACTGCGCAATCCACTGTCTCATCAGCCTAGCCAAGCACTTTATAAACTTGATCTCCACTATAAAAAGCATCTAGACATTATCTAACCTTTCTTTTAGACTAACATTTAGTTTTCAACAGCGAAGATTTGTATAAACCTTGCTGTCTGTCTCTCCGACATTTGCAACATTGTTTCAATATTCAAATTTGATCTCCAGCTGTCCCATAGTAATGAACGTATAGGGGTCGGGAGTTGGGACGAGACAGACAGGCAGGCAGCGTTTCTCAGCCAGTCGAAATCATGAATCAGCTGGCATCATTTTTATGGATATATACAAAGAAATGTCAATTGAAAAAAGGTAAAACGAAACGTGCAGCTAGTTTGCTGTCTTTCCAGCTTCAGTTTGAAATGATTGTGTTAGCTGTTTTGTTGGCTAGCTCCTCTGAACAACAGTGCCCTGACGAGACAGCACATTTTCTATGCCAGGTGAAATCGTGCCTCATTAGCACATTGTTATGGATGTATCAAAATAAATGTCACTAGAAAACAGTTTAAACAAATGCAAATACAGCTACTGTTGTTTTTCTTTTTGACGTTTGACGTGATTGTAAGTTAGCTGTAGTTGGATAGCTAGCAAGCAAGGGATAAGAACGTTGCCAGCCAGTATGGCAATGGAACATTTAGAACTAATGAATGGGTCGCGTCCATTGATACAGAACAAAAAGACTGAACGACTCGGTCGCGTCTCTGGAAACCGAACCAATAGAACGAACGACCAGCTGGCTTGGGTAGCAACCCTAGATTTGTGTCAGGACTATATCTTGTGGAAGGATGAAATAGTGTGAATAAATTAATCAAAATAAAGGTTTTAACGAAAATATGTCAATCATTATTTGAATATGTTTGTAATGCCCTCGAAGCCGGTGTTTGGAGGATATAGTGACACGGGTTACTGGCCCAAGACGAACCCGTGCCAATATATCCTTCTCGGGCATTATCACTTAAATATACTACACCTCAAAGGCTCTCTAGGACTAGATAAAACCCGTACAGTATACACACAGGGTCATAGCACACAAGACACCATAACGGTTCTGTGTAAAGACTAAAGAATTACCTGATGCATGGGAGAGGCAGCACAACAAAACGAAAAGCCTGGTCTTCCCAGCATCATGTGTTTCTCTAGCTTCTGTGGCAGTGTTTGGATGTGTTTAGCTAAATACGCTTCTCATCTGAACACAGGAGACTCCCTCAGTCTCCCTCAGCAGGAGTCATGGAAACATGGAAGTGAGGTGTGTCGACATCCCAGCCACATCAACACTATGGATTAGCTACACATAAGGAGGTGCTGTGTGTGTGTGTATGTGTATACTTGTTGTGTGTGTGTATGTTGATGGGAGGGATGGTGGCAGGGACAGGGGTTAAGCTCAAACACATTTGTTTATTGGCAGGAGCAATCTGTAGCACTGAAGCTGCCTTGAGGATATTTATGACATATTTTCTTGGAAAAGCAAATGAGCGTGAGACAGATACAGAGACAGATGGAGAGATCCCAAACCAAGCTCAATTAAAATGAATGGTTTTGGGTTTCACCCCCCACTGTTCCACCAAATGGAAAATGCCCCCCTATCCCCTATCAAACACACACACTCCACAGTGCGCTGAGCTATGCACATTTTCCTGGAATACTCAAAGACTGCCTGCAAACGCTGTTTCCTGCCTTGGAGCACACAGGCACCAGACCAAAGTAAAGGAGAACAGAGAACCCAGACCAACGTAGAGGAGAACAGAGAACCCAGACCAAAGTAATGAGCCATTATGATCCCAGGCCAAAGACATGGAGGCAACGTACTGTACCTCAGACGAAAGCAAGACAGCATACATACCTACACATAACACATGCTAAAAATTGTAATATTCTATAATAAAGCAATTGTACTCACCAGGTCTGGCAACATGTCATTATTGTCCTCTTCATCCATGTTCTCCTCCATATTCTCAATGAGCATCAGGCTGTCAGGGGCTTCTGTCACAGTGTCCTCAATCCTCTCTGTAAACACACATACTGAGAACATGGCTGCACTGGGATAGGTCCAGACCTGGGTTCAAATACTATTTCAAATATCTCAATTACTTTCACATAAATTTCAAGTAAGTATTCAGGTATATTTTATTTAAAAAATATTAAGATGTATTTGGAAATACACTTGGAAAGTATTTGAAAAACTAAAATTCACTGACTCAAATACACTCCCATGCATTTAACCCAGGTATTTGAAAATAGTATTAGAAATAAGTATTTGAACATACTGTCAAATACAATTTCGCAGACTATTTGGTTTTTACAAATAACCATTCAAATTCTAAAATAAAAGTCCGTAAAACTTCAATTAATAGACCAGGCATTTATTTGCTTACAGTTGAAGTCGGAAGTTTACATACACTTAGGTTAGAGTCATTAAAACTCGTTTTTCAACCACTCCACAAATGTCTTGTTACAAGTTTACATACACAAGTTTACATACACTACAGTTGAAGTCGGAAGTTTACATACACCTTAGCCAAATACATTTAAACTCAGTTTTTCACAATTCCTGACATTTAATCCTAGTAAATATTCCCTGTTTTAGGACAGTTAGGATCACAACTTTATTTTAAGAATGTGAAATGTCAGAATAATATTAGAGTGAATGATTTATTTCAGCTTCTATTTCTTTCATCACGTTCCCAGTGGGTCAGAAGTTTACATACACTCAATTAGTATTTGGTAGCATTGCGTTTAAATTGTTTAACTTGGGTCAAACTTTTCGGGTACCCTTCCACAAACTTCCCACAATAAGTTGGGTGAATTTTGGCCCATTCCTCCTGACAGAGCTGGTGTAACTGAGTCAGGTTTGTAGGCCTCCTTGCTCGCACACGCTTTTTCAGTTCTGCCCACAAATTTTCTATAGGATTGAGGTTAGGGCTTTGTGATGGCCTCTCCAATACCTTGACTTTGTTGTCCTTAAGCCATTTCGAACAACTTTGGAAGTATGCTTGGGGTGATTGACCATTTGGAAGACCCATTTGCGACCAAGCTTTAACTTCCTGACTGATGTCTTGAGATGTTGCTTCAATATATCCACATAATTTTCCTTCCTCATGATGCCATCTATTTTGTGAAGTGCACCAGTCCCTCCTGCAGCAAAGCACCCCCACAGCATGATGCTGCCACCCCCGTGCTTCACGGTTGGGATGGTGTTCTTCGGCTTGCAAGCCATCCCCGTTTTCCTCCAAACATAACGATGGTCATTATGGCCAAACAGTTATATTTTTGTTTCATCAGACCAGAGGACATTTCTCCAAAAAGTACGATCTTTGTCCCCGTGTGCAGTTGCAAACCTTAGTCTGGCTTTTTTATGGCAGTTTTGGAGCAGTGGCTTCTTCCTTGCTGAGCAGCCTTTCAGGTTATGTCGATATAGGACTTGTTTTACTGTGGATATAGATACTTTTGTAGCTGTTTCCTCCAGCATCTTCACAAGGTCCTTTGCTGTTGTGCTGGGATTGATTTGCACTTTTCGCACCAAAGTACGTTAATCTCTAGGAAACAGAACGCGTCTCCTTCCTGAGCTGTATGACGGCTGTGTGGTCCCATGGTGTTTATACTTGCGTACTATTGTTTGTACAGATGAACGTGGTCCCTTCAGGCGTTTGGAAATTGCTCCCAAGGATGAACCAGACTTGTGGAGGTCTACCATTACCAGGTCTTGGCTGATTTCTTTTGATTTTCCCATGATGTCAAGCAAAGAGGCACTGAGTTTGAAGGTAGGCCTTGAAATACATCCACAGGTACACCTACAATTGACTCAAATGATGTCAGTTAGCCTATCAGAAGCTTCTAAAGCCATGACATCATTTTCTGGAATTTTCCAATCTGTTTAAAGGCACAGTCAACTTCTGACCCACTGGAATTGTGATACATTGAATTATACGTGAAATAATATATCTGTAAACAATTGTTGGAAAAATTACTTGTGTCATGCACAAAGTAGATGTCCTAACCGACTTGCCAAAACTATAGTTTGTTAACAAGAAATTTGTGGAGTGGTTGAAAAACGAGTTTTAATGACTCCAACCTAAGTGTATGTAAACTTCCGACTTCAACTGTAAGTTGACTGTGCCTTTAAACAGCTTGGAAAATTCCAGAAAATGTTGTCATGGCTTTAGAAGCTTCTGATAGGCTAATTGACATAATTTGAGTCTATTGGAGGTGTACCTGTGGATGTATTTCAAGGCCTACCTTCAAACTCAGTGCCTCTTTGCTTGACATCATGGAAAAATCAAAAGAAATCAGCCAAGACCTCAGAAAATAAATTGTAGACCTTCATCTGTACAAACAATAGTACGCAAGTATAAACACAACGGGACCACGCAGCCGTCATACCGCTCAGGAAGGAGACGCGTTCTGTCTCCTAGAGATTAACGTACTTTGGTGCGAAAAGTGCAAATCAATCCCAGAACAACAGCAAAGGACCTTGTGAAGATGCTGGAGGAAACAGCTACAAAAGTATCTATATCCACAGTAAAACGAGTCCTATATCGACATAACCTGAAAGGCCGCTCAGCAAGGAAGAAGCCACTGCTCCAAAACCGCCATAAAAAAGCCAGACTACGGTTTGCAACTGCACATGGGGACAAAGATCGTACTTTTTGGAGAAATGTCCTCTGGTTTGATGAAACAATAATAGAACTGTTTGCCCATAATGACCATCGTTATGTTTGGAGGAAAAATGGGGTTGGCTTGCAAGCCGAAGAACACCATCCCAACTGTGAAGCACGGGGGTGGCAGCATCATGCTGTGGGGGTGCTTTGCTGCAGGATGGACTGGTGCACTTCACAAAATAGATGGCATCATGAGGAAGGAAAATTATGTGGATATATTGAAGCAACATCTCAAGACATCAGTCAGGAAGTTAAAGCTTGGTCACAAATGGGTCTTCTAAATGGACAAATACCCCAAGCATACTTCCAAAGTTGTGGCAAATGGCTTAAGGACAACAAATTCAAGGTATTGGTTTGGCCATCACAAAGCTCTGACCTCAATCCTATAGAAAATGTGTGGGCAGAACTGAAAAAGCGTGTGCGAGCAAGGGGGCCTACAATCCTGACTCAGTTACACCAGCTCTGCAGGAGGAATGTGCCAAAATTCACCCAACTTATTGTGGGAAGCTTGTGGAAGGCTACCCAAAACGTTTGACCCAAGTTAAACAATTTAAAGGCAGCGCTACCAAGTACTAATTGAGTGTATGTAAACTTCTGACACACTGGGAACGTGATGAAAGAAATGAAAGCAGAAATAAATAATTCTCTCTACTATTATTCTGACATTTCACATTCTTAAAATAAAGTGTGGATCCTAACTGACCTAAGACAGGGCATTTTTACTAGGATTAAATGTCAGGAATTGTGAAAAACTGAGTTAAAAATGTATTTGGCTAAGGTGTATGTAAACTTCCGACTTCAACTGTATATCACTGAACACAACAGGCGCTTATTAGAGACAGGCTTCTGTTTGAGCCAGGCATCTACTTCCTTAATGAACACAGCTTTTGCTCATTTGCATAGTTAATTGTTTAATTCCAGCATTCACTTCCAGTATTTAAAATGTATTTGAATTAGGCATTTATTTGCTGAAATGTGTGCCTTTGCCCGGCTATTAAAAGGGACAGGTGGTTATTTGAGACTGTGTTTAATTGACATTTTTATGGGTAATTGTTTTCGGCTGTGTATTTGAAAATACTCAAATACACTGAAAAAGTATTTTAATGACCAGATACTCAAATACATGTACTTGAACCCAGGTCTGAATAGGTCATAGAATATGGGCTGCAGTTCTGCTTACTACAGCTTGTGGCTGTATACTGTGGTGAAAAGGAAAGACAGCATCGTAGGATTCGGCTACCTGTCTGTGGTGGGGTGGGACTCCGAGAAGGGCTGGCGTGCCCCTCAGACAGCGTTTTGGGGGACTGGTTATCATCTGTGGGCTTTACAGAGGGGGGTTTAGGGGACATTGAGGTGGTGGGGATGAGTTTATGTGTGGATTTGAAGGACCGTGAGGGGGTAAGGGGTTCTTTAGATGTATATTTGGGTGATTTTGATGGGCTGGGCCTCTTCTTTGAGGAGGACTTGGAGGAGAGTGAAGGGCTAGGAGGGTCTGGGAATATGAACTTGGGTGACAGTGATGGTGTTAATGGGATTTTGGATCTGGATTTAAGGGACAGAGAGGGGCTGGGGGGGTTGTTTGAGGAGGGATTGGAGGACAGTGAGGAGGTGGAGGGGTCTTCAGATGGTGTTCTGGAGATGCAGATATTTCTGGACAGGGGCAGGGAGGCGTTGAGTAAGCCGGACATCAGAGGCGGAAGGTTACGGAACATCTGGCCAAACTGCTCTGGAGAACTCTCCTGAAACACACAACACAGAAAAGTAGATATAACTACTAAATAATGGCTACAGAAGGGCAAAATTGCTCCATCAGACCATAATAATAGTATTAAAGAGTGGTTATTTAGACTGGTACACATAAAGTAGGCTACTGCATATGACCATTACTGAGGTGCAGCAATGTGATGCAACACTGCTCCCTAGTGAAGGCAACCAAACACCACAACTCTGTCAAACCTTGTAATCAACACTTCGGATCTCCTTTCTGGAACTGTCAGATGTTTTGGCAGTGCTCACCCTCTCTCTGCGGCGGGCCCTAGCAGGCAGGGTCCAGAGAGGAGGTGCGGTCTGTGGGTTGGGTATCAGGAGGGAGGGGTCCATCAAGAGCAGCTCAGTGTAGGTCTCCAGAGTCTCCAGAATGGTCTCTGTAACATCCTCCTCCTCTATCACCACTTCCTCATCCTCTGGGGGTCTGGGCATAGCCAGCACCAGCATGTGAGAGCCGCCACATGCCACCTGAACACACATAATTAGCAGGTGCACGAACATAGACAGACACACACAGACACTAATTGACTTACTGACTGGACGCTGTATTTGAGGAAGCGTGGGCACAGTGTTGGTCTGAACTGGTTGGTGAAGTTCTCTTCCCCCAGTCCTAGTTTACCCTGGCGACCGTCCCCAAAGGTGTACAGAATCCCACTGTCTGGAGTGAGAGAGATGGGGTCTCAATGGAACATGCTCAGGCTTCAAATTTCTGAATGACAACTTCTATTCAACAGTGTATACTAGTAGAATAGTATAGAAGCTTGCCTGTGATCACTGCGGTGTGGTTCTCTCCACAGGTTACGTGACTGACTCTGCCATTCCGGAAGTGGTCCAGTGCTTTTGGCAGAGGTGCCTCAAACAGGAAGGTCCCGTGGCCCAGCTGCCCATGCTGCCCCCGCCCAAATGCGTACACATTGTCCTCTGCAACACGGAGAGGAAGAGAGAGGTGTAGAAGAAGATGAAACAGTTACCGGCTAGGAACAATAGACAGACTGTTTTATTTCATTAACAGTACTGTATTAACCCTTTGACGCGTACGATCACATATTTGTGATCATTGTTGAGTGGTCCCTGCAGCGTACCATCGCAAATATGTGATTGGAACAGTAGCAACAGAACGTATGATGCAACAAACGTGTCTAAACAGCATTGTTGTCTGAAAAGCATCGAAACAATGTTTTGTACTGATGGGAAATAAAGGTCTTCACAACTTTATTCCTCAATTTCACCTTTTATTGTAAAAGATAAATGCGAACTTCATCATCCAAACATCACACGGAACACATACACAGCCGAACTCATTCCATATACCAGTCTAAATAACAGGTTGCGCTGACAAAAAACTAAACATAAGTTAGCGTCCTAACTGCTAGACTTGTTTACAATTGTCCACATATCTGGTGAGCACAAGGGAGAAATGTAATATTGTTTACAAAAGAGATGCGTATCAGCTAAGCTAACAGCAGCTAAATTCTTTATGCAGGCAGCCATGTTTGTTTATGCTTGAAAAGTGAAAACTCCCTAATCCCAGAATGCCATTCACTATAAGACGCAAATAAACAAAGTCAAAGTCAAAGATGGCTGCGCCCATTACCTGAAAAATATTAACTTAGTTTGGCCACTTTTCAGCATATTACAAATCTTCAATGTACTTCTTACAGTGTATACAAGAACCGGAGCACCTGACTGACAAGTCGTTTACAGTTTTTGACAAATCAGAAAGCAAATAAAATGTTATCACCTCACAGATCATCAGCCCAAATACAAGCCTACTGCCTAGCCTAACCATAGTGCACAAGCTAAACAGGGATGAAACCATTTTAAGGGGGTTTGTGGGGGGGTTCATTTCATTTGTGGGGAGTTTTCAAGTCCATGGTCGGTAGAAATGGGGGAAGGTATCATGGGGGGATATGATGCAGGAAATATTACTACGATGGGGGATTTATCAATAAATGGGGGGGGTCTGAGCTGGCAACCCTGAGGTACCATAGTTACAATCTGATGCCGCATTCAAAACAACTGGAAATCTCTGACTTCCGACTTCAGTGCGTTCAAGACAACTGGGAACTCCGACAGGGAAAAATATTTTTGAACGGTCATCCAAGTCAGAATTCCAACTCGGGAACACGGGCCTCTTTCTAGAGCTCCAACTTGAAGATCACTGACGTCATGATTTGACCTTGTATTTTTCAGAATTCCCAGTTGTCTTGAAAGCACCATTACATTTACATTTTAGTCATTTAGCAGACGCTCTTATCCAGAGTGACTTACAGTTAGTGCATACATTTATTATTATTTTTATTCATACTGGTCCCCCGTGGGAAACGAACCCACAACCCTGGCGTTGCAAACGCCATGCTCTACCAACTGAGCTACACGGGACTATAAGTCAGTCGAGTGAACTATCCCTTCACCTTGTTTTTTATAACATCTTTGGTCTGACAGACGCTTACGTGACAACCAGAATGCACTGTATGATGTCAACAAACATGGCGCCACACATAGCTGGCAAATAGCTTAGCATTAGCTCATCATAATCATAAGGCTCAGTAAAGCCTCAAACATAAATTGTCCGCAACAGTGAAATGGGCTACTTCTTATGTGAATTAATGAGGAGGCGGAACAGACCTCAATTCAAACTGTTGTTAGAAAATCTAACTTGTTAGAAAATCATTTGATGTTGACAAGTTGAAACATAGTCTATAGATAATTAGCAGGCAGTGTGCCTTGGTTTGAGGGCAGCGTGGGTTAACTGTCCTATTGCGTAACAATCATATCTTGAATCAGTGAGTGCATTCTGACATCACACGCATAAAACAACTCACGCTGGGGTGACTGTTAGAGATATTTGGAACTCACATGTGAAAAGGTTAATAGTAATAGTATTTCACAGAGGTATTTACTTGTGAGTGCCACTGTGTGCTCCCCTCCACAGGACACTTGGATGACCGGGTCCTGGATGCCTTCCACCCTCTGAGGGACTCTGTGATTGGCTAGCTGGTCTGGGAATAGACCCAGCCTTCCGTTCCCACTCTCCCCAAACGTGTAGAGGTCCCCATCCACTGGAACAAGCCCAAAACAACAACAATAACCCAGCCGCGTTACTATATAACAACAGGATGTGGTATGCATAAGGTTAAGCTCCCCAATATAAAATAACCCTGCATGTGTGAGTGTATTACCTGTGACGAACGCTGAGTGGTGGTATCCACAAGACACCCAGGCCACTGGCTGTCCCACCATCATGTCTCTGGGCTCTGAGGCGTAGCTCTCTGTCCCCAGACCGATCTGGCCCACAGAGTTATCACCCCACATGAACAGCCTACCCTCCTCTAACAACACAGCACACAGACGGCATGTGAAAGATCAGAAACGCACACAGACTGACAGAGAAGAAAGAAAGAAAGAAAGAAAGAAAGAAAGAAAGAAAGAAAGAAAGAAAGAAAGAAAGAAAGAAAGAAAGAAAGAAAGAAAGAAAGACAGACAGACAGACAGACAGACAGACAGACAGAAAGACAGACAGACAGACAGACAGACAGACAGACAGACAGACAGACAGACAGACAGACAGACAGATAGATAGATAGATAGATAGATAGATAGATAGATGATAGATAGATAGACAAACACACTGCTCTACACTGATGATGCAAGTAAACAACCCATCTGTCGTCATCCTTACCTGTCAGGGCAGCTGAGGTGTTGCAGCCAGCAGCAAGCATTTTGATTGGTGCGTGGTCAGAGAAAGGATGAAGCAGGTGGAAGGTGTTTGTGTCATCACAGTGACCCAAACCAAGCTGCCCCTCCTGGTTACTGCCAGCACCATAAACACGCCCACTCCCTGACAACCATGGGGGAAAGAATCTTAAGTAATGATAATGGCAGATATTCAATAATAATAATAATAAATAATATGCCATTTAGCAGACGCTTTTATCCAAAGCGACTTACAGTCATGCGTGCATACATTTTTTTGTGTATGGGTTATTATTATTTCAATCATAACATCCTCTAAAGTAATGCAGAGTAAAATAACATGGTTTTCTTACATGTGCACACTATTGTGTGGTCTCTCCCACATGATGCAAACTTCACTTTTTCAGACTTCAATGCTAAAGGAAAAAAACATGTTTTAACATTACAAAACGTAGTAAAACTTAAGACAAAACATGAGTCAAACATAATCCTAGTACATGATGGACTGACTGACCTTTCACAGTGGTGGGCTTGTTGATGTTGACGTTGATCTTTGACCCCAGTCCTAGCTGACCCCAGGTATTATTTCCAAACATGAACAGCCTGCCATGGCCTACAGGTAGGAGAAGAGGCATTACACTTATATTTCATAAACTGCTAATAAAACTCTTAATTATACTGTTCTTATGCTTTTTTAAATGTATTAATTTTTATTTGAATGCCTAAATACTATAGATGTCTTGAAGTATAATGCATTTTGTTCATTACACTAACTAATTACAGGTCCAATATAGCATCAATAAACTGTTAATAACTATTTATAATAACTTACAGACATTTTATAAACAACAAACTGATAATTTATGGTTTTATACAGTGTCTCCAAGTCACCCAATCACACGGGAGAGAGTTGGCTACAAATTGAGTACCTGTTATGACAGCGGTGTGATCACCCCCACATGAGATTTCTTCTGGATGGTCATTCTTCAGCCAGAATTTACTGGGCACATTATCAGCAAACTTGCTCTTCCCAAAAGTGAAGACTGCTCCTGTTTCTGTTAGGGTAAAAAAAAATAACTTTCAGACAGGAGAGAAACTATGACAGTTCATTGGAGTTTGGGGATATAACAGGTCTAATATAGCCTACAATGTTCGGTTGTACTAAAATGACCCTGATTTCACTAGGCTAACGTTACAGGAGTAGGTAATTCCTAATGCTAAGCGGTTGTCAGCAACCTATTTAAGCTGCTGCAAGTCAGAAATAGCAGCAGGTTAGCGAATGGTCACCACCACACATTACTGGTGCTATACTATCTAAATAACAGCCATATGCTTTTAAAAAAGCGAGTTACAGACACTTGACAGTTTTTTTTTACCAGGTATATCAGCCTCCGTCTGGCGGGTCATCTCTCCCCTGTCTTCGGAACACCTCACCCATGAATGTGACGTTCTTCGGCCGAAATAACCTTCTTCTTCTATGGTATTATGGCAGTCCGCAAACAAGCGTTAGAGATGCATGCCGCCACCTACTGTACGGGTGGTAAACTATGGAAAAAATATCCACTGTAGGAAGGGGGGAAAAACCGATATCTTACAAAGTACAAAAATGGACATAATAAATCAACAACCCACTCCTTCAGTCAAATTCCAATTCAAGTCACATCCCTACACAGGCTCAGGGGCCTGTGAGGGCGGAACATCCTTTGACAGGATTTCTTGCAATGTCTCGGCTATGAACTCACTGTGTCCCAAAAAGTCCCATACAGCCCTTATTCTCTCCACCTCTCTCTCCTTCACCCTAACAGGGCAATCTGGGGACTCGGGTACATGCTCGCCACCACAGATGCAGCATATAACCTCAGCTGGCATACAATATTCTTCCAGTCTGCATACACTTGATACATGCCCAAATATTTTGCATTCATAACACTGGAGGGGCTTGTGCACAAAAGCTCTTACAGGGTATCTCATAAAGCCTAGTTTTACATGAGAAGGGAGCGACTCATCAACAACAATAATATGGACGAAGTGGATTTCCTTACTCCTTCCACCATACATGCGCACCAATAACTTCCTCTACTTCCTCAGGTATATCATCTGTATCCACTTCATGCGTAACCCCAGAAATAACTCCCTTGACTAAAGCCCAGAATCCATACAGATTCCATTCAAAAAAAAAATTGAGGCGCAAAGCATGCTTCTTCTGTTCCACGGACACACCAGAAATCAGAATAAGACCAGCTCTTGTGACTCTCACCGACGCCACCTCACCATGATACTCCTCGTGACTTCAAATGGATCCCCTAGGTAACATTGATCCAAAACTCTCACTCCGACTATAAACAAATCTAGGGATTTCTTAGTTTCCATCACAACTTTACTTATTTTGTTTGCTTTCTTTTTCTCAACAAGCCCACTCGTTCCCACTCGCTGTACTCTCATCTTCAGCCGACCCACCAACAGTTTTGAACAGAACATCCGTTTCCGCCTTCTTCTTCTTCAATGAGGTTTAATGGCGGTTGGCATCCAATAAATGTTGCATTACAGCCACCTACTAGACTGGACTATAACTCCCTTATACTTTGCTTTATTTTTGCTTTCTTTTTTTTATTAATTAACAAATAACCTACCATCTAACACTACACTCACAAAAAAAACTCCACTATTTAGTCCTACTTCAGGCCAACAGCCTGAAAGGATGGGACACCACCACTTAACACACCCTGTAACTCTTCTGACGCCAAGTTTTCTGCGATTTACATTCCTTCCCTGCAGTACAGTTGAAAACCTTTGCTATAAATCCAATCTTACTGAAACATATATCACTTGTTGGCCTATCCCTCTTTACATTTTAGTCATTTAGCAGACACTCTTATCCAGAGTGACTTACAGTTAGTGAGTGCATACATTTTTCATACTGGCCCCCCCGTGGGAATCGAACCCATAACCCTGTCATTGCAAGCGACATGCTCTACCAACTGAGCTACAGGAGGCCCTCTTGTGATGAGGTGTGAATGACGGAATCAGGCGCAGGAGGTAAAACACCGAAATCAAGAGTTTATTCAGTGTACAATAATGTAGTGCATATAGCGACAGAACGAAACTAGCACAAGGGAAAATCAACCTTGGCTGCATACAAGTAAAGAGTAGCTCAACCAAGCTACTCACTCTCACAACGAACAATCACTCACAAAGGACAAGGGGCAGAGGGAACACTTATACACAGACTAATGAGGGAATGAGTACCAGGTGTGTGTGATTGACAAGACAAGACAAGACAAGACAAGACAAGACAAGACAAGACAAGACAAGACAAGACAAGACAAGACAAGACAAGACAAGACAAGACAAATGGAGTGATGATAAATGGAGCAGTAGTGGCAAGTAAGCCGGTGACGACGAACGCCGAAACCTGCCCGAGCAAGGAGGAGGGGCAGCCTTGGCTGAATTCGTGACACCTCTGTACTGGTACAGATCTACTACTCACACCACTCCTCTCAGGATCCCTCCCCCTTGACCCATCTTCCTCTACTTTCTTTACTGCCTCAGTATTTGATAACTTCTGCACTACTCTAACCCTGGAAACCTCCACCTGCCTCTCTCGCAGCAGACATTTCTGATCCCCAGCCCCATGGGCACCCCTACAATTGCGATGAGCCAAGAAAGCGTTATTGTTATTTTATTGTGTTACTTTTATTATTTTTGACTGTAGTTTATTTGGTAAACATTTTCTTAACTCTTTCTTGAACTGCATTGTTGGTTAAGGGCTTGCAAGTAAACATTTCACGGTAAGGTCTAAACTTGTTGTATTCGGCGCATGTGACAAATAAAGTTTGATTTGATTTGGTAGAAGATGGATAGAGATGGATTTTTTACCCTTTGGCAAAGTTTTTTAAAATCGCGTTGTTTAGAAGGAGTGCAAAGGCGAATTGAGTTATTGCACACACGCACATCACAAGGTAGGCGTTCCCTGCGGACGGGCGTGTGAGGGGACTAGACGGCAACCTCTGACTGAAACAGGGTAGGTATTAGTTGCAGGTACACACCACTTGTGTAAGGAATCATTAAAGTATTATTTTTCGTTGGTGTAGCCTATTGACCTAAAATCATCAGTAGTCGAAAAAGAGAAGGTCGGCACTCTTTGAATTGAAGTGAAAAAGGTTTATTAAATTTTACACATAATCAAACATTATAAAACATACCAACAAAACACCCTCCAATTTATGCTACCCTGTGACTATGGAGCGTAGCCCTGATACCAAAAAAAATGGCTGTGACTGCGTTTACCTCCGCCCCGCCCTTCTGGAAATCTCTTCCTCAAAGCTACAGATCCGTTCTGCGCATGTGTTATTTTACGCACACATTTTTTTCTACGTAGCTTCTGTTGCTTACACCACCTCCCTTCACGTTTCTTTCGTCACTCACGCTCACCCTCTCCTGAACAATGATGATGTAGCCTGTCTCTGCCTCATATTTCTGAACAACTGAATAAAAACCTCGCACCGATTTGAACGAACATTCAAGGCCATTATGTATTCCAGTAACCTTCAAGTTCTTCTGTCTGTTGTAACGGATATTGCAGTTGGACAAGCAGGACGCAGTCCCTACACATTGCATTGGAGCAAAAACAATCTGCGTTTAGTGTGATGATGTAGGCTGGTCTTTGTAGTTGCTGCCATATTGTAGCCACTAGCCAGAGTTGCTAAAAAAGAACACTACTCGTTTGACTGCCTGTCTGCCTCCTGCTTAGCCAATGTTTGCAATGATGATTAAAAAATAACATTACATCTCTAATTAGACTGCGTGTCTTTGTCTTATTTGTGTTTGATATGCTGCCTAGATAGCTGCATGTAACTCCCCACTTGAGTTTTGCATTGTGCACAAAATACATGTTGATCATGTATTTTGTGTACATGTAAATACAGTGCCTTCAGAAAGTATTCATACCCCTTGACCTATTCCACATTTTGTTGTGTTACAGCCTGAATTAAAAATTGATTAAATATTTGTATTTTCTCATCCATCTACACACAATACCCCATAATGACAAAGTGGAAACATGTTTTTAGAAATCTTTGCAAAATGTATTGAAACTGAAATACAAGAAATATCTAATTTGCATAAGTATTCACACCTCTGAGGCGATACTTTGTAGAAGCACCTTGGGCAGCGATTACAGCTGTGTGTCTTTCTGGGTAAGTCTCTAAGAGCTTTCCACACCTTGATTGTGCAACATTTGCCCATTATTCTTTACAGAATTCTTCAAGCTCTGTCAAATTTGTTGTTGATCATTGCTAGACAAGCATTTTCAGGTCTTGCCATATATTGTCATGTAGATTTAGGTAAAAACGGTAACTCTGCCATTCAGGAACATTCGCTGTGTTCTTGGTAAGCAACTCCAGTGTAGATTTGGTCTTGTGTTTTGGGCTATTGTCCTGCTGAAAGGTGCATTTATCTCCCAGTGGTGTCTGGTGGAAAGCAGACTGAACCAGGTTTTCCTCTAGGATTTTGCCTGTGCTTGTGCCTGTGCATTTATTTATTTTATCATGAAAAATTCCCCAGTCCTTAATGATTGCAAGCATACCCATAACATAATAATAATATATAATAATATGCCATTTAGCAGACGCTTTTATCCAAAGCGACTTACAGTCATGCGTGCATACATTTTTTTGTGTGTATGGGTGGTCCCGGGGATCGAACCCACTACCTTGGCGTTACATGATGCAGCCACCACTATGCTTGAAAATGTGAAGAGTGGTACTCAGTAATGTGTTGTATTGGATTTGCCCCAGACATAACACTTTGTATTCAGGACAAAAAGTTAATTGCTTTGATACATTTCTTGCAGTATTACTTTAGTGCCTTGTTGCAAACTGGATGCATGTTTTGGAATATGTTTATTCTGTATACACTTCCTTCTTTTCCCTCTGTCAATTAGGTTAGTATTGTGGAGTAACTACAATGTTGTTGATCCGTCTTAATTTTTCTCCTATCACAACCATTAAAATACACTGCTCAAAAAAATAAAGGGAACACTTAAACAACACAATGTAACTCCAAGTCAATCACACTTCTGTGAAATCAAACTGTCCACTTAGGAAGCAACACTGATTGACAATAAATTTCACATGCTGTTGTGCAAATGGAATAGACAACAGGTGGAAATTATAGGCAATTAGCAAGACACCCCCAATAAAGGACTGGTTTTGCAGGTGGTGACCACAGACCACTTCTCAGTTCCTATGCTTCCTGGCTGATGTTTTGGTCACTTTTGAATGCTGCCGGTGCTTTCACTCTAGTGGTAGCATGAGACGGAGTCTACAACCCACACAAGTGGCTCAGGTAGTGCAGCTCATCCAGGATGGCACATCAATGCAAGCTGTGGCAAGAAGGTTTGCTGTGTCTGTCAGCGTGGTGTCCAGAGCATGGAGGCGCTACCAGGAGACAGGCCAGTACATCAGGAGACGTGGAGGAGGCAGTAGGAGGGCAACAACCCAGCAGCAGGACCGCTACCTCCGCCTTTGTGCAAGGAGGAGCAGGAGGAGCACTGCCAGAGCACGTGGAGGCCACACACACTACTGAGCCTCATTTTGACTTGTTTTAAGGACATTACATCAAAGTTGGATCAGCCTGTAGTGTGGTTTTCCACTTTAATTTTGAGGGTGACTCCAAATCCAGACCTCCATGGGTTGATACATTTGATTTCCATTGATAATTTTTGTGTGATTTTGTTGTCAGCACATTCAACTATGTAAAGAAAAAAGTATTTAATAAGATTATTTCATTCATTCAGATCTAGGATGTGTTATTTTAGTGTTCCCTTTATTTTTTTGAGCAGTGTATGTAACTCTCATTTTATCCATCTACCAATAGGTGCCCTTCTTTGCGAGGCATTGGGAAAACCTCCCCGATCTTTGTGGTTGAATCTGTGTTTGAAATTCACTGCTCGACTGAGGGACCGTACAAATAATTGTATGTGTTGGGTACAGAGATGAGGTAGTAATTAAAAAATCATGTTAAACACTATTATTGCACACAGACCTCCATGCAACTTATTATGTGACTTGTTAAACAAGACCATCCTAGAACTTATTTTGGCTTGCCAAAACAAAGGGGCTGAATACTTATTGACTCAAGACATTCCAGCTTTTCATTTTTTATTAATTTATAACAAATTCTAAAAACATAATTCCACTTTGACATTATGGGGTATTGTGTCTAAAAATACTAAATTTAATCCATTCTAAATTCAAGCTGTAACACAACAAAATTTGGAAAAAGGGGTGTGAATATTTTCTAAAGGCATTGTTGGCACACACACGCTAACGCATACATTCTACACACGTACATTGTAATGTTGTAATATTGTTGTATTGTGGTTTATACATTTTGTATTGCAGATATGTAGTGGATATATAATGTGTTGTATGATGTACTGTTTGATTTTTTTTGTGATGTAATTCAAATAATAATATAATATGCAATTCAGCAGAAGCGACTTACAGTCATGCGTGCATACATTTTTTCTGTATGGGTGGTCCCGTTGATCGAACACACTACCTTGGCATTACAAGTGCCGTGCTCTACCAGCTGAGCTACAGAGGACCACATAAACATAAACATTACACAACAAGTTGGAAATTGCAAATTCAACAATGAGTGGTTTGGAAGGAATCAGTGGCTAACTGCAAGCATTGCAAAGCAATCACTAGCCTGCTATTCAGTGGAGTGGGTGTGTGGTCCCAATTCTGGGTTTAAGTGTCTCTTTTCCAAGCTTAAAATGATAAACATTCAACATTGGACATGCTGTCAATCCAGCATGATTTCTGCCGCCCTCAAAACAACTGTTAACTCTGAAGTGGGAAATCTGACTTCAGTTAGTTCAAGACAACTGGGAACTTGGGAAAAAACTAGCTCTGATTGGGAAAATACGTTTTGAACGGTCATCCAACTCGGAATTGTAAATTGGGAACTCGGACCTCTTTCTAGAGCTACGAACTGATGATCACTGCCGTCATCATGATTCGACCTTATTTTTTCAGAGTTCCCAGTTGTCTTGAAAGCACCATAAATCCAGAGAATGCCAGACTTTGGTGACAAAGTTTGATGACAAAATTTACCCATGAAGGACTGCCGCACCATCTTCCTGTTTAAGTGAGCACAGCACAAATAAGGTGAGTCCAAAAATGTATTGTATGCTGCAGCATAAATGATGTAATATGCCAGGGAGATATGTATACTGTAGCTAAGAAAGTAATACTAAGTGTATGTTGTGTAGTAAGCTGTTAGTAGCCCATGTGCCTCACCCTTATAATTTGGTATATTTTATCCTCTTAATTTCGCCTACTGTTCTGACTTGGCACATGTAGCCTATAACCTGTTTTAGAGAAATGTAATCATCGAATATTGTAAGAGCTTTCATTGTCTGCTTATATGCCCCCTTTATTTATCCTAGGGTTCTGACTTGGTGTACAGGGAGAACACTGTAAGAACGGCCCATGTTCTGAATTATGTCGCTGTACATTTCAAAAGTGCTGAACAAATAGTTATATTGACTACGTCCGTCCTAGCTCGCTCATTAATGTCTTAATCGAAATTACGGATTGCCTCTTATCCGCTCGTCCCCTTATGCCATAGTTTGTACATCATTTTAAAAGGCAGTAAATGAGGCTGAATTAACTGTTTTACTGCCAGACAAGGCTCCGCTGATAGCCAGGTGTAGCAGTGGTAAGATGTTGGGACTGCGGTTGGGACAGCTTTATGTAGGCCCAAACAGTTTGTGGGCACCGTTTGTCACCGTTATAGTGCAATTAATGTATTGTTTAGTGTTGTGTTGTGTTGTGTTGTGTAGTGGCTTTGCTGGCATGCAATCCCATTTTGTTTTTTGAGTTTGCCCGACCAAGATTTACATGCTAAAATCGCCAATGTTCCCGTTCACTAACGGTTAATTTACGTTGACAATTATATCAGGAGAGAGCTCGAACGCAGTCCCCTACTACCAGAAATGACGCATTGGAGATTTCCACATTTGGGAAATTCGAAGTGGTCAGCACAGCTGGAGTGCAGTGGCTGAGTCTCGCCCTTTCTGCATCCTTTGACTCTCTATGTCCCCTATCCTCCCGGCCGGCTCGGTCCTCCCCTCCAGCTCCGTGGCTTGATGACTCATTGCGAGCTCACAGAACAGGACTCCAGGCAGCCGAGCGGAAATGGAGGAAAACTAGACTCCCTGTGGACCTGGCATCTTTTCCCTACCTCCTCTCTACATTTTCTTCATCTGTTTCTGCTGCTAAAGCCACTTTCTACCACTCTAAATTCCAAGCATCTGCCTCTAACCCTAGGAAGCTCTTTGCCACCTTCTCCTCCCTGCTGAATCCTCCTCCCCCTCCCCCCTCCTCCCTCTCTGTGGATGACTTCTTCAACCATTTTGAAAAGAAGGTTGACGACATCCGATCCTCGTTTGTTAAGTCAAATGACACTGCTGGTCCTGCTCACACTGCCCTACCCTATGCTTTGACTTCTTTCTCCCCTCTCTCTCCAGATAAAATCTTGCGACTTGTGACGGCCGGCCGCCCAACAACCTGCCCGCTTGACCCTATCCCCTCCTCTCTTCTCCAGACCATCTCCGGTGACCTTCTCCCTTACCTCACCTCGCTCATCAACTCATCCTTGACCGCTGGCTATGTCCCTTCCGTCTTCAAGAGAGCAAGAGTTGCACCCCTTCTCAAAAAACCAACACTTGATCCCTCTGATGTCAACAACTACAGACCAGTATCCCTTCTTTCTTTTCTCTCCAAAACTCTTGAGCGTGCCGTCTTTAGCCAACTCTCTTGCTATCTCTCTCAGAATGACCTTCTTGATCCAAACCAGTCAGGTTTCAAGACTGGTCATTCAACTGAAACTGCTCTTCTCTGTGTCACGGAGGCTCTCCGCACTGCTAAAGCTAACTCTCTCTCCTCTGCTCTTGTCCCTCTAGACCTGTCTGCTGCCTTTGATACTGTGAACCATCAGATCCTCCTCTCCACCCTCTCCGAGCTGGGCATCTCCGGCGCGGCTCACTCTTGGATTGCGTCCTACCTGACCGGTCGCTCCTACCAAGTGGCGTGGCGAGAAGCTGTCTCCGCACCACGTGCTCTCACCACTGGTGTCCCCCAGGGCTCAGTTCTAGGCCCTCTCCTATTCTCGCTAAAGACCAAGTCACTTGGCTCTGTCATATCCTCACATGGCCTCTCCTATCATTGATACGCAGACGACACACAACTAATCTTCTCCTTTCCCCCTTCTGATAACCAGGTGGTGAATCACATCTCTGCATGTCTGGCAGACATATCAGTGTGGATGACGGATCACCACCTCAAGCTGAACCTTGGCAAGACGGAGCTGCTCTTCCTCCCGGGGAAGGACTGCCCGTTCCATGATCTCGCCATCACGGTTGACAACTCCGTTGTGTCCTCCTCCCAGAGTGTGAAGAGCCTTGGCGTGACCCTGGACAACACCCTGTTGTTCTCCACTAACATCAAGGCGGTGACCCGATCCTGTAGGTTCATGCTCTACAACATTCGGAGAGTACGACCCTGCCTTACACAGGAAGCGGCACAGGTCCTAATCCAGGCACTTGTCATCTCCCGTCTGGATTACTGCAACTCGCTGTTGGCTGGGCTCCCTGCCTGTGCCATTAAACCCCTACAACTCATCCAGAATGATGCAGCCCGTCTGGTGTTCAACCTTCCCAAGTTCTCTCACGTCACCCCGCTCCTCCGCACACTCCACTGGCTTCCAGTTGAAGCTCGCATCTGCTACAAGACCATGGTGCTTGCCTACGGAGCTGTGAGGGGAACGGCACCTCCGTACCTTCAGGCTCTGATCAGTCCCTACACCCAAACGAGGGCATTGCGTTCATCCATCTGCGGAAGCACAATTCCCGCTCAGCCCAGTCAAAACTGTTCGCTGCTCTGGCACCCCAATCGTGGAACAAGCTCCCTCACGACGCCAGGACAGCGGAGTCACTCACCACCTTCCGGAGACACTTGAAACCCCACCTCTTTAAGGAATACCTGGGATAGGATAAAGTAATCCTTCTACCCCCACCCCCACCCCACACCAAAAAAAACATTGTAAAGTGGTTATCCCACTGGCTATAAGGTGAATGCACCAATTCGTAAGTCGCTCTGGATAAGAGCGTCTGCTAAATGACGTAAATGTGAACCGACTTCTTGATCAGGGTATCTTCCTTGCCATTTTTGTATAAGATGTGCACGAAGGTGGAGGGGACCTCATTCCAGTGCAAATGTTTTCAGCTGACGGTAAACACTTTGGCTCCTGATAATAACGCATCAAATCGACCAGGGTTTCATGGCGTTTATGAATGCAGTTGCGGACAGAGCAGTGGAAAAGCGATTAATTTTGTTTTACTAGATATTGGCCTTGTATGCATGACGTTTATGTATGCACTCACTACTGGAAGTCGCTCTGGTTAAGAGCGTCTGCTAAATGACAAATGTAAATGTAAATTATAGCAATTTCCGAGAATTTTCCAATCATGCAACACGATAGAAATGACCTATACGTTGACTTTTTAATATCTAAAAAGTCTGTCTGATATCACAAAAGTAGGCGATGTACCAACATGCTGAAATCATGTTCATGCACACAGCCAAACGAATGACACCAACTATTTCTGATATTTAGTAGAATTCCAAGCATTGTTTTCTCGTGCTTGTGTTCTGCGCTCAGGAAAACATGTTGCAATTAGACCATCGACCACAGGGTGGCATACGACCCCAGATATGGAGGAGAGACAGTAGCTCATTACTTCATCCACAATAATACTGAGTAGTAGCACAGATAGAAGAGGGTATATTTAGTCACCAGTATCTTTGGTAGTAAACTAGGCCAGGGGTTCCCAAACGTTTTCACTCAGGCCCCCCCCCTTCCAACATTGGGGAACATCCCGCGCCCCGCCCCCTCTGCGCGTGCGCGCCACGTCTATTTCTATGGGCACAAGCACTGTTTGTGACAAACTGTTCACATTCCTCTTGTTGGTGGAGAGAACATTTAAAAAGGTTTAAAGCTTATTTTCTGCAATTCAATACATTTTGCCATGGGATGGATACTTTTTTGGGGGCATTTTAAAGCAAATTTCCTGCAATTCTAACATTTTTGTCATGGGGTGCAGAGAAAAGTTTTGCTTAGCATTAAGTGTTACACGTATTTATGCATAAGCCATGCACATACTGAAATCACATTCAAAATAGCCTGACTGTTATATGTGGTTGTTTTGACCTACCTTAGCTGAATATAGGCTACTACAACCCATTGTTTTTCAAAAATGTCATACTGAGTAAGTAGACTATCTGAGCTGGCTGTATTTTGTGAATGTAGACTACAGTATGTTACCCAATCTTATGTGTCATTGTTGCAATAAAAAGTTATTTAGGCCGATATTTTTGTGCAATCTAATTGCAAAGAGCCATGCATCCAATTGTGAGTAGATCAGGCGGGGTTTGTTGAAGTTTTTGCAGGTATAATAGCCTAGGCTACAGGCAGAGATAGTCAGTATTTCTGTTACACGTATCAGAGAATCAGATGTGAATTTAGTGCCGGGTCATGCGTACAAAACTCCATTCCTGAATTTGCAAGTCGCCTCTCAAGTTTATTCCTGAGTGCGTTGGACAAGAAACTCGAGTCTCATCGCTGTCTCGGTGTGGTCATTGTTGCAAGCAAGCAGGGTGACGGTGCTTTCACGAAAAGGCACTCAAAGAAACATTACCACAATAACTACATTTGGAAGCAGGCGACTGCATTTACTGTTCTCTCGCTAAAATCGTGTTTTATATTCGTTTGATAATGTCGGTGGGCATTGATACGGGATTCTCAAGTGAGGAGATTCTGAACGTTCGCTTCCCACTCCACCGGGCGTGCAGGGATGGAGATATCGGTGCGTTGTGCTCGCTTCTTCAGTGCACCTCAAACCCTGCGGACTTAGCCGTGGAGGACTCTTTCTACGGCTGGACACCCATACATTGGGCTGCTCATTTCGGAAAGGTAATCGGATATTTATATATTTTTTTACTAAGAAATGAAAAGGCCGAGGCATAGAGTTGCTAACCATCTTTGGCCGATGTTTCCAGCTGCCATTTCAAAAGACAGACTAAATGAGAAATATTTAGGTAGCTAGCTAACGTTAGCTAGCTAGCCCTTGATCATAACTCTCAGTTCCATTACATTACACATAAATCATTGGACGAAGCCGTCTTCCGTAGGGGGGAGTTTTGTTAAGGTCACTCCCTGACGCGGCTCGGTCTGAACATTAACATGCATCGCTTGCAGTACGGTTTTGAAAGCATAAGGACCTTATCATTCATATCAGCCAGAAATAATAATAAAAGGTTAAATTGATATATATCTTGATAGGGTTAGTGTTCCCACACGGCCATATATCCATGTTACAGCGCTCGTTTACCGAAAACAGATGGAAGACAAGACCTGTACTAATTACCTATCTAGCAACTCGAAGTGTAGTTTCTTTGATCTGTGCAAAACTGCTACAGTAAGTGTGTCGTTTTATTTGAAGGATTCTTTCTCACTGATGAAAAATAAGGGCCATATGCTTTGAAAAGCCATATTGCAAGCTTATTGACGTTTCTAAACGTGAAAACTGTTGGGAGAAGGCAGAATGTGTCAAATTGTGTAACATTTTACATTGGGACTGTTGAAAATAAACATACTTTTGTGCTATAATTTGTCACTTCCAGCTCAGCAGAAACGGAATGTGTCATGGCCTGACTGATTGGATTGGCCTCCATCATAAGCTGGTTACAGTGTGGCGGGCTCGATTGTTTATTGGTTGCGTTGGAAAACCAATAACCTGTAACGCGCCAAAAGGCAGTTTATAAGCACACCGGACTCCTTCCCATGTGCAAGTGTATACATAAACATTGTAAACAAGTCAACTGAAGGACGGGGTGAGCTCGAGTCCAGCCTAGCTGATTGTTTGACTAGGAGGAACAATTTCAATCCATGGTTTTAAATCGGCCTCATCACTGACTGGATGTTGATCGATTTCAGAGAGAAGTGAAAGTACGATAGCTAAAAGTACAAGAGCTACACCGTATCAATTGGAACAACCTATTTTAAGCACACACTGAGAACAGCACATTCTCCCCCCTCTATTTCCCTGTCTGTGTCTGGTTAGTGACAGTATGCTAACTCAGCCTCAGGCATATACTAAAATCGAGTCGGCCATTGACTCTCTTCTGTGCTGCTGAGTTAGTATTAGTCACCCTGAGTTACTGTATCCTGATGGGAAGGATGGATGTTTAGATGACACAGCAGGGTTTTACAAATAGCGGAGGCATGGTCTGCCTGACTCAATGACTGACCACAAGGCAGTTTGTGGTTGTGAGAAGCATAGTTGTCTCACTTGTGTTGCTCATAAAAAACGAACATGCACAAACACAATATACACACAATATGGAGCATGGCCAACTTCCAGGTTACACCCTTGTCTTATGGTAAGGAAATCCCCCCCCCCCCCCCCCCATTGCGATGTGCCTTTTTAAGTAAATCAGGTGATACATTAGGTGGAGACTGGAGTGCCACTTAAATCACTGTTCACTCTTGCAGAAATCAACATTTTATGACGTGTCAAATAGTTTGGATAAAGAATTTGTTTATTATTTAGTGGCCTTTGCTCAGTGTTTTATTAAATTGTTTAGGTCTACCCAACCTACACTCTTTATAGAGTTGGTTTCACACCAAGTGAGGTGGTATGTCCCATGTGGCTCAGTTGGTAGAGCATGGCGCTTGCAATGCTAGGGTTGTGGGTTCGATTCCCACGGGGGACCAGTATGAAAATGTATGCACTCACTTCTGTAAGTCGCTCTGGATAAGATAAATTACACAAATGTAAATGTAATATAGTTATTTGGATTGATGCATTATTATATTGCCCTGGTGGCGTTTTAACTGGGTGTGATTTAGGCTTGGGCCATATACCGGGGTATTTGGAAATAGCGGAGGGTTTTTCAATACCGTTAACTATTTCTTAGATGTAATTTTTTTATACATTTGAATATTGTAGCTACTTTTAAAGTAAATACCTGCAGTCAACTTGTGCAATATGTTAGGAGATAAAGAAGATTGCCTTCTTCATTTCATCTGTCACATAATTTTTCATAATGAAGCTTACCGGTAGTACCCATTCACGTGGTGTTTGTTTACAAGCACACAACAATAAGAGACCGGAGCCTTGTGACTCACTGTTGTGCAGCACGAGCCAGGTGCTCTAGTTACAGTATGGAATTCACAACTAAATGTTTGCCAGCTGAGATATCTTATAACTGTTAATGGTCTAAAATGTGCTAAATGCTCTGCAGTTGTGCATTTGGTGTTCTAAATTAATAGCTAGTTAGCTATCTAGATAAGTGGTTAGCTTCTTCCAAAATCAAGCTTTGCTTGCCGGTAACTGCAGAGAATGGCCTCCTGGATCAAGAGCCTTGCTGTCTAATATTTGTTTTGTCCATGCAGCAAACTGTGAGTAGCATTTTTTAGTTACTTGAATGACTTTATGAGCTGGGATGTCTGTTCTGAAAATAGCAATGCCTTGTTATCATTTAGTTAGCATTCTCTATGGGATTTGACATATAGTTGTTAGCATTGCTAACCTTCGGATTACAAAGGCTCAGTGGTGCTTGAAAATAGCGCCCCTTGTGTTCAGTGCCGGTATTACCAAATATCCAAGAATGGCATTTACATTTACATTTTACATTTTAGTCATTTAGCAGACACTCTTATCCAGAGCACAAGGTCAGTAAGAAGGTATGACAATCTGGATACCGCCCCAGCCTAGTATTTGATTACAGAAAATACTGATACTGTAGGCCTTTTTCTTTTGTACTGCTCCACTATACTGTTTAGCTTGAAGGCCTGTGGATTTCCTCAAGGCAGGACAGACATAGCAGGGGGCTTTGACACTGTATTGGTAATAAATAAATAATTTTTTCCCCTTCTGTCTCCTCTCAGTTGGAGTGTGTGATGGGTCTGGTTCAGGTGGGCTGTGGGGTCAATGCGGTGACCACAAGGTTTGCTCAGACACCCACTCACATTGCTGCGTTTGGGGGCCACCCAGAATGCCTGCTGTGGCTGCTGCAAGCTGGCGCCGACATCAACAGACAGGTACAGTGCACATGGATGCATACACTTACCAAAACACACACCCACGCACGCAGCAGGAGAGGGGGGACAGACGTAGTGAAAATGACAGCAGCCAGTGTGTGTGAGAGAGGCTGAGCTCAGACTGATCCTATCAGAGGGATCATCCTGGCTTTGGGCCAACCCATCTGAATTGGTACCTGTTACACATTTAGATTGAGCGTATGTTAAGAGGAAAGAGGCACTGCAAGATATCCATTCTGTTTGGTGGCTATGGTCTTATTACATCTATAAAACCTCCTCAGCCCTGTGTTTGTGAAGAGCCACAGCCAGCCTGCTTTTATCTCCATGCTGTTGGATTAATGACTGACAGAAAACCACCAGTCGTTGTGTATGTGCGCACGTACGCTTCTATACATTTGAAAAGCCAATAGGGTTTTTATTTAGACTTGATGTCATTGGTGTGTGTGTGTGTTCTTCTGTCATGCTATTTTGTTTATGCTCCTGTCTTGTGTGTGCACACACTTCACCGACCATCTGACGCTTTACTGCACCACTCAGAGAAATCTGAATTAGTAGGTCATGATGGCATAACTCCTACCTCTCCTATTGGCATGCTGCAGCATGTCACAGTTATTTATAATAGAACTCTAATATGACTTACATAAAAAAATTCAACACATATTTCAAAAATAGCCATACAGTTTCCCCTCCATTAAACCCATCAACCTCCTTTAACCCCTCCCTTGTATGGATTTAATAAAGCCACCCAGGGATATGGTGCAGGGTGGGTCACCACTACAGCATTTCAAATGGCCTACATTCTCTGTGTGTGAAGAACAGTGGTTATGGAAAGAGGAGGGATTTGTTGGAAAAACACTCTCACAATCTCTCTTTACCACTCTTTCAGCATCTCCCTCACTTTCTCTCTCATGAAGGAATCTATTTTGAAAAATGCTCTCACTCTCTTGCCACAGCCTTCTACCTCCCTTCCTCCCTCCCTCTCTCTCTACCGCCTTCCCTCTCTTCCTCCCTCTCTTTTTCTCTAATGCGTGATACTCTACGGCCGTGTGGCCTGCTGTGCAGCTGGGGTGACGAGTTCACTCTGCTTCTGGAGAACTTCACCCTGGTGTCTGCCAGACCTCACCAGACACTGCTCTAAGGGAAATGAGAGAGGGGAGGGAGGGAGGCTAATCTGCTGCATATTATTGCAGCACAAGAAACCAATGTGAGCTTCAGTTTGTGTAAATACAGTGTGTAACACATTTATTTCCTTCTCTCTCCTTCTCCGTCTCTTTCTCTATAACCTCCCTCTCTCTTTCTCAGGACTATGTGGGTGAGACACCCATCCATAAGGCTGCCCGTGCAGGCAGTCTGGACTGTGTCAACGCTCTCCTGATTCAGGGGGCGAAAGCTGAGTAAGTCGTGCTACTGCACCCCCTGTGTGCTCTGTCTTCCCCTCACTGTAACACCCAACAGCTCCCATACCTACACGTTTACAGGAGGACTCAATCAAAACCTAAACAAGCTGTGCTTTTTTTAGGACGGTTGACACTGTGCTCCATGTTCAAACTGTGGAAATTGGTGTGTATTTTCGGAATGGTTCTCTGGACAGATAATGAAATAGAATGACTGCACAGGGACTACCAGTGGAATAACCTATGTTGTTACCCTGTAACAAGCTATTAACTATGTTCAAACTAGGTTCAGAACTTGATTAACAATGATATGAACTATAGCTGCCTGTACTTAGATTTTGTTACAAGGTAATTACATGAGTTATACCCTTACAGTTAGTAGTTACCCTGAAGTTACGCCTATGAAAAGTAATGTGTTGCTGAGATTTCCTCCTCCGAATCAGTCCTGTTACTGTAACAACCAGATAAGTAGAGCAGAACACCACGTCTTTGGAAGGATGCATGTTTCCAGATAAATGGAGAACAATAATACAATTCCTGATAATTTCATGTTGAATCCCAACATGTTGCTCCACAATCCTTTGCTGTTCTTCTCAGTTTGGGCCATCTGAAGTCGGAACACATCAAGGGATTCTAACTCTATTCCTGGAGAGGTACTGGAGGGTGCAGGCTTTTGTTCCAGACCTGTAATCACACCTGACTCAACTAATCAAATAATCATGGTCTTCTGTTTGGACCATGATTAGCTGAACTGAATGTGTGTGTTCAGGGCTGGAACAAAAGCCTACATACCTAGTAGCTCTTCAGGACCAGGGTTGAAGACCTTAGTCTATAAACTGGTGTGTGAGAATCTCTCTAGTCACAATCTGAACATGGAGCAGTGTCTTTTCAGGGAAAAATATTTTTGATACCTCTAGTTTTTTTGGTGGAGTTCTCCTGCAAATGTGACCCAGGTTGATAAGCTTTACCATCTGGAAATTATTTTGATGTTCTGCTTAAACTGTAGATTATTATTTGTAGAATGAATAGAGCATTACTTTTTATTTGTTCACGTTTGCTTTGGTAAGTGTATTTCTATAGCTGTGGCGCCTGACCAAATGCACATTTCCTCATTACGAACGCGAAGAGGAGAAACGGACGATTCCTGGTAGATTTGAACAAAATGGAGGTAACATTTATTTTTTAAATACTTTTTACTTGCTTGGAGATGACACTGAAAACACATCAAATTATGTTCCAAAACCCCTTAATTTGTTTCTGTCCTCGTTGAACCAAACAATGTGAAAGGATTGGATCGGTTAAACCTTTAGGCAATGTGACAGAAACTCCACATAACAAACTGGTTTCACCTATTCAGTCCTTTTCGGACCATTTGTCATAAATGAAAGAAGACCTAGTTGAGAAGTTGTTAACCATATCAGGATGTAGCCAGCCTGGTCTCCCATCATTACAATGGGCTGGTGCGGTGCATGCAGTTAAATGGAAAGAGAGAACTGGACAGGGAGCGAAGAGAAAGACACACTGACAAAGTAGTATGAATACTGTAGCGTTAATTACCCCCATTTGTTCTTAACAGCAGATTCATTAAAACGCTAAATGCATAATCCAAGAGAAATTCCCAACTTTTCTTAATAGAAATGGAGAATACAATTACATGCTGTGCAGCAGCTCTTATGATCTGAACAAAGGATAGCAGCTGTTGCCATTTGAAAAAGGCTTGTTTGGTGATAACAGACCACACACAGATAGGGAAACTACTCCAGCCATTCAGCGCAGGTGCCCAAAGTTCCAGAAAGCTTATAAGTCGTTTACCTGACATGAACTACAGTCCTGGTCAAAAGTTTTCAGAATGAAACAAATATTAATTTTCACAAAGTCTACTGCCTCAGTTTTTATGATTGCAATTTGCATATACTCCAGAATGTTATGAAGAGTGATCAGATGAATTGCAATTAATTGCAAAGTCCTTCTTTGACATGAAAATGAACATAATCCCCAAAAAACATTTCCACTGCATTTCAGCCCTGCCACAAAAGGACCAGCTGACATCATGTCAGTGATTCTCTCGTTAACACAGGTGAGAGTGTTGACGAGGACAAGACTGGAGATCGCTCTGTCATGCTGATTTGAGTTAGAATAACAGACTGGAAGCTTTAAAAGGAGGGTGGTGCTTGAAATCATTGTTCTTCCTCTGTTAACCATGGTTACCTGCAAGGAAACACGTGCCGTCATCATTGCTTTGCATAAAAAGGGCTTCACAGGCAAGGATATTGCTGCTAGTAAGATTGCACCTAAATCAACCATTTATCGGATCATCAAGAACTTCAAGGAGAGAGGTGCAATTGTTGTGAAGAAGGCTTCAGGGCGCCCAAGAAAGTCCAGCAAGCGGCAGGACAGTCTCCTAAAGTTGATTCAGCTGCGGGATCGGGGCACCACCAGTGCAGAGCTTGCTCAGGAATGGCAGCAGGCAGGTGTGAGTGCATCTGCACGCACAGTGAGGCAAATAATTTTGGAGTATGGCCTGGTGTCAAGAAGAGCAGCGAGGAAGCCACTTCTCTCCAGGAAAAACATCAGGGACCGACTGATATTCTGCAAAAGGTACAGGGATTGGACTGCTGAGGACTGGGGTAAAGTCATTTTCTCTGATGAATCCCCTTTCCGATTGTTTGGGGCATCCGGAAAAAAGCTTGTCCGGAGAAGACAAAGTGAGCGCTACCATCAGTCCTGTGTCATGCCAACAGTAAAGCATCCTGAGACCATTCATGTGTGGGGTTGCTTCTCAGCCAAGGGAGTGGGCTCAATCACAATTTTGCCTAAGAACACATCCATGAATACAGAATGGTACCAACACTTCCTCCGAGAGCAACTTCTCCCAACCATCCAAGAACAGTTTGGTGATGAACAATGCCTTTTCCAGCATGATGGAGCACCTTGCCATAAGGCAAAAGTGATAACTAAGTGGCTCGGGGAACAAAACATGGAAATGTTGGGTCCATGGCCAGGAAACTCCCCAGACCTCAATCCCATTGAGAACTTGTGGTCAATCCTCAAGAGGCGGGTGGACAAACAAAAACCCACACATTCTGACAAACTCCAAGCATTTATTATGCAAGAATGGGCTGCCATCAGTCAGGATGTGGCCCAGAAGTTAATTGACAGCATGCCAGGGCGGATTGCAGAGGTCTTGAAAAATAAGTGTCAACACTGCACATATTGACTCTTTGCATAAACTTAATGTAATTGTAAAAAAAAAGCCTTTGATACTTATGGAATGCTTGTAATTATACTTCAGTATACCATAGTAACATCTGAGAAAAATATCTAAAAACACTGAAGCAGCAAACTGAAGACCAATACTTGTATCATTGTGAAGACCAATACTTGTATCATTCTCAACTTTTGACCACGACTGTACACACCTCACCCTAGACGACGCCTGTGTTTTTAGTTTAGCCATATGTTAGGTTAGCATAACTCTCGAACGAACCATGAAATAATTATCATTAACACCAACCGTTAATAATCCCTTACACCCTCAGTATGTTTTCTGATTCCTCAGACTGTAATAAATAGACGCATCCAGAAACATACAACCTGCCAGTCCTGTTTGTTTTGATTGAGTGCATTTGATATACCTGAGAGGAATTGGAGTATGACGTAACACTTACATACTCCCTCACAACTAGCAGGACTTGAAAGGTCTGTGTTTGACATGATTACAATAGATACAGATGAGGCTCTGCTAGCCATACTGTGGATGTGCTTCTAAAAGCTCTCTCCGTGCCAGCTACTTTATCTCCTTGCAAGTAAATGGGTTCATACTATGAAACAAAAGTGCCCCACCAAACATCAACATAGATACATTTTATAGAGAGGGTAGGCTATATCTGCAGTTTCCCACAGATGACGGATGTAAAATGGACAGTCTCAAGGAGGAGAGATATTATTTTAGAAGGCATGGTATAACACTGATGGGTTTTTTATATAGGCCTACATTTGCTCTGCTGTCAATTATTCTTTAGGGATTCTGTGGGTTAGACGCTGCCTAATCTCAGTTAACCCAGAACTAATGTCTCGCTTAATTGGTCAGATGCTCAATGAAGTTCTGGGTCCATACAGTGCATTCGGAAAGTATTCTGATCCCAAAAAAATTACGTTACAGCCTTATTCTAAAATTGATTCAATAAAAAATGTTCCTCATCAATCTACACACAATACCCCATAATGACAAAGCGAAAACAGTTTTTAGATATTTTAGCAAATTATTTACAAGTAAAAAACAGAAATACCTTATTTGCATAAGTATTCAGACCCTTTGCGATGACTCGAAATTGAGCTCAGGTGCATCCTGTTTCCATTGATCATCCTTGATGTTTCTACAACTTGATTGGAGTCCACCTGTGGGAAATTCAATCGATTGGACATGATTTGGAAAGGTACACACCTGTCTATATAAGGTCCCACAGTTGACAGTGCATGTCAGAGCAAAAACCAAGCCATGAGGTCGAAGGAATTCTCCGTAGAGCTCCGAGACAGGATTGTGTTGAGGCACAGATCTGGGGAAGGGTACCAAAAGATGTCTGCAGCATTGAAGGTCCCTAAGAACACAGTGGCCTCCATCATTCTTAAATGGAAGATGTTTGGAACCACCAAGACTCTTCCTAGAGCTGGCCGCTTGGCCAAACTGAGCAATCGGGGGAGAAGGGCATTGGTCAGGGAGGTGACCAAGAACCTGATGGTCACTTTGACAGAGCTCCAGAGTTCCTCTGTGGAGATAAGAGGACCTTCCAGAAGGACAACCATCTCTGCAGCACACCACCAATCAGGCCTTTTATGGTAGATTGGCCAGACGGAAGCCACTCCTCAGTACAAGGCACAGCCCGCTTGGAGTTTGCCAAAAGACACAAAGGACTCTGACCATGAGAAACAAGATTCTCTGGTCTGATGAAACCAAGATTGAACTCTTTGGCCTGAATGTCAAGCATCACGTCTGGAGGAAACTTGGCACCATCCCTACGGTGAAGCATTGTTGTGGCAGCATCATACTGTGGGGATGTTTTTCAGCAGCAGGGACTGGGAGACTAGTTAGTATCGAGGGAAAGATGAACGGAGCAAAGTACAGAGAGATCCTTGATGAAAACCTGCTCAGGACCTCAGACTGGGTCAAATGTTCACCTTCTAACAGGACAACGACCCTAAGCACACAGCCAAGACAACACAGGAGTGGCTTCGAGAGAAGTCTCTAAATGTCCTTGAGACGCTCCCCATCCAACCTGACAGAGCTTGGGAGTATCTGCAGACAAGAATGGGAGAAACTCCCCAAATACAGGTGTGCCAAGCTTGTAGCGTCATACCCAAGAAGACTTGAGGCTGTAATCGCTGCCAAAGGTGCTTCAACAAAGTACTGAGTAAAGGGTCTGAATACTTATGCAAATGTGATATTTCCGGTGGGGTTTTCCATTAAAAAAAATATACTTGTTTTTGCTTTGTCATTATGGGGTATTGTGTGTAGATTGATGAGGGGGAAAAAACGATTTAATCAATTTTAGAATAAGACTGTAACGTAACAAAATGTGGAAAAAGTCAAGGGGTCTGAATATTTTCAGAATGCACTGTAAGTACTGAAAAGTTAGCGCATATATTTTGTCAAGGCCATCACCATGCCCTGCAAATAGGGCTTTACCAACAGTTTTAGAGTGATCAAGTGCCATCGGGTTTAGGTATACAGAGGTTTTAGAACCATTAACTTCTACAAGAGCAGTATTGAAACCTTAGCGTGGACAAGACACATTGTTGACAGCAGACCGCATAGACTTCCTCAATTAGACAGGGATCTAATTATTTCACAGCCAATTTAAAATTGGTTACTAAATGATAATCGTTGTCTGTTTTTAAATTGATTATAAAGTTTGTCTGTCTCAAGGACAAATTGCACACAAACATGCATATTCCGATTCTCTCAAGGGAATGTTTTTGCCCCCCAAAATTCTTAGCAAGTGTTGGAAGGATTCACCCTGAAGGATAGTTAAACATTGAAGGCAGAAACAGGTGTTTTAGTTACAGTACCTTCTTCATGTCATCTGTGGGACAACCTGTAGCCTATACCTTTTCATCTGTCCGTCAAAACCCCAACGCACACACCTTAAACCAGAAACACCAGTGAGGTTATATGCCATGGGTTTACTATATAACTGTTACTAGAACCTTTCTGATCAGGAAGAAACTACTTTTATTGCCAGGGAGAAACAGAAACCAGCATGACACTGCAGCACTCGAGAATTTGAGTTCTACATCCCTGAGCTAGTGAAATGTAATCTCAGTTTCAGGTGACTATAGGGTACTCTACTCCTTATTTCAGCTGACATACAGTGAGTTATGCCATACTTCATTGAAGTGTATTTTAGTTTCTGGCAGGCGCTATTCCAATGTTTAGGATTCTAAATTCTCATCAAGTAGAGTTGCGACCTAACCAAACATGGTATAAATTATAGTCATACAAACCCAAATTCCAACAAGCATTGTAGAACAGATATAGACAGTATTGTTATAGTATTATTGTTAACCCAGATTAAAAAGGGAAAAAGCCTTGTATCGGGTTAAGGAGTTGGTGGTCCATGGCATTTAAAATCCCTGGTGACATAATTTCAGTGGGGGGAAAAAAATCACATCTAGATTATTTTCATTCTATTCATTCTGATTAAATGTGCATATGGTCGCTAGCCTCTGATCAATTTTGAAAGCTGTTTGTTTTTCCCTAAAGGTCCTATAAATGCTACTGTGCAGCTGTTTGAGTTACTGTTTGATGTCACAATGTTGTTTCCTTTGACAGCTGTAGCTCATGTTGTTTCTGATGTCCCAGTATTCTAGAGTACGAAAGAGAAAGGCAAACTAGACAGGAGGCTCATGGCAATAGATTTTCATTTTTCTTTACTATACGTTCTCAAATTAAAAAACATTGCCCTGTCTAAACAGTGACTTATTAAGAAATTATAGGTGAAAATAAAATGATTCAAAACCTTTAAAAATATTATTGTTAGAATCGTGTCTTTGTTCGTTTTGTCCCCTGCAATCTTCTATTGCCCTATGGTACTTCAGAAGGCCAAAGGGTTTGACCAATAGCAAACAAGTTATAAAATGTAGGCTAATCCATATGAAACCAGCTTTTATTTTCTGTTCTTAAAAGTACCACCTATAAGGGTTGGAAAAACACTTTTGGATAGAGCAATTTTCTCCTGTGCTTAGTGGCTGCTTCCATGTCTGCTCTTAGTACCCAGAGGGAGCTGATAAAACTGCAATGGAAACATATTTGACAGTGATTGATATGTTCCTCCTGTGGTAGAGGCAGCTGTAGTTTGAGTAAATCTAGCCTAATAGTAATGGAAGCACCAGGCATTGAAGCACCAGGCAGTGGTATGAAAATGAAGGCTAAACAAAATGGTTTTATGAAATATAACAACATTCCTAAAGCCCTTTTTTTTTATTGTCAGATGTTTACTTACTGGTATATAAATGGCAATGCTACATAAATGCGTTCAGCTTTAAATAGCCTCTACAAACATAAGGTTGTTACTGGGCCTATAGTTCACCAGCCAGCTCTAATGCTACTGTAAACGTAGCTCTTAGCTGCACGCAGACATTTCCATACAGATTGGTGCCACGTGTGCCAGGTTTCTGCAACTGCTTCCTTTGAATTCTGGAAGTTATGTCTGTGCCAGCCAGATTCATATTTGGGTGAGGGGAGCTTTTAGCTTCAACTGAAATGTTGACATTAAAGAAATATAGTTTCTGTTTGTAAAATGAAACCGCATGGAAACAGACCTACAGTATGAATCATATACCTCAATATTGCACTTTCCCACTGTTACCAACTATAAATTTACCTTTTAAATTGAATCCTGTAGAATAGGGAGAATATTGAACTATTAAATGCACCCAACCATTTTAAACCTGTTATCCTACTATCAAAATACTTTGTCTAAGCTGTTGTCTGGTGTGACTGCCAGACAAACGCGCGCATACACCATTCCTTTGATGCTCCAGTAATGGATGACTCCCGTACCAACCGCCACCATTAGTGAGGCACTCTGTTGTCACTGTGTTAATGGCACAGTTCCATAAGGATTATTCCATTCAGAGAATGTTCCTTTGTCTATACATGAACAGCCCATCCCCTTTCCCTTCACTGTGACATTCACAATCGTTGAGCCAAAAGCATCTCCAGCATGCTACTAGATCCCATAGACTTCCAGTCATTGTGCTAACACTAGTTAGTAATCGTTCCAGAAACTACCTTAACTTCCTTCAAACTGCACGTAGACACATAAAAATTGTATCCATGAGTTCATCTGACTCTGGGTAAGTAGAAAAAAAATCTCAAACTATCCCTTTAAAAGTATTCAGGGGTTGACATTTATTTCAAAATAAATAACTAATATGGATGAACTAAAATACTCTAAAACTTGCTTTTGTTCTTAATCAAACTGTGATTTGATCTGATATTCCTTGGTCAAACTCGTCCCCCTGTTTCTGCTGCTGCACACATCGTTCATAGATAGTTCTAGTATCATATCTCTCACTGCGTCTCATGAACAGAGCTCTCTCACGTTTGAAGAGGACATTTCAACATTGACCAATCACAGACGTCGTCATCATGGCTGCTGTTGCGCTGGGTTTTTTCTGCTTCGTCACTTTGCCCCAGTACCCTTTCCCTCCTGTCTTTCAGTGCTTTACTGGTCGTCGCTGTGACCTTCACCTGAACTAAGAATGACCTTCTTGGACATTTGAGCTCTTGTCTGCTGCCCGTTTCCCCCTCTCCTTCCAGACTGACCTTTACCATTTAACTGACCAACACTGCTGCATCAATGTGCCACATGATTTACTTCAGAGGCTAAGCAAATTAGGCTTCTCAAACCTCCACAACATGAAGAGCAGCTAGAATTACTTCCCTTGAAGATAGACCCAAGTATGCAAATCATAACCTTGATGAATTAAATATTTTCATTATTTTGTGAAATTTCTGAAGCCATGGAACATGTCCTTGTTTGTGGGTTTGTCCCTGAACCATCTTGAATAACCTATCTGAAAGAGGATTATTTTCTAATGAAGAGTGATAGTTCAACCATCTATCATAGTGTTTGCTGCATCTCAAGACTCTTAAGTTCAACATATTAAGACTATGACCTATTTTGTTGTTGTTTGTCAGTGGCAGTACATTGACAAGGACCAAGGCCCATTATTCTGGACAGGTGCTTTTCTTGTGCCCTGATCATGTTGAATCATCCTGCACAAACCATGAACATCTCAGCCTGCATTCTTACTCACAGAAGCTTGGTTGTGTTCTATCGTTGATTCCGTTTTTTTTTCTCCGTCATCGTTTACGCTACTGCCCTCTTTCCAGATTATCATATACCCAATCTCTTGGTATCATCAATCACAGATTATCTCCAACAATACATACATGGAGCAGCAAGTGGTAACTTTCTTGTTAGGGAATTTCAGGCCAAACGTTCTGGTTTATTCAAATATATAAATATATGCTTTTAAGTCGCAATCTTAATAGGGCAATGAACATTAATTAGTGTTTGTTTCATTCAAATAGTCATCCATTTGATTTTGATGCAGGGAAAAAAATAGCATAATTCACAATCAAAACCTTAAATACCTATAAACATGCGTAGATTGTTTTGACCCTAAAACATACATATTTTATTTTATTTACTTTTGGATTCTCTTTTGAATTTCTTGTCATGAGCCTCAAGCACTTTTAGGGTTTTACAGTTAGCTACTCTAGGGGGTAAGCTCAGTAGATTAGTGAATAGAGAATCACTCTGGGTAGTGTAGTGGTTAGAGAATAGTCCAGAGTAGAGCAGTCACTAGGGTCATACAGTGCCTGAACTATTTAACTGTATAATGCTAACAATTTTGTCATGGTTCTTAACTGTCATCTTATTATACCTTATAGGGCCTATACTATTTTGCTGTATAGAAGAACCTGTTCTGTTTTTGAATGTCACCTTCAGTATTAACCCATTACTATGATATACCATAAGATCTGTTTTGATTATCTGATCTTCTGTCACATTTTCTCTTATGAAAGTGGCAATAAGGAAAAAAAATACTTAAGAAAAAAACGTATGATCTCTTCTTTTTTGTACTGTCAACAAATAAGACTCAGAAACCTCCACGTCTCAATGTTTTGCAGCCATTGAATTCGAAATGACTTGATTTTTTCAAGTAATCCTAGAAAAGGGGGAGAATAGACACTGCAGAGTCTGCCCCGTTCCCTGGGATAGCCGTACTGTTGTGGCATTGAGTGTTCTCACTATCGCTTCCTATCTACACACTGGCAAACTGTTGAGGTATTTCATGCGGTGATTGGTTTTAATGCTAGGACATTTATGATTATTAATATATTTTAAAAAGTTTGATTTCTTTAGACATGTTTAGATCTGCATGCTTTGCTTAATATTACCTGTCCCTGTATTTTATTTTTTTGTTTTTATTTGTAAACTAACCATAGGACCCATTTATGATTAGTGATCTTTTAATCAGTCCTATGTAAGTCACAGGTCAGCATGATTTTAGGATCTCTCTCAAAGGTGATAGGCTAGCAACAGAAGGCAGTGGTTGTGTGCTCACAACTGAAAAGCAAAGCATACCAGGCATTTCAAAAGAGAAATTAACGCTTCCTTACTTACTATTCAGATTCGAACATGGTCATCCTGTATTATAGACCATTTCGAATCCAACAGGCTGATTCTTCAAGGTACTGTATCACCCTTTAGCATTCACACACCTATGACGGGTCTCAATAACAGGACATGAGTGTGATTGTAGATATCATTATGGTGTGTTTTGTGTTGTTTCAAATAAGGTTGGCCTTCATTTACCGCTCTCTTCTCGACCTGAACTATGTATTCATCAGAAACTTTGCAGTAAAACAAAAAATCTAAATGGATTACTTTGTAACTACAGGAACCAAATGGGAGTGGGTGGGAGATGGAATGTAGAGGGCTAGAATTCAGAGGGAGGAAGAGGGGGGAAATGCAAGGCCTCCCTTATCTAAGGGATTTGCCCTGAGCAAAACGGCAATCAGTCTATTGTTAACTCCGAGACAAAGAAAACCATAGCTGAAAACTACAGAAGAGCTGCAGGATTAAAACCCACTTAGCTTAACTGAGTGTGTTTAAGTTTCTATTGGACATTCATCATTAATAGGCACATTTACAATATTCAGTGACGTGAGATCTGAGTTTAAGAAAAAACTACTCAAATGCACCAAATACAATGTCCTAACTTATGTTGGTGTATTAATAAATTAGGCTATTGTGGATGTTTTGAGTCAAAAATATATATTTTCCTTGCAGTGAAAAACAATTCAATATTTTATGCATGAAAAGAAAAGGAACATAACTACATACAAATTCAAACATGCCTTTTGTGCTGGAAGAATGTTGTTTTTGACTCATCCCAGAAACCAGGTTACCATTTTTGTGGGACATGTCTCCAAATATAATTCACAGGGGGAAGGGGGATTTCCTTTTGCCTATTGACCGGTTTAAAGCCAAGATAACAAATGCAGTTAGAGCAACTAAAATAGAGTATCTCCAGTGCCGCTCTGATCCTGTGAAGGGAAATGCTACATTATCAGGCTTTAACAGAACTCTCAGAACAGTGTTCCCAAAATAGAGGGGTTTCAATGGAGACCCTTGAAAATACTTTTGTATTATATAGTGTATGTGGACACTCCTTCAAATTCGTGGATTTGGCTATTTCAGCCACACCCGTTGCTGACAGGTGTATAAAATCGAGCACACAGCCATGCAATCTCCATAGACAAACATTGACAGTAGAATGGCCTTACTGAAGAGCTCAGTGACTTTCAATGTGGCACCTTTCCAACAAGTCAGTTCGTCAAATTTCTTAGAGGTTTCCACTTCACAATAACAGCACTTACAGTTGCCCCGGGCAACTGTAAGTGCTGGTATTGTGAAGTGGAAACCTCTAGGAGCAACAACGGCTCAGCCGTGAAGTGGTAGGCCACACAAGCTCACAGAACGGGACCGCCGAGTGCTGAAGCGCGTAAAATTCATCTGTCCTCGGTTGCAACACTCACTACAGAGTTCCAAACTGCCTCTTGAAGCAACATCAGCACAAGGACTGTTAGTCGGGAGTTTTATGAAATGTGTTTCCATGGCTGAGCAGCTGCACACCAGCCTAAGATCACCATGCGCAATGCCAAAAGTCGGCTGGAGTGGTGTAAAGCTCAGTGGAAGCAGTGGAAACACGTTCTCTGGAGTGATGAATCATGCTTCACAATCTGGCAGTCCAACGGACAAATCTGGGTTTGGCGGATGCCAGGAGAACGCTACCTGCCTGAATGCATAGTGCCAACTGTAAAGTCTGGTGGAGGAGGAGTAGTGATCTGGGGCTGTTTTTCATGGTTCGGGCTAGGCCCCTTAGTTCCAGTGAAGGGAAATCTTCATGCTACAGCATACAATGACATTCTAGATGATTCTGTGCTTCCAACTTTGTGGCTACAGTTTGGCGAAGGACCTTTCCTGTTTCAGCATGACAATGCCCCTGTGCACAATGAGGACCATACAGAAATGGTTTGTTGAGATCGGTGAGGAAGAACTTGACTGGCCTGCACAGAGCCCTGAGCTCAACCCCATCGAACACCTTTGGGATGAATTGGTACGCCGACTGCCTAATCGACCAACATCAGTGCACGACCTCACTAATGCTCTTGTGGCTGATTTTTTTAATGTTATTTTATATATTTTAATATGGTGTCATATTTCTGGTTAACATATATGCAAATATGCATGTGTTCTGTTATCAAATCAAATCAAATCACATTTTATTTTATTTGTCATATGTGCCGAATACAACAGGCACATATGACAAATAAAATCAAATGTGGGCCACGCAGTGAAATGCTTACTTATGAGCCCGTAACCAACAATGCTGTTTTTAAGAAAAACAAGTGTTTTACTGAAGTAAAAAAGAATAAACCCTAACTCCTAAAATAGAAAAATAACATAATTAAAGAGCAACAATAAATTAACAGTAACGAGGCTATATACAGGGGGTACCGGTACAGAGTCAATGTGCGGGGGCACAGGTTAGTCGAGGTAATTGAGGTAATATGTACAGTTGAAGTCGGAAGTTTACATACACTTAGGTTCGAGTCATTAAAACTTGTTTTTCAACCACTCCACAAATTTCTTGTTAACAAACTATAGTTTTGGCAAGTCTGCTAGGACATCTACTTTGTGCATGACACAAGTAATTTTTCCAACAATTGTTTACAGACAGATTATTTCACTTTTTTAATTCACTGTATCACAATTCCAGTGGGTCAGAAGTCTACATACACTAAGTTGACTGTGCCTTTAAACAGCTTGGAAAATTCCAGAAAATGTCATAGCTTTAGAAGCTTCTGATAGGCTAATTGACATCATTTGAGTCAATTGGAGGTGTACCTGTGGATGTATTTCAAGGCCTACCTTCAAACTCAGTGCCTCTTTGCTTGACATCATGGGAAAATCAAAAGAAATCCACAAGTCTGGTTCATCCTTGGGAGCAATTTCCAAATGCCTGAAGGTACCACGTTCATCTTTACAAACAATAGTACGCAAGTATAAACACCATGGGACCGCGCAGCCATCATACCGCTCAGGAAGGAGATGCGTTCTGTCTCCTAGAGATGAACGTACTTTGGTGCGAAAAGTGCAAATCAATCCCAGAACAACAGCAAAGGACCTTGTGAAGATGCTGGAGGAAACGGGTACAAAAGTATCTATATCCACAGTAAAACGAGTCCTATATCGACATAACCTGAAAGGCCGCTCAGCAAGGAAGAAGCCACTGCTCCAAAACTGCCATAAAAAAGCCTGACTACGGTTTGCAACTGCACATGGGGACAAAGATTGTACTTGCAAGCCGAAGAACACCATCCCAACCGTGAAGCACGGGGGTGGCAGCATCATGCTATGGGGGTGTTTTGCTGCAGGAGGGACTGGTGCACATCACAAAATAGATGGCATCATGAGAAAGGAAAATTATGTGGATATATTGAAGCAACATCTCAAGACATCAGTCAGGAAGTTAAAGCTTGGTCGCAAATGGGTCTTCCAAATGGACAATGACCCCAAGCATACTTACAAAGTTGTGGCAAAATGGCTTAAGGACAACAAAGACAAGGTATTGGAGTGGCCATCACAAAGCCCTGACCTCAATCCTATAGAAAATGTGTGGGCAGAACTGAAAAGTGCAAATAGTCCTGGTAGCAATGATTAGCTGTTCAGGAGTCTTGTGGCTTGGGGGTAGAAGCTGTTGAGAAGCCTTTTGGACCTAGACTTGACGCTCCGGTACCGCTTGCCGTTCAGTAGCAGAGAGAACAGTCTATGACTAGGGTGGCTGGAGTCTTTGATAATTTTTAGGGCCTTCCTCTGACACCACCTGGTATAGAGGTCCTGGATGGCAGGAAGCTTGGCCCCAGTGATGTACTGGGCCGTACGCACTATCCTCTGTAGTGCCTTGCGGTCGGAGGCCGAGCAGTTGCCATACCATGCGATATTGCAACCAGTCAGGATGGTGCATCAATTTTGCAGAGACATTTGATATATTTTCTATTTGTCTCAGCAGTTGTATTTCAGGAGCTAGATGTCATGTATGTAGAGTTTCGTATGTAGCGTTAAGAGCATATCGGATTTCATAAATCTTCTGAATGCTGATATTCAGTTTGAGGGTTCATGATTTAAGCACACTTTACTTGAATGGTTGTTCACAATGGCTCCATTGCCTTTGCTGGATGTTTTTCATATGTTTGGAGCCAGAAGCTAGACTGGATGCTAGTCTGTTTCTGCTATAGCCAACTCCCTTGTCATTCCAAACAACATGGCATGATACTGACAAATGAGTTAAACCATAAACAGACTGGCATCCAGTCTGGCCAGAAATCTGATTTTAAACTGTAGTGCTATGAGTGAGATTGAATGGGGGGCACTATGTGTACAAAGGAACAAGGCACCACATAAAAAAATCCTGTTTTGATAGTTAGCTTCTTACTCTGTGTCTTTTGTATATCTACCTATGCATCCAGATCTTTAACTTTATTCTTATACAGATCATTGATTGTAATAACGTAATTAGGATTTTTAAAACTATTTATTATTTAAGTGTATGGGAACGTGGTTCTACTGGTAATTAATAATATAATATAATTCTAATACATTTTAGCTATTGTTTTTACATTTTCAGTCCTTTAACTTATTGGACTAAGTTCTCTAGTTCTTTAAAACCAGTGAAAACTGATGGGTTAGGCCTATATTATAATATTTAGTGTTACTTGTGGTTGTGTGGGTTATAACCTGTCACATTGATACTTTGGGGTGAATGCTATCCTATCAGTTACTTCAGCATCTGCTAACACACAATTAGCAAACATTTTGTGTATGATTGTTCAACCAAAAGTCACTATCATACTTGTTTTTGGAATGTTATTTCCATGATTCCATGATCCCATGTGCTCTAATTTTCTTCCCAATGTTTTTTCCCACATTGTAATCAAGAACACTTTTGCAGTTTGTTCTAAGAAAAAGAGAGAAAAGAAGCAACCTTAAAAGGATCTTAGTCAGTGTAATTTGATCCATAATAAATGATAGTCAAGTTCAAGGAGGTGGAGTTGCTAGCTATCCTTTTTCTCTTTTTAATCCTTCTACTTTAAATGGATAGTTTGGGATTTGGGCAATGACGCCTTTTATCTACTGCCCCAGAGTCAGGTGAACTCGTTGATACCATTTTATGTCTCTGTGTGCATTTTGAAGGAAGCGCTAGCTGTTCCCGTAGACTTCCAGTCATTGCTCTAACGCTAGTTAGCATTGGCTCGTGAAACTACATCTTAATTGCCAAAATCCTGAACTATCCCTTTAATGAAATAACTGGTCTTTGTCAGAGTGACAGCAGGGGGCGGGTCCAGGCCTTGGGTGGGATGGGATTGGATAGTAAAGTTAGAGGGGTTAGACTGTAGACTGTTCTTTCTTAACAAAGTGGGACAGGATTGGGGATTATTGTTGGGATTATTTCTCAACTCAGACCTTTTTAGTGCCTGATTTATTTATTTCCTAAGAGCCAATCCTTTCATCAGTAGCTCATTTATTTGGGTCATAGTTCAGATATAACTAGACCGGAAGATGGATTTCTAACTGTATATGTTTATAATACACATTACATATAATACACATTACATATGCATAGTATTATTACATTGTTTGGTTGATCATAAACTACAGTATATCCTGTTTCTCCCTTCAACAAATTCACTTAGTGTTGGGTTGAAGTGTTACCTGATTACCAATACAATAATAGGCTATTTCTCAGAAGCCAGAACAGAATACTTTGGTGTCATGTTCTTTGTGCATATCATGTTCCCCACACTGGTTGTATCAGATTCTCTGGCACCATGAATGATTGTTACTCCTCTTAGTGAGACCCGTCAGTCTACATGCTCACAACCAACATTTTATATAAACAAAGCTGTTGCTTGAAGGTGGGATCTCTTGGAAGCGTTAATTTTTGTTTTTTCAAACTGTCAGAATGGGGGGAATGGGATATGTATGCAAGTTAATCATGTGTGATTTTTATTTTAATTCAACAGAAGAACGTGATCTCAACCACGTTATTTACAGTGCATTTTGATTTGATTTATTGTTTGACTTTGTATATGTTAAGATAGTTCTAGGGATTGTAAGAAAGACCAAGCACTGAGTTTATGAATGAGTGAACAACAGTATCTAAACTGAAGAGTATATATTGCTTCATGGATGTCACTGGGTTGCTACACCTTTCACTTTATGCACATTTATAACTCATATTTGTATATCCATATTATGGCTCACAATAGTTTTTAAGCACTGAGAATGATCCTACGCTCGTCCGGCCCGCTCATTAGGCAGGATTAGGCGGCTGGCAATTGCGGCAGATTGACGAGGGAGGCATTTTCTGAGCTAAACTGACCAAGACGCAACTCCAACAACAACACATAAAACCTCACATAATTCTGCCCAAAAACAATGACAATGTCTCTCAACCAGTGGCATATAGGCTTTTTAGGTGAGTGCAGATGCCGCCCTGTGATAAGCAGTGCCCACTTTGTCAAAGGCAGGGGCGCAAGATATTTTGCTTGTCCATTCCCAGCTCGCCTCTCCAGGGTGCTCTTGGAGAGACTCATCGCTGCGGCACTCCACCAACGTTCCGTCAAAAAAAATAATCTAACATAAATCATGTAGCAGATATAGGACATGTTAGAAAGAGTATGTGGCCTTTTCTGTAGATAAAATGTATGACAATGTAATGAGACGGACACTTTTGACATCATGCAGGTTTCTATTCTATCAAATAGCCAAATAAAAAACGCACTGTCATGTTAACAAAAAATCCTAAAAACAGGACGGGTCAAAGTAAAATGGACAATATTTAATGGACAATCACAACTGTTGTCCAGGAGTTTCACCCCGTTGTCATGATCAGTGGTTTCAAGTTTGTATCTGTCAATGTTTGACAAGCTGGTTATAGCGAAAAAGAAAATACTTCTGTATTTCCCGCTGTGTAAACACATTGCAAATAGGCTCACGATAACTCCTGATGAAGTTGGATAGCTGATATTCAGAGCTTAAATTGCCCAATTGATTAGTCACAGCAATTATGACTAATAAAGCCTATGCAATGGCCTGTTTTACAAGTGGTGGGCCTTCCACATGGATGGGCATTCATAAAATGCCATTGTGGCTGACATGGTAGGCTCCTCCCCAATAAGCATGAGCCAACGTCTTTTTTTTGGGTCCTGTCCGATCTGTCTTTTTTTGGTGTTTTACAAGTGGTACGCTTACCACATAGATGGCCGTTCATAAACTTCAATTTCAGGCAAAACTGTAGGCTACACCTCAGTAAGCACGGACCGACACGGATGCCTTTTTTTGGTGCTATATGGACCGGCCTTGATTTCCACATCCACGGACATTGGTTTTTGGTCCGGACCAAATCTGAACTAATCATAGACGTCTATGTTTGGTTCAGATTTCGTCCGGTCTGGACCAGCCTTGATTTGGCCCAAACATAGACATCTATAAATTACAGATTTTCAACTTTCATTCAGAACCGATAATGAACCTGATTTCAACATTGGGAAAATACACCTTTTCAACATCCTAGAAAATATGTATTTTAAACATATGGAAAATACGTATTTTCACCTTTCATTCAGAACCTAAATTGAACCCAACTTCAACGTCTGCAAAGTATGGATTTTACACGTCTTTTCAATGTCATCCTACAACCCCTTACAGCAACACTGCAGTAGCAGATTATTTTTTGCCTAGTGCATCATTGCAATCTATAAGAGGCAGAGACTGCCCACAGAAGGTCAAGTGTTCGCCTTTTCTCATGTCCAAATAAAAGTTCAATCGACACGGGGGACCTGCCTCGAATGCCCTCTTCCCCTTACAAAGACATGGTTGTTCGCCTTGGAAAATTATTTTGACACGGAATCCAATGGTGTTTAGCCTCGGAACATCAAGTGCAGAATTGTTCTGCCGTTAACCAGCAGAAATGTTTGGCAATTGGCATCCAAACAATCAAGCTTTCGGGCCTCTGTTTGCTTAGAATCTTTTTCGAGACACTTCCTGGAAATTAATTTAACCATTTCCATGGCAGTGCAGACCTCCATCCTCACAAGGGAATCTTTTTGGTCTGCTACAGCACATGCCAGGACAGGAACAGTGACCAGGCAATTCTCTACCTGGTGTCTGTTTTTGTTTGTTTATGACCTACTTAGAAGCAGGTCTCTTTGGTTTGGCCTTGTCTTATAGCTTTAGATGGCCAATTTGTCTTAGTACCCAGGTTAGAGTACTCCTATCTTTTTAGACTCATTTGCTTTGATGCTCACTTATCCCTTTTACTTTTTTGCCCAACTGATTTTAGAAGTCCAGACACAGAAAACAGCTCAAACACTGATGCTCAAACACTGACGCTCTGAATTGTTACCCACCCAGTGACATCCTTGCCTTATGGCTAGCATATCTATAAGCTATTATGGAAATCATGATCAGAAATATTGGAATGGTAACTATGCTCACTGCATTGCTGTTTGCTCATTCATAAAGTCCTACTGTAGGTTTATTACAGGTTTATAGTTGCAACAGGAAATGACTAAACAGACTGTCTGTTATGCACACGCCTGAATCTGAGACCAAATCAACCATAGGTCTTTTTGGTGTCTGTTGTGATACCAACATGATTGGTTGTGTTGTTTCTTAACCTTATTGGGTCCTTCTGATTGGATGCCGGCTGCTTTCACATTATGATATGTCTGTTTTCAATATTTTTCTCCCTCTTAAATAGTGAGTGGCACTGTACTGCTCCAACATATTGAGTCTCATTTTTGCTTTTCTATCCTGGAAGAAAGAACATATTTTGTCATCCCTGTTCCTTGAAGATTACTCTGCTGGATCTCTCTTTTCCAGTCTGTTCATCTCTTATGCTTTTCCATTTCCAATCCTTGTCCTCTTCTTTCGGTCTCTTGTTCCGTCTGCATCAAATCATGGACATCATTGGTGTACTGAAAAAAAGACCTAGCTTCCTCTGTGACCGATGAAGAGTTGGAGGACCCTGAAGCCTGTCTTGTGGACTGCCTTTGGACCATATAAGCAGAACATCGATCCTGTGTTGCCAGTCTCTTCTACTCACATTAGCAAGAAATTTAACTATTATTCAGCTTTTTTAGACACTTTGTTCGCTTCATACACTCATATTTATTCTCTCACATACATGCACATACATTTTCTGCAAGGTAGACGTTTACCATGATTTTGGTACTGTTCTCTACCTGCAAGTTTTCAGAACACCACCTTGTATAACTTTTCCTCTTTTTGACTATTATATATTATTGTTTTTGAGGTCACCGTCAATCAGAATGAACTTGTCCATTATCTCCAAGGACGTGTATTTCTTCTGCTCAATGTTTTGAATCTTTGAAATGTAACAACATTTCTGGGATGTGGGAATGACTTTGGTCTCCAGATTCAGGCATTTTTCAAATGTGTGCATATTGATAGTTATTTATCATGTTCTCTTGCAGTGGACATCTCTCTACATTTCATTTAAAAAAAGAGATGTAACATTTATTTGTATTTCAAGATGTATTTAATTTCAGGGAAAGAATATCTAAAAGGATCAGTCGTCATCTCTCTCTCAAAGAGATGATGGTAGTGAAGATGTGCGAGGTTAGGGTAATAGAGGCAGTCAGGGATTTTTGTGTGTTTGTTTGTGACTGTGTGCATTTGAGTGCCTGTGTGTGTGTTTGTACAGTATGTATGTGAGATTACGTGTGTGTGTGTGTGTGTGGGTGTGTTATCCCTGGCTATGGCAGGGCGTAGGTTTCTCTAACGCTCTCTTCTCTTATTGCGCAGTATGAGGAACGCTAGTGGGCTGTCCGCCGCTGACCTGGCCCATGCCCAGGGGTTCCGCGAGTGTGCCGAGATGCTCTCCAATGCGCAGAACCTGCAGTGGAACCAGAACCTGACTCAGACCCATCTTAACGGCTTCTGTCTGAACGGTACCACCCAGAATGGAGGCCACTCCCACCCTCTCATCCAAGGGCGGAGCCTCCTTAACGGGGCACCCAATAGAAAGAGATCGTTTGATAACATGGAAACCAATCAAATCAAGAAGGCCAGAACTGACGGTAGATTTTTGCATTTTTAAAACTCTATAAAAATAACTTAAACTTGCGAGGGATTATTAACATTTTCCAGTTACTTTTTTATGAGCAAGAGTTTTAGGGTGACTAATCTTTCCTGACTAGGGTTGCAAAGAAAACTGGTAATTTACCAAAGTTACCGGCATCTTCTGTAATCTATGATTACTTTGGTAATTTATAATTTTTTTAAATGTATTAATATATAGTATTCCTTTTTTTTATACACTGCTCAAAAAAATAAACACAATGACAAAACAACACAATGTAACTCCAAGTCAATCACACTTCTGTGAAATCAAACTGTCCACTTAGGAAGCAACACTGATTTGACAATACATTTCACATGCTGTTGTGCAAATGGAATAGACAACAGGTGGAAATTATAGGCAATTGGCAAGACACCCCCAATAAAGGAGTGGTTCTGCAGGTGGTGACCACAGACCACTTCTCAGTTCCTATGCTTCCTGGCTGATGTTTTGGTCACTTTTGAATGCTGGCGGTGCTTTCACTCTAGTGGTAGCATGAGACGGAGTCTACAACCCACACAAGTGGCTCAGGTAGTGCAGCTCATCCAGGATGGCACATCAATGCGAGCTGTGGCAAGAAGGTTTGCTGTGTCTGTCAGCGTGGTGTCCAGAGCATGGAGGCGCTACCAGGAGACAGGCCAGTACATCTGGAGACGTGGAGGAGGCCGTAGGAGGGCAACAACCCAGCAGCAGGACCGCTACCTCCGCCTTTGTGCAAGGAGGAGCAGGAGGAGCACTGCCAGAGCCCTGCAAAATGACCTCCAGCAGGCCACAAATGTGCATGTGTCTGCTCAAACGGTCAGAAACAGACTCCATGAGGGTGGTATGAGGGCCCGACGTCCACAGGTGGGGGTTGTGCTTACAGCCCAACACCGTGCAGGACGTTTGGCATTTGCCAGAGAACACCAAGACTGGCAAATTTGCCACTGGCGCCCTGTGCTCTTCACAGATGAAAGCAGGTTCACACTGAGCACATGTGACAGACGTGACAGAGTCTGGAGACGCCATGGAGAACGTTCTGCTGCCTGCAACATCCTCCAGCATGACCGGTTTGGCGGTGGGTCAGTCATGGTGTGGGGTGGCATTTCTTTGGGGGGGCCGCACAGCCCTCCATGTGCTCGCCAGAGGTGCCCTGACTTACATTAGGTACCAATATGAGATCCTCAGACCTCTTGTGAGACCATATGCTGGTGCGGTTGGCCCTGGGTTCCTCCTAATGCAAGACAATGCTAGACCTCATGTGGCTGGAGTGTGTCAGCAGTTCCTGCAAGAGGAAGGCATTGATGCTATGGACTGGCCCGCCCATTCCCCAGACCTGAATCCAATTGAGCACATCTGGGACATGTCTCGCTCCATCCACCAACGCCACGTTGCACCACAGACTGTCCAGGAGTTGGCGGATGCTTTAGTCCAGGTCTGGGAGGAGATCCCTCAGGAGACCATCCGCCACCTCATCAAAAGCATGCCCAGGCGTTGTAGGGAGGTCATACAGGCACGTGGAGGCCACACACACTACTGAGCCTCATTTTGACTTGTTTTGAGGACATTACATCAAAGTTGGATCAGCCTGTAGTGTGGTTTTCCACTTTAATTTTGAGTGTGACTCCAAATCCAGACCTCCATGGGTTGATACATTTGATTTCCATTGATAATTTTTGTGTGATTTTGTTGTCAGCACATTCAACTATGTAAAGAAAAAAGTCTTTAATAAGATTATTTCATTCATTCAGATCTAGGATGTGTTATTTTAGTGTTCCCTTTATTTTTTGAGCAGTGTATATGTGTCCATATTGTCCATGAGTTTCTAGTGGATAGACCATTATGGTTCCAGAGAAAATAGTTTAGGCTAATTAATGAAGAAAGCATTTAATCAACAATGGCATTATTTTCAATTAACTCTGCAACTCTTGACTTTTTTCACAACCAGTTTGGTGCCAAAACGTTTACAACAAAGATGTATTGACATAGTAAAATAAGTGTGTAACCAATACACCAATGGTATTCACTAAGTTGATGGTTTATATTTAGGATAATGTTTACAGCTTTATCATTCACTTTTTATTTGAAAATCATCTTTTTTTATTATTTTGTATATTTTCGAGGGCCAGAGATAATTACAGACACCTGTGATAATCTGAAGTACCCCAAAAAAAGGGCACTAGATGTCATCTGATCAAATAAAAAAAAAATACCTTAAGTTACCAAAATGTTGCTAGTTTACTGGTAAACTTCAAAAGTTTCCAGTAGTATTGCCTCCATTTGCAGCCCTATTCCTGACTGAATTTTCACCTTACCTAATAATGTGTGATAAAGCATCAAGTGTCATAAAACCTTTTTAAGATTCTAAAATCCTGTTGTAAAACCATGATTAACCTGGCCTGGCCTATTGAGAAACTGGTAGAATACATTGTTGTTCGCTGAATTGTGCAGCATTAGAACAAGCAGTATGAGGAAGAAGGGGGTGGGAGGGGGACTTACCTTTGCTGTTTGCCAGGCCTCTGATGTTGACATTTAAAAGCATCTGCTTGTTTTATTGGACTTCTGCAAACTGTGGAGCAGAGTTTTGAGCGGTTACCAGGAAGTTGATACAGGCTGTAGGGAATCAGGAAATGGGGCAGTGGCCGATTTATTGCTGAATGATAAAGCCTAAAATTGGACTTTGTACTCGCTGAGTAAGGTAGATTTTATTCTAGCATGCTAAATACCAGTGTCTCCCCTTATGCCCAGACAGCCTGTGCATGCTGGAATGGCCTCTTTGGGACTGTAGAGTATTCTGACCAGTATGTCATTGTATTCTTATTTAGTCGTATTCTAGATGGTAGCCCAACACGCTCATCCACTACTCTCTCCACTGCTCTAACTAGGTATGGGCCTGCCGCTGGGGATGCTGAATGGGAATGGGTCGGTCTGCGGCGTCGGAGAGTTCCTGATGGAGAGCATACACCAGGAGAGCATGGAGTCAGCGCCGCCGGCAGTGAGCTCAGGTGGGCCAGGACCCTTGGCGTTTGAGATGAATGGGTCTGCGCCAGTTCCAGGCCTGCTGGACCAGGAGCAGGACCAGGGAGGAGTGGAGGTGTCCACCCCGGCCCCTAAGGAACTGGAGATCTTCACTGTGGCCTCCATGCAGATCCCCTGTCGCTGCACTAACTCCTATGCCTACCTGTAGAGGCCTTTAGAGTGCGTGTGTTGAGTGTTGACCCTCCTAGTGGTTGTATCTTGGTAGAATGTCCATCAGGCCCCCTCTGGCCATGTTCTCTCACTGATGGCATTATTTTTAGTGCAATTGTTGGGTTTTTGGCATGATAATTATGTATTTCCGGTTCTAGAAATAAGGGCGTAAATAGTTAATTTATTGTATTCTACATACATGTTATGAAATACATTGCCTTTCTACCATACTTAATTGATAGAGAAACATTAGTTTTATGTTTTGTTGTTATACCAGTATCTTTGAATGATCCACAAAATTCTTGTTAAATAATCTTGTCTTTTTGGCAAAGCCCCTTAGGATGAGTGAATTCTGTTTTGCACAATTATCCCTCCACCGCCCTACATTGCCCAATTGTAACTGTAATAACGTTGTAAAATTATAATCTACATTCCTTTGATGTAGAAACGCCCACACCTTGAGAACAACGTACTAAAACCAGCCTCACTTGGTTTAAGGAGAAGATTAGGGAGAAGACGGAGAAGATTAGGGAGGTTAAACTTAGGTTAGTTCAAATCCTAGAGGCTGCACTGAAGTTTCCCTCTGCATCATGAATATGCAATGACAGAATTCTGACCTTTATGAAGTTAGACCAGTGGTTCCCAACCGTTTTTTAACCGTGACACACCTTGATGGGATATAAAATTCTGCGGCACACCTAACATTTCCCTATTAATTGATTTAGTGGTAATGACCTCTTCTCTTATCTGATCCATACAGCAAATCAAGTGTTTTTTATAGATTTAAATAGGGTTTATTTGAAATATTTTCATCGTTTTAATAATTCCTTACTCTCATGATGGTTAATTAGTGTGTACTAAAGTTCTTCACGGATCCACCTGTATGCGAATACACGAGACCAGATCCGGGACCCAATCTGGTCCGGATCCACAATTCTAAATAATGTCAAGGGTTTGGGTCAGATCTGATATGTCACTGGCCTTGGGTATGTGTAATTTTAACTGACTTGTCTGCTAGGACCCACATAGAATCGAACACCACTGCTGCAGTAGAGAGCGGGAGAGAGAAATTGTATAATTTATGCTGCTGCTCTTTGTTTTTCACGAGAGTGGCGCATTTAGCTTGTTGGTCAAACATAAGAGCCAATTTATGCTTGATCCGAAAATGTAGTCGAGGCAGCGTATGGATGGTGTGACGCAATTGCGGAGCCCCCAGAGGCACGCAAAGGCCAAATTGAGCTTTGAACCGCATCGCCTTATGCCTCTCAAATGTGGAGGGTTCCGTATGCTCCGCATTGACTTGATTGGTTGACTGTAGGTGAGGGCGGGAGATCCTGTATAAACACAAACCGACTTCCTTGTCAACTTCCTCCACAACTGCTCGGTGAAGCGAAAGAAGTATGAATTCCCTGACTTCTGCAGAGGCTATATCACGGTAAATGCTGCATGGCCAATGCAGACGTCGGAATGACCATGAAGCGCCTTTCAGTCATAAAAGCGGAAATAGGCTACATTCATAGAGCGTCACCTCTACCTCCTCGCGCTTTATCTGCTCCGGTTAATAAAGTAGCTTAAAAATGTACTTTTCTGCTGCTTCACTCGGACCGGGTCTGGATCCGATCAGGTCTAGACGGAACAGGTCTAGTTGTCCTCGGGTCTGTTCGGAACGGGTCTCTATATATTTGTATTTTATTTATGCATATCGGGTCCGGATGGGAAACCCCAGGTCCATTTCAGAACGGGTCCAACCATTTTAGAAGGTCTCTACCCCTTTAAGAGCGTCCCCGAATCTGCACCAGAAAGAAAAAAAATACAGCTCTCGTAAAATAGGTCATTCGTTTTAACAGTTTGGCCTACAAACAAGCGGTTTTCTGCATCGTAAAGGTGCAACCACATACACAAAGTCATGATCTGTTTGTTTCTATGGCACAAGCTGTGGTATAGCTAAACTCAGAGCCATATATTAAGAATTAAATTACTCCGGCTAAGCTTAATCAGACTTTCCTGTTTTAATGGTTTTCACAGACTAAGTAAAATGATACAAATTATCTGACCGACACTGTCTAGTGCGCCCGAGTCAAAATTCCATGTGCATTCTACAGGTCACGTTTATAAGTGAGTGTTAAACATCGGTTGGGAACCACTGAGTTAGACATCCATTTGATGTCTTTACTGAGTACTGCATTTAGTGGTAGCATTGTTGTTGCACCACTTTGGCCAATAACGGGATAAAGACAGAATTTGTCCATCTCATGTCAGAATGAAGAGACTACTAGAGAATGTTCCTGCCCTTACCAGAGTAAAAATAAGGGAACGCATATTTTGTTTTATTAGTTTGTTTAATTCCCCCCCTGAGATAATCTACCTTTTTGGCCATTTCTGGTGACTCCTCTGTCTCATAGCTATAAAGCTTTTTAAATTTATTTTTTATACAAGAACTCCCTTGTTATGCCAAAGCATATATTTACATGAATGTATAAAGTACATAAACCTTTACTGTGCAGCTTTTCTGTATTATGTGAGCTTTTAGGTATTTCCAAGGTGTGCTATATGACCTGACCCTGTCCTATTAGCTAGCAGACTGGAGACTTTGGTTTGGTGAGCCCCTCCTAGTGCCCTCACCTTCTCTCATTCTACTTTTCTAGGAGAGGACTTTGTAGCTTTTCTGTATAGCCTATCTAGGCCTATTGTGTCTGGTGTTGAAAATGATGTGAGTTTATTTTGACCGTTTTTCTAAGTTTCTGCAGCTTTATTTGGCTTGTTTTGTTGTATTATAATGTAGTATTGCTTTGCTAACTGCAGTAATGACAAAATGTAGATGCTGAATTGTTGAACTATGACAAATGAGTGTGATTAGTAGTGCTACAATTTTTATGAAGCAAGGCAAAGCTACTCTTGCCTAAGGCAATGTTTTTTTAGAGAGAAATTAATCTTCGTAAATGTATTGTTAACAAACTTAAAATCCCCCCTTGCATATATCTGCTTCATGCATGAAGGACAATTATTCTGTCAAACAATCAGCCCTGCAGTACTATTGTCTGTACAGAATCACAAATGTTAATGAGTAGGTAGTGTTTATTGATGCAAATTAGAGCTTCTAATGCTCAGTGCTGAGTAGTTTTGTATACTTTAAACTCATTAAATTGTCATTATTTTGAATAACATGATGGTGGGCTATGATTTTTGTCTTATTTTTATTTGTTTTGCATGATAAATAATCTCTACAATCGTCTGTAAAAACACTGAGAAGCAATATTATTTTATATTTTCTATAGTTACCCTGAATAACTGAGTAGTTTGGTGCCCTCTAGTGATATTGAGGAGGCTGTGCAGCCCCTCAATTGTGGTGTCTCATTTCTAAGGATTATGCTGTCATTTGGATTGTCCTGTTTTGGCGGTATGGCTGAACCAATCGGAGCCGGGAAGGGGGTATAACTAGGGCAGTGCCGACTCAGCGTTTGTGTGTCAATGTAACCAGGAAGAGGACAGTCATGTGACACACTGCAAGGGTCAAAGATGACAAGATTATGAGGTTTTCTGGAACCTATTTGGCAACCTTTTAATCAAACTCTTCTGTGTAGATGTAGTCACGAGGTTTTACGTTTTTGAAATGTTCATCTCCATCGGGAATAGTTGTGCAAAGCAAAATCAATTCTTACATCTTTGCTTATTGCTGTGAGCAGGAAGTTCTGGCCCCGTACTGGCAAAACCAGCATTGAAATGAATTTGACCAGGTGTCCCATTTCCCCAATGGCAGGTGACCCTCTAGCAGCAGGTTTAGGGTGTGAGGGGACCCCGTCGAGCGGCTCTACGATCGCCCCCGCTGACAACGTCCACCACCACGTCTACAGGGATACAGCGGAGCACATGGTTGCCACTGGTAACGCAGGCAGCCAGGTGGAACAACAGACGTCGGTGAAGGCAGAGCAGCAGTACAGCCATTAGCAGTATAACCATGCCCTGTTCAGCACCATGCTCCTCTACCACGGCTCCTAAGGAGGTGGAAGGCCGTCCCTCGGTTTGCCTGTCATTTATGCTTGACATAAACAAGCATTCATACGCCTTAAAACCGTGAAGTGAGTGGTTGCTTTTTCACATGGTCATTGTGATTTTTATTTTTTTTAAATGTAAAGGACAGGCCCATCCCTCTTCTAAAGGGGGTGGTTAGTTTTTAGTTTATGGATATGAAATGTTCTGTAAAACAGTAACTTGTTTTTGTGATACAGTTTTGTGATGTGAAAAGTTGATTTTGAGTGATTAAAGAAAAAGCTACAGTAAATGCATATAATGCATTATCTTTTCATTTTCAAGTTAAAGTTTATACATTTGTTTTTTAAACTCTTTGTGCTTAGTCATCCTGTAATTAATTAGTAATGTACTGTTATTTTACCAATTGATCTAGTTCTGGGGCCAAAACTAGCCTGAATGTAAATGAAAGTTTTTTATGTTATGTCAGAAGTAATTTTTTTTCTGAGTAATTAAATAATGCCTCAACCTCTGTCTTGATGGAGTCAGGTTTTTTGTTATGTCATCCTCATTCAGCTGTATCCTGATGAGAATTAAATATGAGATCACCTTAAAAGCACATCGGGATGCGATTCTTCGAATTGTCAGAAAATGTGACTGCTCCTTCCTACACTAATGGATGGGGAACAATACAGTATGCTATGAAATTGGAATACAGGACTTTTGTCTTGAACTACTATCTTGTATCCTTTACACATCATATAAAGCTTGAATATTTGAAGATATACACTGAGTATACCAAATACTAGGAACACTTTCCTAATATTGAGTTGCACCCGCCTTTGCCCTCAGAACAGCCTAAATTCGTCAGGGCATGGACTCTTCAATGTGTCAAGAGTTACACAGGAATGCTGGCCCATGTTGACGCCAATGCTTCCTATAGTTGTGTCAAGTTGGCTGGATCTCCTTTGGGTGGTGGACCATTCTTGATATACACGGGAAACTGTTGAGCGTGTTCAGCAGTGTTGCAGTTCTTGGCACAAACTGGTGCGCCTGGCAACTACTACCATACTCCGTTCCAATGCACTTACATTTTTTGTCTTGCCCATTCACCCTCAGAATGGCACACCTACACAATCCATGTCTCAGTTGAAGTTTTAAAAATCCTTCTTTAACCTGTTTCCTCCCCTTCATCTACACTGATTGAAGTGGATTTAACAAGTGACCTCAATAAGGGATCATAGCGTTTACCTGGTCAGTCTGTCATGGAAAGAGCATGTGTTCTTAATGTTTTGTGCACTCAGTGTATTTCCTCCCATAGTTTACCCAATAAGTAAACTGAAATTCCAGTTCCAATTTTCCACATTGGGAATTAACTTTTTGTATTGAGTGAACTGAACCCTACCCTGGGTGCTCTGCACTCTAAAAAGAAAAGGTTCCTGGAGTATCCTTTAGGGGTTCTTCAAATTGAAACTGGGGGGACCCCTATAAAAACCCCTTTTAATGGATCCTCGATTAACCGTTTGAATAACCTTTTGGGGTTAATTTTTGAACTACCCCCCCCCCCCCCATTATTATTATTATTATTATTAATAATATGCATAACAATTACAACAATAACACTATTTTAGTTGTCAGTGTTTATTATGATTTTAGTGGCAAAGCAGGATTAAAAAATCCAAAGGTAAACTCCCAGCAGAGCCCAAGTCCAATGGATATATCCTCTGGCGTGTTGATGTTCTCCGTATCCATAGCCAGAATGATTTTGCAGTGCATGGTGATCGAACAGGGTGTAGGGAGGGTGAAGTCTGTGAATCCAAAAAATTGTAATTATGCAGATGATTAACAAAACATTCACATTTTACATTTACATTTTAGTCATTTAGCAGACGCTCTTATCCAGAGCAACTTACAGTTAGTGAGTGCATACATTTTTTTTCTCCATACATGACAGTTTTCATACCTTGGTTTTTGTGGTAAATGTGAATGAAAAAAAATGTTTTGATAATGGTTTTCATACACATACCTTGTCCATAACATAGAGGCCTATGGGATATTCAATGAAGAGGTAAGGGAGGAGGATGGTAAATGTGATCTGCATAACATACCAATACCAATTGATATACCTTTGTATGCCTCGTCTGTATACCTGCAGACACAGACACACAAGAGGGCAGTTCAGTCATCTGCACCCAATACAGCTAGCCTTCAACATATTATTAAAGCCTACATATTCATACCTCTTTGTTGGTTGATATCCATAGAATTTTGTAAATGTTCTGTTTTAGAAAGATTTGAACAAATATGAAAGATACATGGTATCATCATAAAACAATATCAATTTAGAACACACAAGGGGCTAACCTTAACTGAAAAATGTAAAAGTCTCAATTTAAGGTAAGTGCCTGCACCTGCTGTCCTTTCCTTTCAAATTCAAATCCAAATGTTTCAGTTGGGCAGTTAGGTTCATGCAAGAACCCTCACCAACTAAGACAAGAACTTTGAGGATCTTAGAAGAACCCTGGTTGAACCCCTAATTTTTAGATTGTGGGGCCTCTGTTGGATTGCACATGTCATAACCCATTTGTTAAATTGTGGTTTTGAGTTGTACTCAATGCACCAATAATTACTGCAATAAGTCGGTGTTTTGCATAATTAGTGTTATTCAACGCCATACGACCACCCAGGAGCCTGGCAACGGCATAGGCCCGTGCAGTGGAAGGGAACGCCTCAGACAATGGATTCACGCTCTGTCCCCGTGCGGTCCTATGCCTGTGGTTGGGGACCATGCCCACTCCACAGTCCACACACAGATTAGATGGACACAAACAATAGGACCTTGGTTGGGCACTGGCATAATTCTCTGTTCAGAACTTAGAATCACACACCACAGGTGAGAATTGCATGTATTTATTAAAATTTTAACAGGGAGTCCCATTGACATCAAGGTCTCTTTTGCAAGGGAGCCCTGCATCTTACAATTACGCAACAAATTACACAGGAAATGCACCAGAAAGTAAAAATAGGGAATACATAAATAAAACGCACTCAAAAAACAATCACATTCTTCAGCAGAGGTCCTCAATCAACACTGAAATGCCTGAAAGGCACCGATACATCCATTTGTAGGGAACTCTGAAGATTGTTCCATGCAACATGTAAAGTGTTGGTCCCATGTTTCAGGAGCTGAAACAAAAGATCCCTGAAATGTTCCATACGCACAAAAATATTATTTCTCTCAAATGTTATGCACACATTTTTTACATCCCTGTTAGTGAGCATTTATCCTTTGCCAAGATAATCCATCCACCTGACAGGTTTGGCATTTCAAGAAGCTGATTAAACAGCATGATCATTAAACCAGGTGCATCTTGTGCTGTGGACAATAAAAGGCCACTCTAAAATGTGCAATTTAGGCACAAGACAATGCCACAGATGTCTCAAGTTTTGAGGGAGTGTGCAATTGGCATGCTGACTGAAGGAATATCCACCATAGCTGCTGCCAGATAATTTAATGTTAATTTCTCTACCATTTTAGAGAATTTGGCAGTACGTCCAACTGGTCTCACAACCGCAGACCACGTGTAACCACGCCAGCCCAGGACCTCCACGTCCGGCTTCTTCACCTGCGGATCGTCTGAGATCAGCCACCTGGACAGCTGATAAAACTGGGTTTGCACAACCGAAGAATTTCTGCACAAACAGTCAGAAACTGTCTCAGTGATGCTCATCTGCGTGCTTGTCGTCCTCACCAGGGTCTTGACCTGACTGCAGTTCGGCGTTGTGCCCGACTTCAGTGGGAAAATGCTCACCTTCGATGGCCACTGGCACACTGGAGATGTCACCCATTGAGCATGTTTGGGATGCTCTGGATCATCATGTACGACAGTGTGTTCCAATTCCCGCCAATATCCAACAACTTCGCACAGTCATTGAAGTGGAGTGGGACAACATTCCACAGGCCACAATCAACAGCCTGATCAACTCTATGTGAAGGATATGTGTCACGCTGCATGAGGCAAATGGTGGTCACAACAGATACTGACTGATTTTCTGATCCACGCCACTACCTACCAGTCATGTGAAATCCATAGATTATGGCCTAATTAATGAATTTTGGGGGCAACTTTCAGTGCCAAGAACCCTAAGGTTCTTCGAAGAACTTTGAGGATCTTAGAAGAACCCTTGTTGAACCCCTAATTTTTAGAGTGTAGAGCTGGCCGCCCGGCCAAACTGAGCAATCGGGGGAGAAGGGCCTTGGTCAGGGAGGTGACCAAGAACCTGATGGTCACTCTGACAGAGCTCCAGAGTTCCTCTGTGGAGATGGGAGAACCTTTCAGAAGGACAACCATCTCTGCAGCACTCCACCAATCAGGCCTTTATGGTAGAGTGGCCAGACGGAAGCCACTCCTCAGTAAAAGGCACATGAAAGCCCGCTTGGAGTTTGCCAAAAGGCACCTGAAGGACAGACCATGAGAAACAAGATTCTCTGGTCTGATGAAACCAAGATTGAACTCTTTAGCCTGAATGCCAAGCGTCACGTCCGGAGGAAACCTGGCACCATCCCTACGGTGAAGCATGGTGGTGGCAGCATCATGCTGTGGGGATGTTTTTCAGATGCAGGGACTGGGAGACTAGTCAGCATCGAGGGAAAGATGAACGGAGGAAAGTACAGAGCAGTGGCGGCTCCTGAAAAAATTCTCAGGGGGGGCAATTTTTCTGATGATTTAGGTGACCTACACACATTTTAAAAAAGATATGTCCAGCAACAACATGAAGACAGGGGCAGCATATAAGTCAATACCAGAAGCATTTATTGACTGATCTCAAAAGTGTTGGCTTACCAGGGTTGGTGGAGCCCTCAGTTTCATCTTTGCCTCGCAAAGCTAACTCAAACACTCCGCAAAACTTCACACACTGGATTAGCCGGCTGAGGATGTGGCGGTTCTTGCTAATGTCGTAGTAAATATATTTGTTATAGTGAATATGGAATATGATATGTTGAGTAAAATGTTGTGCTAAGATCTATTTAGGTCAGGAGCTGGTTATAAGTTCTGTTCCTATCCAATAACAATGGACAAAAGGGTCCTATCTTGTCAGCCTTGTCAGTTTCAGTTCTCCAGTAAACTTGTGATTATCAACACTAACCTCATCGTTGTGGCGGCGGACAGCTAGCCTGTATCCCTCATCCAGTTGAGTGGGAATGTTCACTCTCCCCAAAGCAGACAATCTCAAACAGCTATCCATGTGGGTCTTTGACAGCTCATGTTTCTTAATCTTTCCTGAAAGATGGTGCATGTCCGTTACACACCAGTCGCTGTCCAAGCGGTGCTGTCTGCCGTGCCGCCTTCAGGGTGAAAGAGTAAGCAGGGGGTAGCAGAAGACTGCATTAGCTACATCGCAGCCTGCTAGCCAGGTTTTTCGTTCGTACCAATTTTTGGAAAATCCTCGGGTGTAGGACTTCCCCCCTTTAGTAGAAACCTGTTGAATTATTAAATTTGGTCTGGGAGGTCCTAATTGTTTCGTTGCCAATTTATCTTCATTTGTTCGCCGACAAAAAGTAACTTATTTCAAAGAGACAATCGAGTTGCACTGAACGCTATAGCCATCTTGATAGTAGTATGTGGAGACATTTGAAACCCCACCTCTTTAAGGAATACCTGGGATAGGATAAAGTATTCCTTCTAACCCCCCCCCCCCAAATTGTAAAGTGGTTATCCCACTGGCTATAGGGTGAACGCACCAATTTGTGAGTCGCTCTGGCTAAGAGCGTCTGCTAAATGACGTTAATGTGCCCTTGAGCAAGGCACTTAACCCTAATTGCTCCTGTAAGTCGCTCTGGTTAAGAGCGTCTGCTAAATGACTAAAATGTAAATGTAAAATGATGTGAATTGATTGATGAGGCTACCCGCTCTTTTCTTAGTTACGTTCATGGTTATGTTACGTATGACGAAAGCGCGTAAGTGCAAGCCCTCAGAAACCCATAGAGATTGTATTGAAAGCTCTGATATTTGAAAAAAATAGATTTTACATGGGAGTCTATGACAGACTTCTGGGCGATTTTCAACCTGACTGAAATCGCCCCAAAAGGGGGGGGGGGGGGGCATTTGAAGCACGACTTTAGCCTGATTGGACATTTAGTGGCACTGTGGCAGATCAGACGTCTAGATTACAACACTGATAACTACTGTTGCCGTGATATAATTGATTCGAAAAAAAATCCCTTCCTTTTCCCGTTTGGCAGTGCGTCGCCCATATCGCCCTATTGAACACACCGCCCCTGGTACAGAGAGATCCTTGATGAAAACCTGCTCCAGAGCGCTCAGGACCTCAGACTGGGGCGTATGTTCACCTTCCAACAGGACAACGACCCTAAGCACACAGTCAAGACAACGCAAGAGTGGCTGAAAAATGTATGCACTCACTAACTGTAAGTCGCTCTGGATAAGAGCATCTGTTAAATGACTAAAATGTAAATGTAAATGAGTGGCTTCGGGACAAGTCTCTGAATGTCCTTGAGTGGCCCAGCCAGAGCCTGGACTTGAACTCGATCGAACATCTCTGGAGAGATCTGAAAATAGCTGTGCAGCGACACTCCCCATCCAACCTGACAGAGATTAAGAGGATCTGCAGAGAAGAATGGGAGAAACTCCACAAATTCAGGTGTGCCAAGCTTGTACCGTCATACCCAAGAAAACGTGAGGCTGTAATCGCTGCCAAAGGTGCTTCAACAAAGTACTGAGTAAAGGGTCTGAATACTTATGTAAATGTTATATTTCCGTTTTTTTTTTATATACATTTGTACAAATGTCTAAAAGTCTGTTTTTGCTTTGTCATTATGGGGTATTGTGTGTAGATTGATGAGAAAAAAAACGATTTAATAAATTTTAGAATAAGGCTGTAACCTAACAAAATGTGGAAAAAGCTGAGGGGTCTGAATACTTTCCGAATGCACTGTGTCACCATAGTCTAGGACAGGAAGGAACGTTGACATTCTACTATTTAGTGAGAGGCATGACCTATTTCTATAGAAGAAGCCAATTTTTATTCAAATACATTTTATTTAACAAGTAATATTTGTTTCTCTCAAAATTATAGGGGTCAAAATTGCCACCTGTTTTCAATACCTTTCAATACAATAGACCGACACTGAGCCTTTTTTAAAAACAAAATATGAGATTGGAGAACACATTGGGAGGGCTCTTAAACCATTCCTCTATACAGAATCTTTCCAGATCTTTGATATCCGTAGTCTGCGTTTATGGACTGCCCTCTTCAATTCAAACCACAGGTTTTAAATGGTGTTCGAAATCCGGAGACTGAGATGGCCATTGCAAAATGTTGATTTTGTGGTCAATTATTATTTCATTGTAGATTTTGATGTGTGCTTGTTGGAAGATCCACTCGCGGCCAAGTCTCAGCCTCCTGGCAGAGGCAACCATGATTTAGGCAAAAATGTCCTGGTACTGGGTAAAGTTAATGAATATCGTATTCCTCTCCATTGCTCCCTTTGTATCTGGACAATGCCCACTATTTCACGTGTACGAACACCGGTTTGTCACCTGTCGCCAAGACCGACCTTTACAGTTGGAGTTTTTTTGACCTATCTGTACAAACGCTACGTCACTGTAACCACGCCCCCCGTAAAACACGGTCTCAAATAAAAATAGGATGAGACTATGTAATTGGATACGTATTAAATCGTTTTTCGATACATCATACGCAATTCAATTGACATATGCAATAGTAAAAGTATTACAATAAAGTATAAGTATATTAAAACCTAAATTATCTTACGTCTCGTTTTTCTTTAGAAGAATACGAAAACAACGTCCCCTATTAGCTGAAGTGGTATCGCCTAATATGCCACTTACCAGCCGCTAGGGTAGGAGTCGAAGGATAGTGTTTTACCGAGGCAATAGCGGAAAAAAAAAAAGAGCTGAATGTTGTTGTAAACACAACATTAACCAGCTAAATTATAAACACATTTGTAAATAAAACAATACATTTATAAAGTTAGCTTACGATGTCTACTCCGGCAAGAAGACGATTGATGAGAGATTTTAAGCGGTGAGTTGAACATTTTACTGATGTCTGAAGCTAACTAGCTAAAATAGCTAAGCTAGTCAGCGAAGGTTACCAAGCTAGCTAGCAAACGTTAACTAGCAAGTCACACAGCCGTCTATTTCCTGACATTTTGGGGTTTATCTAGTTTACATTTCTCAAATGTTTAATGTTGCTTTTGAAAATAGCCCCTGCCGATAAAGTCGTTAAACCCTAAAACATATGCGACTTATTTCGTCAGCTACGTTAACTAATTTAGCTTGCCAACCAAGACTTGGCTACAGTAGCTGGCGAAGAAAACAACTCGCTCTCCCAAGACGAGTCACCATCGCTCACTCGCAAGCGAAACTGGGTTAGATTAACAATACGTCATACATAAGATTAGTCAGGTTGGTTTTACGATATCCTTGAATTGTATCACATCATCAAACCGTACTTGACTGCATAACGTTAACGTGACGGTGTTTAGCTAGCTTCTTCTTCTTTGAGGTTTCTTCTTCTATGGTAGATTGGTTGTCACACAATTTAATGTGCATCCTGCCACCTATTATGCGGGATGGAAATAGGATTCCCCCAAAAAAGTGAACAAAGTACAATAAACGACCAGAAAATAAATAAATCAAACAACTATTCTGGAAAAAATAAAACATATCTGATCCCTACACAGGCTCAAGGGGAACCTGGGAGGGCGGGTCTTCCGGCACCAGTACCCCATGCAAGCTTCAGATCCTTAAGGCACAAACACTTGAAACATTGCCAAATCCTTTACAATTCTTACACTGCAATGGTTTGGAGACGAAAGCTCTTACGGCATATCATACATAACCAAGCTTCACATGCGTTAGTATTTGCTCTTTATCAAAAGACAACAGGACCGACAGACTTTCTTATTTTTCCCCATTCACCCAGCGGGTCAGACGCTGGGCACAAACCACACCAGGAATTCTGTTCAGGTATTCAACCTGAACATCCGTCGTCACCCCTGAGATGACTCCTTTGATGTGTGCTCTACTCCAAAGTTCAAAACACAAAACATCTGTTGTCTGGATTATTTTGAGGCCCACTTTAATCTAACTCTGCTCTTCAGAAATACAATGAATCAAAATAAGACCACTCCTGGTCACTCTGACAGACTCCACTTTTCCAAGCGCATACTTCACAATTTTCGACACCTCAAACAGGTTTCCCACATATGCATCCTTTCTCAAGAAACGCATCCCAACAAGAAGCGATTCATTATCATTCACACACGTATCCTCCAATCCAATTTTAGACTATTTCCTTTTCGTTCCAGTTTTCGATACTACTGTTATCCATTCAGAACATTCGTCTTCACCGAATGTTCTCAATGCGCTGCTCAATTATAACTCAGCATCCACTTCTGCCATCTTCCCACTTACCGTCCCTTCTTTGAGGTTTATTGGCAGACCACACTCATAAGGTGTATTGCCGCCACCTACTGTACGGGGTAGTACGTTTAGCTATCTAAGTAACGTTAACACTTATATGGGTTTCCGCATTGGTTGATAATATTGCAAGTAAGAGTGAGTTCAGTAATGTGTCGATTTGTAAAATAACTCAGTTTGAAAATAGGGTTACCAAGTACATTAGCTAGGTAGCAAGCAATTTGACAGGTGGAACTAAAGTTGTTTTTCTCTGACCCCCATAGGTTACAAGAAGACCCTCCGGCTGGCGTCAGTGGCGCCCCTTCCGAAAACAACATAATGGTGTGGAATGCAGTCATATTCGGGTAAGATTGGCCTTCCTCTGACAACGCCTGGTAAAGAGTACCACAGTATGAGTCATAATACCCATAAAACCTAGCGGTCAAACAGGGAAATGGTTCCAATCGTTTTCCACCATTCATTTTTCCCATTGCGGATTTTAGAAACACTTAAAATAAGGGCTGTGTTTCATGTAGGTTTACCCTGGTGTGATGTTTTGATAACCGTATAAATCTCTCTAGGACAAGGTGACTTTTCCAAGCGCATACTTCACCATTTTCGACACCTCAAACGGGTTTCCCCATATGCATCCTTACTCAACAAGCTCATCCCAACTAGAAGCGATTCATTATCATTCACACACGCATCCTCCAATCCAATTTTAGACAATTTCCTTTTTGTTCCAGTTTTCGATACTACTGTTGTCCATTCAGAACATTCGTCTTCACCAAATTTGCTCGACGTGCTGCTTGATTAGAACTCCCGCTCCACTACAGCCCCGTCGATGTCAATGGGGTCGTGCTCAGCCCTCTGTTTCCTGTAGTCCATGATCAGCTCCTTTTGTTTTGCTGACGTTGAGGGAGAGGTTGTTGTCCTGGCACCACACTGCCAGGTCTCTGATCTCCTCCCTATAGGCTGTCTCATCGTAGTCGGTGATCAGGCCTACCAACGTTGTGTCGTCGCAAACTTAATGATGGTGTTGGAGTCGCGGCCACGCAGTCGTGGGTGAACAGGGAGTACAGGAGGGGACTAAGCAAGCACCTCTGAGGGGCACCCTTGTTGAGGGTCAGTGTGGCAGATGTGTTGTTGCCTACCCGTCAGGAAATCCAGGATCCAGTTGCAGGGGAAGGTGTTCAGTCCCAGGGTCCTTAGCTTAGTGATGAGCTTTGAGGGCACTATGGTGTTGAACCCTGAGCTGTAGTCAATGAACAGCATTCTCACGTAGGTGTTCCTTTTGTCTAGGTGGGAAAGGGCAGTGGGGAGTGCAATAGAGATTGCATCATCTGTGGATCTGTTGGGGCGGTATGCGAATTGGAGTGGGTCTGGGGTGATGGTGTTGATGTGAGCCATGACCAGCCTTTCAAAGCATTTCATGGCTACATATGTGAGTGCTACGGGGCGATAGTCATTTAGACAGGTTACCTTGGCATTCTTGGGTACAGGGACTATGGAGGTCTTGAAACATGTAGGTATTACAGACTGGGTCAGGAAGAGGTTGAAAATGTCAGTGAAGACACTTGCCAGCTGGTCAGCGTAGTTATTGATAATTCTGTGAGATCCAGGTCATTTCAAGACATTTCTAGGCCAATGATACCAACAATGTGAAGTGATTCATCTGCTCATCGTAATGTTCCTCCTTCATCCGTTAACTTATTTATTGGGAAATGACACATGCATATATTTTATACATACAGAGAAAACCTTTAAACATATTTATTTCCCTTTACAGCCCAGAAGGGACACCTTTTGAGGACGGTGAGTACAGCACTGTGCACTCTGCACCCCATTCTTCGTGTTTGCATACTCTATGCAGCTAAGGGTTGTGTGTGACGTAATTGTTGATTTAATAAATTCCAAATAAAGTAGACTAGAGTAGTCTATCATCAACTTCCATTTTTATCTACCGGCGGTATTGCAGATAATGCAACACCTGTAAATGTGAACAAGTTTTCTAACATTCTTGGTTAGTATGAGTGATATGAGCCAGAGCCATGGTTCTAATTAATCTTTCCCCCCATCTTTTATGTTCCAGGCACATTTAAGCTCACTGTTGAGTTCACAGAAGAATACCCTAACAAACCCCCCACAGTACGATTTGTGTCAAAGATGTTTCATCCAAATGGTATGTTGTCACAACGACAGTAGCAAAACATCCTGATAATGGTTAGTATTGCCTGCAAAGGTTAACAGTATTTTAACCCTTCCGTTTTATTTACAGTGTATGCAGATGGAAGTATATGTCTAGACATTCTGCAGAATCGATGGAGTCCAACCTATGATGTGTCATCCATTCTTACCTCTATCCAGGTAGGCAAATATATCATGTTTTCCATATTACATTATTTTATATGCCATGAAACCTCCCTTCCCTGTCAACATTTAGTCCTACTGTGACAAAGCAGAGATTGTAAAACACAACATCATGGTGCATGCCCACTTTTATGTCTCGCTCTCTGTGCTGTAGAATGCCTGTCTCGTCTACTAAGTTGGCTCATTACTCATCACCTCTCTCCCTTCCCTCCTTCCAGTCTCTGCTAGACGAACCAAACCCCAACAGTCCAGCCAACAGTCAGGCAGCCCAGCTTTACCAGGAAAACAAGAGGGAGTACGAGAAGCGTGTGTCGGCCATTGTAGAACAGAGCTGGAGGGACAGTTGACCACACCCTCACCCTTCTGGTCTCCTCTATCCCCAACGCTGAGCTGTGTGTGTTGCGAGTTTGAGGAGTACATCTTAATTTAGATTTTTTTTGTTTCTTCCTCCTTTTAAAATTTACGTTTTTATGCACTTTACCTCTCCCTTGTTCAACCATTTTTTTTCTGACACGCTTGGAGTGATGGAGTTTTTCTTTTTTTCTATTTCTCCCTCCCGTTTTGGCTTATCAGGGGACTTATGTGCTGAGTCTTGTTTTTGCCGCCACTGTCTTCAATTGAGGACAATTTTTGGACGTCAATTACCTGCCTCCCTTCCCTAGCTGAAATAAATGAGTTGGACTGATATGTGTAATGTTTGGAAGAAATGAATCATGTTAACCTGCTTGTAGGTCCTTTCTTTGGTGTGCTCCCCGTACCCTTTAATACATAAGCTAATTTTACAAAGCAGCATCTGAGCTATCAAGCTCATTAACTTTCTTTGGAAAATTGCTGCGTGTGTTCATCCTAAACAACCTGATTCAGAACCAGACCCACATGCTTAACCAATGTCTTTGCTGTGTTGTGAGCTCTGTTACATGCATGACAGCGATAGTGCATTCTTGTTCTCTGTTCATTAGGTACTCTAATGTACAGTGGGGAGAACAAGTATTTGATACACTGCCGATTTTGCAGGTTTTCCTACTTACAAAGCATGTAGAGGTCTGTAATTTTTATCGTAGGTCCACTTCAACTGTGAGAGACGGAATCTAAAACAAAAATCCAGAAAATCACATTGTATGATTTTTAAGTAATTAATTTGCATTTTATTGCATGACATAAGTATTTGATCACCTACCAACCAGTAAGAATTCCAGCTCTCACAGGCCTGTTAGTTTTTCTTTAAGAAGCCCTCCTGTTCTCCACTCATTACCTGTATTAACTGCACCTGTTTGAACTCGTTACCTGTATAAAAGACACCTGTCCACACACTCAATCAAACAGACTCCAACCTCTCCACAATGGCCAAGACCAGAGAGCTCTGTAAAGACGTCAGGGATAAAATTGTAGACCTGCACAAGGCTGGGATGGGCTACAGGACAATAGGCAAGCAGCTTGGTGAGAAGGCAACAACTGTTGGCGTAATTATTAGAAAATGGAAGAAGTTCAAGATGACGGTCAATCACCCTCGGTCTGGGGCTCCATGCAAGATCTCACCTCGTGGGGCATCAATGATCATGAGGAAGATGAGGGATCAGCCCAGAACTACACGGCAGGACCCCAGACCGAGGGTGAAGGTCATGTGGTCTGATGAGACCAAAATATAGCTTTTTGGTCTAAACTCTCGCCGTGTTTGGAGGAAGAAGAAGGATGAGTACAACCCCAAGAACACCATCCCAACCGTGAAGCATGGAGGTGGAAACATCATTCTTTGGGGATGCTTTTCTGCAAAGAGGACAGGACGACTGCACCGTATTGAGGGGAGGATGGATGGGGCCATGTATCGCGAGATCTTGGCCAACAACCTCCTTCCCTCAGTAAGAGCATTGAAGATGGTTCGTGGCTGGGTCTTCCAGCATGACAACAACCCGAAACACACAGCCAGGGCAACTAAGGAGTGGCTCTGTAAGAAGCATCTCAAGGTCCTGGAGTGGCCTAGCCAGTCTTCAGACCTGAACCCAATAGAAAATCTTTGGAGGGAGCTGAAAGTCCGTATTGCCCAGCGACAGCCCCGAAACCTGAAGGATCTGGAGAAGGTCTGTATGGAGGAGTGGGCCAAAATCCCTGCTGCAGTGTGTGCAAACCTGGTCAAGACCTACAGGAAACGTATGATCTCTGTAATTGCAAACAAAGGTTTCTGTACCAAATATTATGTTCTGCTTTTCTGATGTATCAAATACTTATGTCATGCAATAAAATGCAAATTAATTACATAAAAATCATACAATGTGATTTTCTGGATTTTTGTTTTAGATTCCGTCTCACAGTTGAAGTGTACCTATGATAAAAATTACAGGCCTCTACATGCTTTGTAAGTAGGAAAACCTGCAAAATCGGCAGTGTATCAAATACTTGTTCCCCCCACTGTATATAGGAGAACATACATCCGGATTGATTGTACAGATTTTGCACTGGTTGTCCACCATGTCATTCTTTCAGCACTTGTAAATAAAAAGTCAAAACTACCTTTACTATGACAGTAGTAGTGTTTCTCTTGGCTGGTTAACCATGTTGTGCTCCCTACCGTAATCATCAATCCACTCTATATTTAGCGTTCGCTATCTGTGGCAAATACTGTGAACTCTTGCAATGCTAGCACTGAGAAACTAGCAACACACTTCCATCATCAGTTAATCACAATGCTTCTGCAGCATTGCCATTCGACAAAGTTAATTGAGAATGTATGGTTTATTGGCAAGGAACTCTTTAAACAAACTCATCGCAGATATATGGCGTGATGGTGTACACATACCAAATGACACCTGGTATAACACGTGTTGTTGCTTTGCTATTTTTGACTATGACCGTAAGCACAGACTATCCCCCCCTCTACAACTATCCCCACTCTGCAAAGAGCAGAGGGGGGATTGTTGTCATTCGCAGAAATCCTTGGTAAGGGACCAAAGGATTTCATAATATACTACCATTGGACCAGACACATTGAATGGGCTCCCGCCCAAGATGCATTTAAACAACTTTACCGGTGTCACAACACAAGGTCATAGGCCCCTTGTCAAGGGGCTTTGGCATCATGCACTCAGTCAAACATGGATATTTTAGTCATTTAGCAGACGCTCTTATCCAGAGCGACTTACATTTTCATACTGGCCCCCCGTGGGAAACGAACCCACAACCCAAGCGCCATGCTCTACCAACTGAGCTACAGGGGACTATATTATCAATTTAACCATCTAACAGTCTGTCTACAATCACTTTCACTGCTAGGGCAGCCCTATCAGTAATGGCACTTGTAACAAACGGCAGTCACATCCCATAGTAAATACAGATGATGCAAAGACAATTCAACAGAGGAAGCACATTGCATTCATAGTTATAAGCCCATCTTATGCAATAGTACATGTCTAGAATGACTTTCAGCACGCAATCTTGGTTGAAATGTTTTATTTGTTCATTTGGAGGAGCAATATGGCTAGTATTGTTGCATGCATGATACAGCTAGCGTCAACAATCCTTGGTGTGACTGACACAATAACCTGTATTACATATCTGCTCTAAACCAGTGGTCCTGAACCAGGATGTCCATCTTACAGTACAGCCTTTACTAAAATGATAACAAAGTCCCTCTTCCCAATTTTTCATTTTCAAACAGCATTGATAGTAATTGGGAGTAGAAAAATACAATAACAAAAACACAAAACTAACATGACCACAAACAATGTCCACTGGGCCAGGTAGAGCAGCTACCTGTTGTAGGCCCTCTCCTTCTTCGCCCTCTCCAGGGCCTTGTCCATGGTCTTCTCATTCTCACCCCTGCATTTGGGGCAGAACCACTTCCCCTTGGGCTTGTGATGCAACCCCACACAGGAGAAGTGGAACCACTCGATGGGACACTCGTCGTTATCACAGCCAATCATCTCGCCATAGGACACCTGTTCACACAGGCAGTAGGTGGGCTCGTCTGGGTCGATGGGCAGGTCTGGGGGTGACACCTCCCTCTCTGACTTGCCCTTTGACCTCTTCTTCTTCTTGGACGACGACGTTTTGGCCCTCTTCTCCCTGGACGCCCCCATGCCCGCCTCGTCACCATGATCCATGCCTCCATAGCTCTCCCGGTTCTCTCCGTTCTTCTGCCGCCGTGAGCGTTTCCCGCCAGACTTGTCCCCTCCACCGACTGAGCCTGGCGTTGCCTCGTCACGCCTCTTGTCGTGGTGACCTGCTTTGCCCGGTGTGGTTGTCACTGCCGACATTGACATCATGGAAGCTGCAGTCGTCGTCATAGCAGTTGATGTGGGTACATGGGTCTCGGGGTTCTCCTGGGAGGCGTGGAGGAGCTCAGAATGCCAGTCCACCTGCCGGCTACGGTTCTCCACCAACTCCACCTGGAACAGTAGGACAGTACAGGGTTTATTATATATACTGTGTGGGTTGTGATCAGTGGGGTGACATTGGTTGGTCAAGGAGAGTAACCAATGTGGGCTTTGCCGCTATCTCATCTATATATTATTGTTATTTTCAAGCTGGACAGTCATTCAGCAAAGTTTACAGGCAGCCAGCCATGTTTACGCACCATCTGCCCAGCAATCTGTATCTTCTCATCTCCTAGCTCCTGGCTGCTGATGAGAGCTCTCTGGATGGACAGCTGCATTCTGCGCTGCTGGAGAGGGTCGGACTCCCGACGGTATCGCTCATAAGCATCATCCAGCTCCTGTAGGACATCTGAGAAAAACAAAATATGCAAGAGATGTAACAAACATGGCCCATTTGTAAAGGGGAAATCAATGTAACAAACATGGCCCATTTGTAAAGTGGAAAACAATAGTTTATTAGGTAAACAACCGTTTATTACTGTAGCTAGCTAAATACCTTTACATACTTTGGAACAAATCCAGTTATAACTAAGTGAAAATTGAAATAAAAGGGTATCTACTATTTCAACTATATTACAGATACACAGGCTGACAAGCTTGTATACCTGAATGCCATCAGTAGCCAGGTACTTGCTAACTACTACCGTAGCTAACGTCAGCTAGCTGGGCTAACAGTTTCGTTAGCTAGCTACATTATGATTAGAGGTATGTAGATAACTAGTCGGTGGATGAAATGTCAACAAATTGCCTTGGTATTTTGCATCAATTTCCTTCATAAGAGACACGCTCCTCTGTAGGTCGAATGGTAGTGATTCGACCAAGTCCAAATATTCTTCCACATAATTTGTAACGACGTGGACCGGGTCGCCGTTAGCCGGATTTAGCATGTTCTTCTGTCGAAGTCCACACAAAACTGTCCACAACAAAATAAGAGATTATATTTGTTACACAGAACATCCGAAACTCATAATCCTGAAAACATACGTTGAACTTTTATTTAAAAAAAAAAAAATCTAGCAAACTCTTCGAGATGACTTTTGCTATACTGTATCGAACGCTACTGCTGTTAGCTAGTTTAGGGTAAGCTAGGTAAACTAGAAGCGAAGTAACGTTAGCCTTCACAATAATTACTGTCTGAACACGAAAATGAAGCTACGCAAATAACGAACAATTGTTACTCACCAGCAACTTTATATTTGTCATTTAATGAACTTCATACAACCTATTAAATCCAACTGGAGAATCTTGTAACTCAACTGTGTATTGATTGCGTCTGGTCCAACTTGGAGAACTGTAAATGTTTATGCGCATGCGCATCGTATGACAAACAAACCTGCCATGGGTAGATTTTCTACAGTGAGTGTAGATACTTTTTAGGCAGTCGTTTTAATGCATTTAATTAGTACAAGGATGCAGATCTTGTGAAAATGGTCCATGCTTGATGTTACAATTTAGCTAGTTACAGTTGCACATGTTCGTACTGTTTGAGCAAGACAGTTATCAATGACACGTTAGAGACTAAGTCTCTGTGCAACACTGTTAATGAGATAGAAGACAGAATATGCGACCGATGAAGAGTAGAAGACAGAAAAGACATAACAAATAAATTAACTCCAACATTTTAATATAGGGTGGTTGACAAAAACAGGCGACAACACCAGTGCCACACTGTCACTGTAAGATTATATTCTGGATGACAGTAAAGACGGGAATGTCATTACGGAATATGATTAACTGTCTGGAAGAAAATCACAGATTCTAAATTTAATTTTGTCTAAATTTCACCAGGTATTGCTCAGTGTGTTACAGTATGTGTACTGTTATTGGGTAGTCTTATATTAAGGTGTTAGCTCACCCTCATGTGCCCCGTTAATTGTGAAGTGCTGGCTAAAAAAAAATTAAAAGCAAAGAAGACACTTTGAGAAAAGAACTGTGACTCCAGCGTAGAGGAAATATTGCATTGTCATTTTTTGTTTCAATGGGTTCAGTGTAAGAGAGAAAACGTAGCCAAAAAGTATTTATCAATGTAAAAAAAATCATCGAGGTCAATAGTTTATTGAGCACCAACAGACTAGGAGTCATACCTGTGGGAAGTAGCGGTTAATTAATTAATATTTTGTTTTAGAACATTTTACTAGTCCTGTATTAGCGGACCGATATACCCTTATGTAGCGCCAGCAAAAAAAAATCGCAGCACCCCGAACATCTTCCTGCGGCTATGCTAGAAGTGGTTTCATATGTTGGAGTCCTTATTTCTTGTGTGTATTATTTCTTATTAACTCAATCCGATCGTGGGTTGTCAACAATGCCGTTTTTAAAGGCAATGATACCTCGTTCGTGAATATTGCATTCAAGGTAAAACGCTGCAAATGTTGGCTCAATCGGAAATTACCTTTAAATGGCACATTGTCGACAGGCCCGATCGAATTCAGTCACGTAAAGACTAGCTACAGCTAAAGTCTCTGAAAGGTGTTGACAATGTCATTGATATTTGTCAACAATTATAGAGAATGGATTCTCAGGATTCCCATGGAAGAAAGTGTTGTTTGTGTGTATGAATGTAATACTTTATGTATGCATGTACACTACATGACCAGGAGTATGTGGACACCTGCGGGTCTGACTGAAATTTGATTAACTGACTTGTTGGAAAGATGACATCCTATGAAGGTGCAACTGAGCTCTTCAGTAATGCCACTCTACTGCCAATGTTTGTCTATGGAGATTGCATGGCGGTGTGCTCGATTTTATACAACTGTCAGCAACGGTGTGGCTGAAATAGCTGAATCCACTAATTTGAAGGGGTGTCCACATACTTTTGTATATATAGTGTATGTGAGTGTTTGTATGTACAGTACATATGTATGTGAGTGTATCTTGGACTCTGCTCCTATAGACTGTTCTCAGCTCTCAAATAGTTTTTTGAAGGCAGAGCTGATCTCCTGGATCATGTCTGTGGTGGTGGTGGCTCGGCCATGTTTGTGGAAGGCCTGTCTGTTACACTGTCTGGTCAGACAACAGGCCCCAAACGCTGCCACCACTGACGGGTTCACACTTAGGCAGAAGAAGAGATTGGAGAATACGTAACAGTTAGATCAATGACGAATACACTATAAAATTAGACCAACTAGGTTACATATCGTTGCTGTCGGAAGAAAACCTCCAAAACATAAACTTTTCAGGAAATTGAAAAAACTGCTTTATTTTACAATTAACAAACATACAATTTCGAAACTTCAGAAGCTATTTTGAATAAATGTTCTTGGTCCTAGAGTCATTAAATGCTCAGAGTACATTGATGAACGTTACTGCTTTCAATACACGAAGGCGGCAGGTAGCTTAGTGGTTAAGAGTGTTGTGCCAGTAACCGAAAGGTCTCTGGTTCTAATCCCCGAGCCAACTAGGTGAAAAATCTGTCGATTTTGAGCAAGGCACTTAACCCTAATTGCTTCTGTAAGTCGCTCTGGATAAGAGTGTCTGCTAAATGACTAAAAAAATACATAAATATTGAGTTACGAGGTTTTCATCAGACAGCGACGATATGTTATCTAATGTTTTCATAGAGCTATATTCATTTTGGTCAGGTCAGTGTTTAATCACACAATGATAAGATTAATATTGTACCTTTTGGTCATGTCTGCTGAGGAGGCATATGCCCAGTGTGCCAGCACTCCCAGAGAGCCAGATAGGAGGTCTCCTTGCCCCCCACACCGCCGCCCGCTGCCCTCCTGTCTGCACAAGATCACTGGACACCACAGAGACACAGGACACGGTCAGATCTTGACAGGAATATGTGTGAGCGTAGCGCTTAGTCTGAGTGTAGCTGTGTGTATGTGTTTGTAACACTAACCCTTGTTACCGTCGGTGATGAGGTCTTCCTCCCCCTTGAGAATCACAGTCAGGTTTCCCATGGCAACACTGAGCTCCATGGCACTCCTCTGATGGTCACTGCTATCCAGAGGCTCATGGTGCTGAAAACACAGATAGTGGGTTAATAATGAACGAACGCACACACTGAGCTAGCACTGGCAGACTCACCATAGCCTCATACAACCGGGTGAACTCCATGTAGTTGGGAGTCAGGATGCCCTTCTGGTACCCTTGGATGACTGATGGCTGCTGAGCAACCAGCCACAGCCCGTCCTATTGGTGGAACACACACAGTCACTGAACATCCTTGTAATTTAAAAACAAATCTACTACCAAAGCAAAAATCAGTTGTGTGTACAGTACTTACTGCATCAATAACTATAGGGATATCTCTTGCTTTGGACTTCTCAATTACTTCCTAAAGAAAAAGAGTCATAAGAACATTGGTAATATCATGTGGACTGTCTAAACTCAAATTGACTGTGTGTGTGTGTAGTCAGTGTCCCACGTGCCTTGGCGTTTTTCAGCAGCATGACATCTCTGCCTAGCCCTGGTCCCACCACCAGGCTATGGAGTCTGGGGAGCCATTTCTCTATCTCCTCCACTGCATTGGGGCTGTCCCTATGTACACAGTTATCATCAACATTACATTACATAACATCATATACACACTGTTTACATACACTGAGTGTACAAAACATTAGGAACATCTGCCATTTCCATGACAGACTGACCAGGTGAATCCCGGTGAAAGGTATGATCCCTTATTGATGTCACTTGTTAAATCCACATCAATCAGTGTAGATGAAGGAGAGGAGACAGGTTAAATAAGTATTTTTAAGCCTTGACACGATTGAGACATGGATTGTGTATGAGTGCCATTCAGAGGGTGAATGGGCAAGACAAAATATTTAAGTGCCTTTGAACGGGGTATGGTAGTAGGTGCCAAGCACACCGGTTTGAGTGTGTCAAGAACTGCAATGCTGCTGGGTGTTTCACGCTCAACACTTTCCCCTGTATCAAGAATGGTCCACCACCCAAATGACATCCAGCCAACTTCACACAACTGTGGGAAGCATTGGAGTCAACATGGGCCAGCATTCCTGTGGAACGCTTTCGACACCTTGTAGAGTTCATGCCTCAACAAATTGAGACTGTTCTAAAGGCAAAAGGGGGTGCAACTCAATATTAGGAAGGTGTTTACATTGGCTTGTCAGTGTATGCATTGGCTTCTAAGACAGAACTTACAGCACAGGATGAACTATGAGCTCCGGACTGTAGGATTTGATCACTGACGCTGCGTCTTTAGTACAGAATACGTGTGACAGGTCGGCCCCCTAGGAAGTGACAGAGGTTTTGTCATCATATCAATGTCTCCGGCAGAGAAAGAATTACACAGGACCAAGAAAGCTACTGTGTGCTTACCACTTTCAATGCAGAGATAGCAGCAAAGTACGGAGCTCCTGTATACCTTACCATGACAAGAAAAATACTCAGAAGGAAGGGTGGATGGAATGAAAGGACACAAAGAAGAGGAGAAAAAATTGTGAATTACTTTGTTACCTCACACAATATGGGTATATGGCAGAAAACCTTCATTTAGAAATCAAAGTTGATGGTAGAGTTGGGTTGGGTCACTTGGGTGACTTACTCTTGACATCCCCCAATAATCCCAATCCGCCCGTCTTGGCCTTTATGCTTTTTAGACGTCAGTGGAGGGACTATATTTTTCACCAGTGGAAGGATATCATCCATGCCTGTGCGTGCGGCTGTCCCAAGGGAGAAGGAGCGCTCGATGACTGAGAAAGAAAAGAGAGAGGTATTCAGAGTTCTCCTTAAAATGTGTAGCTTCCCTGCGCTAGCTGCTTGTGTGTTGTGTGTGCTTTTAGGCTTAGACATGTTTGTGCGTCTGTTTCCGCATTATTCAGTTCTGTTTGACCTGCTTGTCGACAGGCAGTCTCACCAGGGCTGGCCATTGCTCAAACACAGTCCAACTGAGTGAGAGAAGTGAATACCTAAAGACTGAGAACCTGCATTGGACTGTGGCTGACTGTGGTAGCTGGGCCACTCAGCCTGGGATTGGGGCGAGTGGACTCGGAGGTGACACGACCGGCCACGCGTCATATGGCTGGAGGCGGACATCGGCACACCGGGCTGCATGGTGGACTCCATGGTATTCCGAGCAGGCGGCATTGCTGTGGTTGCGGTAGCTGTGGCGATAGGGTTTCTGGTGGCGATGCTGGAGAACATCTGTCCCAACACCTGGAGCATGTGGAGCTCGCGGGCGTGTTCAGCCTCTCGCCGGCGGTCCTCGACCTGCAGACGCTGCTCCTCCATCTGGTAGAAGCTCTGCTCGGCCTCGGCACTCTGCTCCAGGAACCGCTCCATCAGACTGTCCAGGGGCAGGTCGGCATGCCGCTTCTTGGGCCGCTTGGGTCGGCTGGAGGACGGCCCACTAGCTGACTGGCTGCTGCTGGTCTGTCTGACTGTGATGCCTGTGGAGGAAAGTGGATTGAGGTTTCGAGGGCTGTCACTGTGGCAGTATCTGCATACAATATGATAACAATGTAACAACATGCCATATAAATGGTACTTACCGTTCCCCACTGTCACAGGGATAGTGATGGGAGGGTATTCCAGCTTCACTTGGGTCTCTGGGTAGGAGCATTCCCCTGTGCTCTCCAGGTATGGGTCCTGTGGAGGGTCTGTGTCCTCTTCCTCCTCTGTCCCGTCCATGGTCTCATCCCCCACAGCCCCGCTGTCTAGCAGCTCCTGGGGGTCAATCTGGGGACGGCTGCTCAGTATCCTCTCCATGGCATCATAGAATTTGCAGATCTTGTGGTATTGTCCATTGTTCCTCAGGTTGCCCTCCTTGGCCAGGAGGAACTGCCTTTTCAGGCTTTTGATTCGCACCCTACACTGCTCCGGGGTTCTTTCGAACCCCATCTCTCCCAACCTTCGGGCGACGTCGCGGTAGACATGACTGTTTCGGAAGTTTCCATCCAACGCTGTCTGGATGTCCTGCTCGCCCCAGATGTTAAGCAAGGTTCTGGTCTCGACATCCGACCACAGAAAGCCCCGTGTTGAAATGGCGAGCATAATTAGGTGCGAGTTCAACTGATGCGCGATTTATATTTTAAAGCATGCAGAAGTTAGAAAACCAAAAAAAGTTAGCTAGCAAGTCGGCTAGTGAAATAGACTAACGTTAGCTAGCTAGCAACAGCCTGCATCAAACCTCGAAGCTCGACATTCAGACTGAGATTGATACCAGGTAACAATTTACCTGGACATGGAAGGCGCACATTTAGCAGCCTGATGTTGAGTTTCAGACAATGCAATTTAATATAATGGAGATCAGTGTGTCCCACAGTCTACAAAGCTGATTGATTATAGATCCCCACCAGTACACTCATGAGTACACCACAGCACAAACGTCAGGGGCAGAATGTGTACTACATCACAGGGATTGATTCTGAGGAGCTCTGCTGGGTCCTAAAGGAACTGAATTATTTCAAGGATTATTGTGATTTATAAAATTACAGTGACAGGGATTTCATGTTAAAGTACAGTATTTGTTGTTTTCACTTTACCTTCCTCGTTTAGATACAGAAGTGTTACAACAATCGTCAGTGCAACAGTACTGAGGCAAAAGACAACCATCCAACTTCCATGTTGCATGATTCTGTCATGCCCTTGCGAGCCTATTTAGTGGTATTAGAGGTGTCACAGAAAGCGCTCACACACTGACAGTTCTTACCTAGACACGAACTGTGAGTTACTGCTGAAAATAGGATAGAGAGACGCTTCACTGGGATCATGAGAGCTGCTAAAAGAGCCTAAACCAAAACAGGAAGTGGGTTGGATATGACACTGGAATCTGATTGCTTTTTTTAAACTCTTAAAGAAACAGAGGTCCTTTATGCTATTTATTATAGGGTAAAGTTCACAGATAGAGTGTGAACTCTCCGTTCTACATAGGATATTGAATATCCTATTGAGTTGTAATTTGTTTCCTTCATTGAATAGTACAATGTTACACTTACATTGTAACTAGCAGCACATCACCTGTCTCGTCTAAAGGCTAGCAATAAACTGGATTGCTCGATTTGCTCTCCTGCGCGCAGTGTTGTTCATTTTTGGAATCATTATTTGACCTCAAGGGGCGCAATGCGAGGTAAATCAAGTGCATCTAGAAATCCAACCTCCCCAAGCGTTTAAATGAACTTCCGGTTTTATCACAACTTTGAAAATCACTTTCAACAAGTGGACGAGAGAGGGAAGATCGGTGTTCTTCCGACTAGTCGGGCTTGTTAGATCTATGTGTTGATTGTATTGATAATCGCTCGAGTAATATCGAAGACACAGGACGATTTCTGTGTGTTTTAATCTGTCGATGTCAAGTAACTGTTAGCTATGTTTTCTAATGGCAACTTGCACCTACATTGTCCTATATCCGTAAACTAAAGGAAAGTTAAGTTAAGATAGTTTGGAGTGTCTCTGCTACACCGCTGAGGAAGGCTGCCAAGCGGCACGGGGCAAGAACCATGCCCGAGCTTTCCAAGATGAGGAAGCCCGACGTCAAGGTTGTCATTCTGGGCGACATGAACGTTGGGAAGACCTCCCTGCTCCACAGGTACATGGAGAGGAAATTTAAAGACACCATGAGCACCGTCGGAGGGGCGTTTTTCCTCAAACAGTGGGGACCCTACAATATCTCAATTTGGGACACTGCTGGTAAGGTGTTCATTATTGACTGTCATGAGTAGGTGTCGTTTATAGTAGGTCTTACGTTATTTTCCTCATTGTTTGATATCCACAGCCTGTTTAGAGTAGGGCCCTACACGTGTAACAATCAGTGTAGCCTGAGTAACCAGCTCTGTTGTTGATTTCCACTGTGTTTACCTGTGGAGAGTGCGTGACTCCACCACCTGAGGGTTGCTTGGCTGGGACAGTCCCTTTCATGTGACTGAGGCCAGATCAGATTAGTGATCTGGCCTACCAGGTTAAATGGGCTACTGGACAAGAACCACAATGTCAGACAAGTTAATGCCTATTATGTTGGACTAGGTCATATTGTACAGATTCATTAAATCATGGTTAATCTGAAATTGGTCTATTCCAATTCCCCAAAACCCCATCTCAAATTCTAGTTGGCACTGGATGAGGTCATATCACATGATTATATAGTATCTGATGTTGCACATTTTCAAGGTTCAAGATGTTCAGGGACAATAACATTACATTTTATGTTTCTCAATATTTATTCCATCCACCAAGGGTTAGGCTATATTCTTCCTAGCCCAATATTGGACTGAAGGACCTAAAATTAGTCCTTAGTCCAAGGACCTCACATGTTCTGTTTAACCTTTTAAAAATCTTTTTTTAATCTTTTTTTTCCCCTGAAAATTATTTCTCACCGATATGAAAGGTACATTCCTTATGCTTCCAAAACCATACCACAAGCGATGTGTGTTGATGTTCAGTCCGAGCGCCACGGCGCTTAACAAAACACCCCCCTACAGAAGACGCCTTCGGCCAATGACTCTTATGTGTAATGTAATGGAACTGAAAGTCATGATCAAGGGCTATATCCTTCCAGATCTGGTGTTAGATATTGGGCTGGGGGCAATGCTTAACAGCCAACACTTTTGATTTTTGAGGATTTTTAACATATAAAAAAAAACTGGTTCATATAAGGAGTGATGAAATGCAGACAATCAATTAAATATAATGACAATCAATGTATATGCAATATTACATTTACCAGAGTTTAGATTAGGTTTTTGTTTATTAGACCTGAAGTTCAGAAAGACACACAGGCCTAAACCTAAACTCGACATCCAGATGTTTTTGAAATCCTGATTGGCACACTTGTGGGGCTAAAGCCCTCGCCTCATCAGAGGTTGTAACCTGGAAATAATGACATGCATTGTTTTGGTCATCTGTATCAAATGGGCACTTTCTGATACTCTATAATAACAGGTTCGATGTGAGGTTGGGATATAATATCAGTGCTTTGAACTTGGGTAAACATTTAGCAAAATAAACTTCAATCACAGCAGCTGAAATAAAGGTGAATTGGTTATATGACACAAGGAATATTATGACTATTAGCAACAGCAACATGATTTTGGTTGACTTACTGTAAGAAACTGGTAACTGAATGCTAAAACGAGTGTGTGTTTGCTTTGCACACCATTGTCAAAAGCATTAAGGGGCTTAACTCCAGTCCAGTGACTGTTGTTGGTTTAGAAAGATAGAAAAACCACTGAGTCACCAAAACTCAATCTCCCGTCCCTGCTCCTTATCCCGTCCCTGCTCCGTATCCCCATGACCTCTCAGCAGGATGCTGTTGCCTGCTATGTCCACATCATAGGTTAAAATAGGAAGTATTATGATTGCACAATCAAGTCCGAAGTTCATGGGGAAGGGGTTATGAGCCTTGTAAGTGAATGATTTACAGTATATAGTAGTTCTCAGACATTGTTGTAATTTCCCCTAAATCCTCCCCAGAACAGAAAATATAATTGTCAAACAGCCACAGTATTGGTTCCTTATTCTCTATGGGAGTTTCAACTGTGATGTATTTCACTGCTTACTTTAATTCTTATGACTATTGGGGAGGGTTAGATTATTAGTAAACAGTAGCCTACATAGACAAACAAATAGACCTAGGCCTACTTTCAAACACATACTACTTACATACACTTACTAACACATTTAGTCTCATTTCAACCAATGGATGTTTCAGTGGTAGATGGTTCAACCTCCTGTGGAAGTTATAGAAGTTATAGTCACATGACATGAAGACTGCATCGCGAGGAGGGGGTTTGGGGTGACAGCACATGCTTCAACCTCCCACCCATTTACTGAACCTAATATAACCCTGGAGTGTTGAGTCATTCTACCAAATACAAAACATAGGCCTACACCAAAAGGGGGGTGGGGGTGGTTTAGTATCTCCCTAACCAGCACTTGTCTTCCTGACTGGCCCTCCTCCCTACAGATGTATCATCTCCTGTTTATGACACTGCTACACACTGGCTGTTTCTGGGCAGAATAGGACCCTAGCCCCGCTGCCCCGCACTTACTCTCTACCCTGTAGAGCTTTTTCTCAAACAACAAAATCTTCCCCTTCCTCAAATTCTGTTGATCCCAGGAAAATAGCTGTGTCAGCATAAACTAGACTTCAGCTCAGCTCTCCTTATTTGGTGGGTTATGTATCAGGCAGGCTACTTCTGGACAGTCAGGCCTAAGGTTTCTAATTAGATATCTTACGACCTGTGAAACATTTCATTTGGAACATGTTCAAAGGTTCCCTGGATTTCTGCACATATTTGGCCGATGATGTTCTAAACACTGGGAACAAAGAGCTCTCTCACACACTCCACACTCGTACAAAGGCTCCCTGATGAGATCGCTGTACTGAAACTCACACACACACACTGAAAAGCTCTTGCGTTATTCTACAACAATGGCTGCTTCTGTTTTTCGGCTACTGACTGTCTCGCTCGCTCTCCCTACCTCTCCCTTCTGTAGGCTATAGGCTACCTGTGGTTTGGAAGCCCATTCTTTTAAGCTTGTGCTTTTTTGTCTGTGGTTTGTTTGCCTTTATAGCTCAGTTGGTAGAGCATGGCGCTTGCAACGCAAAGATAGTGGGTTTGATTCCCGGGATCACCCATATGTAAAAAAGGTATGCACGCATGACTAAGTCGCTTTGGTTAAAAGCATCTGCTAAATTGGCTCCTGAGCGGCGCAGTGGTCTAAGGCACTGCATCTCAGTGCTTGAGGCGTCACTACAGACCCCCTGGTTCGATTCCAGGCTGTATCACAACCGGCCGTGATTGGGAGTCCCATAGGGCGGCGCACAATTTGCCCAGCGTCGTCCGGGTTTGACTGTGTAGGCCGTCATTGTAAATAAGAATTTGTTCTTAACTGACTTGCCTACTTAAATAAAAAAAATATGGAATTTATTATTATTACTTGGTGTTCGTTGGTCTATATAAGAACATAATCATGAATATATGTCAACGCTTATGTGTATGCATCTACTTTCCTGTGTGCTTATAATGTTTTCTGATCATCCTTCCCTTTGTGTGTGTGTCCCAGGTCGGGAGCAGTTCCACGGGCTGGGCTCCATGTACTGCCGGGGCGCTGCTGCTGTCATCCTCACCTACGATGTGACCAACTGGCAGAGCCTGGCTGAGCTGGAGGAGCGCTTCCTGTCCCTCACCGACACGGCCAATAATGACTGCATCTACGCCATCGTGGGCAACAAGGCCGACCTCACAGACCCCCAGGCCCAGCTACTAGCCAACCAAGATGGCCTGACAGAGGACCAGAGAGAGTGGGACATGGAGAGGACTGGGGAGCCCAGGGTGCCTTCTGCATGTCCCACCCCTCCAGCCTCCCCAATCTCCCTGTCAGGGGTGTCAGTCAACAAGCAGGTGAGCCGGGAGGACGCAGAGGCGCTGTACGGGAGGATCCTGAGATACAAGGGTCTGGAGGAGACGAACAGCCTGCCTGCTGACAAGATGTGCTTCGAGACTAGTGCCAAGACAGGCTATAATGTGGACACTCTGTTTGAGACACTGTTCGACATGGTGCTGCCCTCCATCCTCAAGAAGAGGACTGAGAGAGAGGGATCGCCCACCGTGGACCTGGAAGAGTGCAAAGGGACAGGGAAACGGGCCAGGGCCGCCTGCTGCTAGGGATTAGGGGGAGGTGGGGAGGGATGGATGGACTGTTTGGGGGGGGGGGGGTTTTAGACTGATCGTAAAGAGGGGAGTTCATGTCATCTCTGTATTGTTCTCCCAGGACATTCTAAGAATTTTCAGCGTTGACCGTTTGATGATACACACACACCTGCACACACATTCTTTCAATCAAGCTGTCAATCAAATTAATAATCAAAACAAGTAATTTCATTATTCTTCCAATGAGCCGGTAAGTACAATAGTGGAGAGCTGGAGTAAGGAGTTATTGGATTTTAAACGTCTTCGAGAGGTTCTGTGTGGACTTGAGTTCAGCCCAAAATGTGTGTATGTGTAGAGCAGGTTTGGGTTTTCTGTTATTAATCTTGTTCTGGAGGCAGCTCTGCAGAGTGGTCACTAGCTGGCGCAGCCACAAAGTCATAAAATCTAACCTTAACCACACTGCTAACCTTAAATTAAGAGCAAAAAGCTTTTTATTTTCTTTTTTTCCCCATACATTTCTACAATATAGCCAATTCTGACTTTGCAGCTGGCCCATCTAGCGGAAATGGCTCAGTATTGCCTCCAGGACAAGATTCATGACAAACGTCAACCTGCATGTGTATATGGGAAATAGGCTACTGGTACACAGGCACACCTGTTTATAAATCAATCACTGAATGTTTGTTCATGTTTTGGAATGAGAATGTCACTAACCATGTTTCCATCCACAAATGGCGGTGGAAATGCCTTTATGCGCAAATATTGTTACAATAACCATAATATCGAAGTAAACTTGGAGTCAAGCGATGATATGGTGTTTGGTCCCCCACTATGACTCGGTGGCTTGATGGTCCTTTTCAATAAATATCGAGGGTCTAATTCTGGTGACATCATGATTGTCGATGCTTGACTGCCGTTTGACAAATAAAAATATTCTCACTCTTTTATAATATTCTCATCATGTAGACTAGCCTATCCACACTGTATCTGGGAGCTGTTGGCTAGAGCGCACGTGCCAAGACCAGAGTAAGCACATTTGCTATTTAACGCAACAAGTTGAAAATGTGATAAACACATAAAACTTTAGATTTGTTTTCGGAAAAAATATTTTTGTGTGCACTACGTCATCACGCACTGATTTTTTTTATCCGCAACAAGTCAGTTTGGTGGAAGCACACCACTGGTGGGAAATATATTCTTTATGTGGATTTTAGAATATTCACATGAAAATCTGTCGCCAATTGGATGGAAACCTAGCTACAGATGCCATTGTTCAACAGCATTAATTGTTCAACAGCACTAATTGTTTGACTACTAGGGTGGCCACACTGAATTGTGTAAATTAATCCTATTTTAAGGATGTTCTGTTGCATGTTTTTTATTGATTCCTTTTTTCATGTCATTTTGCCTAATCTAAATTATAATATGTGTAATATACAATATATGTAAGATACAAGTTTGATATTTTCAAAGATACGATAAATTATTATTTTCATTTAGAAATAGGGGGATATAGTTTGTTTGAGCTAAAGTGTGAATGTCAATGCATGTACCACCAGCAGAAGTATAACAAACAAAACATTTTATTTTTGTTATGACTCAATTACAATAGAATTCAATGGATTCATAGCACCCAATGGTATTCAACATAATTACATAGAACAAATGACCAAATGAATCTGTTCAGCACATATGCAATGAATAGAAGTGGTTGGAAATATAAAACAGGTGTTATTATTTCATGGAAGATTCAACATGGACTACTTCCTTGGACCTAGATTGTGATAAACAAATAAATGCTCTGGAGGGATTGCTGACCGAAGCACAGATTTGGTCCAACCACTCCTCTCTGCTCAGACTTTGGCCAGGGTTGCGTTCAGTTTGATTAAACGTTTGCCACGTTGCGTGGCGGTTTGTACTAAACTACACATTTCACCAAAACGTTCTTCAATGTTCTTGAACAGAGGTGTATTCATTATGCCCATTCTGTTGCAAAACATTTTGCAACAAACTGACCCAACCCCTCCTCGTTTTTCAACTGGTCGCTCAGAACAGCACCGTTTCCATTGAATTGAATGTTACACACCATTGTTTTTGTACTGAAGCAAGCCCCAGAGTTGTTAGAATTTTTGTGCTGGCTTGATTCTGACTGAGCTGACTTCATATGATTAGCCTGTGGAAAAGCATACTTGGAAAATGTGATGTCAACAATTTGTGTCATGGGTAAAACACAATTTTACAAAATATATATATTTTAGTTCTGAGCAAAATAAAAAAAGTTCATTCAGCGGATATAAATATACGTAGGAAAGTAAATCAGTGCAGTTTGTGACAATGTATGAATGTAAGATTAGGGTAAGAGCTGTAAAATATATATTGATACATAGACAGTTTATATATTGCTAACAAACTGTTTGCACTGTAAGGCCTCTTGATGCATAAATGTTATGTTACGTGAGAAGAACACTTGATGTAAAGCAGATTAATACTGAATGTTAAGAGCATTTCTTCTCAGTTGAAAACCTCAACCAAACCTCATAATTTACAATTGGTAGAGGGTCAGTGTTAGTGTAGTGGCAAAGGCACTATATACCTGAATAATAAAACGTAAGCACACTTTTAAAATAATAACTGAAGCAGTGCACACACACAATCAATTTTATCAATCATTAGATTCATTGATACCTGAAGCAGTGCATACTCGGGCATCTTTGGTTGTTTCAGCTGTATGCTCTTGGTATGGTCAGTTAAACATGTTTGGTACAGTGCATTCGGAAAGTATTCAGACCCCTCGACTTTTTCCACATTTTGTTACGTTACAGCCTTATTCTAAAATTGACTAAATTGTTTTTTTCCCCTCATCAATCTACACACAATACCCCATAATGACAAAGCAAAAACAGGTTTTTAGAAATATCACAGTAATAATAATATGCCATTTAGCAGACGCTTTTATCCAAAGCGACTTAGTCATGTGTGCATACATTTTTACGTACAGTGGGGGAAAAAAGTATTTAGTCAGCCACCAATTGTGCAAGTTCTCCCACTTAAAAAGATCAGAGAGGCCTGTAATTTTCATCATAGGTACAGTATGACAGACAAATTGAGAAAAAATCCAGAAAATCACAAAAAATCCAGAAAATCACATTGTAGGATTTTTTATGAATTTATTTGCAAATTATGGTGGAAAATAAGTATTTGGTCACCTACAAACAAGCAAGATTTCTGGCTCTCACAGACCTATAACTTCTTCTTTAAGAGGCTCCTCTGTCCTCCACTCGTTACCTGTATTAATGGCACCTGTTTGAACTTCTTATCAGTATAAAAGACACCTGTCCACAACCTCAAACAGTCACACTCCAAACTCCACTATGGCCAAGACCAAAGAGCTGTCAAAGGACACCAGAAACAAAATTGTAGACCTGCACCAGGCTGGGAAGACTGAATCTGGAATAGGTAAGCAGCTTGGTTTGAAGAAATCAACTGTGGGAGCAATTATTAGGAAATGGAAGACATACAAGACCACTGATAATCTCCCTCGATCTGGGGCTCCACGCA